>NC_133986.1:3720000-4020000 GCF_047716275.1 Strix uralensis
TATCCCCCTGAGAAAATAATTGTCAGATTGCTTCTGTGATGGGAAGGAAAATCGCAAGCCCTAGTGTGTATCGGTTAATACACATTCTTCTACTTGTTGACTTGAATAGAAATTATTTCATAACTGAAATGCGCCTCTTCAAGTGCACCTACCTTTGTAGGATGAATTGCAGAGCTGACAATCTGTTTTCTGTGTCAAGATTTTCACAAACACTCTTTTTTTTTTTTTTTTTTTTTTCCCTCCCCCCTCCCCCGTATTAACACAGGCTACCAGGATTCTCAGTTTGGTAACAGTACTGTCTTGTAGAAATTCATCACTGTAGAATCCCCCAACTCCAAACCGGTAACGTCAGCTGACAATAGAATTAGAGCATGCATCATGTTTTAACATTATATTTGCAAAATCTTACCCTTTAGATCAGAATACAGCATGATTAAAGGTAAAATCAAATGGCTCTGTGCCTAATCTATTGTGCATAATATTAGCATTTTTATTAGTTGTGTAGCTATGATAATCTCCCAATACTTGATATATCAAAAGTTTTGTTTGTAGTAATGCTTCACGAGTTAGTGGTACAACGTCCATCAGTAAGGAAACAATTTTGGAAACTTGGGTGAAAGAAACTAATTTTTTAATGTGCTTTTGGGAGGGTCTGACTTTATCAATTCTATATTCTTTGACTGAAAAAAAAAAAGTAGTGGTTTTTTTTTATCCTAATGCTTTACTTAAAAAAAAAAAAAAAAAAAAAAAGGCAAAACCAAAACCAAACCAAAACCCAAACAAAACACAAAACCCCAAAACAAACACAAACCAAACCACCAACCTGGGCCCAAACTGTGTCTAAAATGTATGCAGATTGGCTGCACAGTGCCTGATTCATATTGACACGTTGACACAACAGATTTGTTGCCTGAAGTGGTACATGTTTGTACACGGTTCTCTTTCAGACTTCTATTTGCTGCCTCTTCAGAAATCCTTCAAACATACACATTTTGACACTGACAGAAGAACTTATATAAATATTTCATATTGAACAGTTCATTATTAGACATATGTTTTAAAATGGAAGACAAAAATGAGCCCGATTTTTTTTTTTT
Organism: Strix uralensis; assembly: GCF_047716275.1. Lineage (NCBI taxonomy): Eukaryota > Metazoa > Chordata > Aves > Strigiformes > Strigidae > Strix > Strix uralensis. Next base: position 3,721,098 of record NC_133986.1, read on the forward strand.
TTTTAAATTTTTTTAGCAAAGCCATTATTTCAGTAACTTAGAATAACTTCTGTGGTGGGGCAACTAAGCAGGGAATCAATCTATTATCCATGACCAAGCAGCTTAAATTTGATCTATGTTAGGGTTTTATTTAGACAACAGCAGAAAAAGTGGTGAGCTCTGATTTGTAGTTGTTATGGCCCCATGATACAGACCAGGTCTCTGTTCTTCCTGCAGGAATTCCTTCTTAAGGGTTCTGCAGCAGTGGCCAGGTCAGTCATAACTCCTGTGCTCTACCCCTACCTCTTTAATTCTTAGTCCAGAAACACACAGGGGGTGTCTCTGGGAAGGGATAGCATTATGTTTTCTAGTGGACTGGTGGAAATTCAGTCTCAAGTATTAAAAAAATATAATCTGGAAAGCACAGCTGAAATGTGTACACTTGTTATCTTTTTGTAAATCAAATGCTAAGTGTTGTAATCATCTCTGATGTCACTAACAAACATGCTTTGTCCCTACAGAGACACATGGATCTTATGTTAGCATAACTCCTTGCTTGACAACAGTTGATGTAGCTAGCTTAGAGTACAACATTTTGATACTTGATCTTGTGGGAATGGAACCAGAAAGTTTTCTTGTTAAAAATCAGAAGCAGAAACCATGAATATTGCCTCTAGTTCATGATTTCAAGGTAGTCTGAAGGTTGTCTTTAAAATTGAGCCGGTCTTGTGATTTTTGAAATTTTGAAGATAGGTAGTTACTTTTTCGTGTAGGCCTAATGTGTTGCAGTATCTTCATGCCAGTGTAGGGCAGTAGCTCTGGAAAAAAACCCTGTACTACTTCCTTTTTCATGCTTATCACAGTCTTTGTTTAAAACTAAAACCAAGCCAAAAATAAAGAGGAAAAAGAAATGAATGCAGTGAATTAATGATAAAGCTGTTTGTTTTCTTTTACAGTATTGCACACTAATTTACAATGAAAATATTGTTAATTGCATAATGGCTATAACTAGTAGTTTTATTCTTTGCAAAAAGAATTTGCTTCCGTATTTGCAGGTTTTGCAGTTTGCATATTCTCTTAAAGATAAACTGGAGAGGAAATACACATTTTTATTTTGCAGAAACAAGTTTGAAGAATGGATGAAGACTTTAAAACACAGGCACTTGACTCTACTCTTCAAAGCCCATCTGAGACATTACTTTCCATTCGACTGTTAGACTTTAAAACAAGTTTATTGGAGGCAATAGAAGAACTGCGTATAAGAAGGGTAAATGTGTTTATATTGGTTTTTAGTGTTCCTTTGTCTTATTTCTGCTTTCCTGTGTGTAATCATAGAAAATGTTGCATGAGTGTGGGTAAACTTCATGCTATATTAAGTAATTTGCCAAGTAGGATTTTGTTTAAAAATATCATGGGTTTGGTCAGTGTCTGTATTAGAAATTTCTCTGTAGACAGCACAAAGACAACATAATAAGGTACAAAGCTGCTGCAGCTGATCAGGCTATTGACAAAAATGATCTGCATTAAATTTTTGTGTTTCATTGTAGTTCTTTATGAGCAGCCTTTGATATGAAAAGGAAAGAAGGAGAATCCAAGTCATTGCCAAGTCCATAAGTCTTTCTCATTTCATAGATTGATTTACCATTTGCCAGAAGAGCAGTGATTTTTGACTTATTTTTGTCTGTTTCCTGGTGCTTTTCAGAATTGCTGAAGAGGGCAAAGAGCTAGAGTGATAACCAAATGCACTTGATTTCACCATTTTTATATTGCTAAACACTAAAGCTAGAGCCATACAATAATAGCATATTGAGTATTGGGGTGGGGGTGTTTTGTTTTTGAAATATGAGTTGAATCATCTTGTAGTACTAAGGTAAAATTGTGCTGTTGAAGGCAACTATATATTTCTGTGGTTAATTTTTTAGTTATATTTTTCTGTGGTTACTTTCAGTTGTATGTATGTGAACATTTGTTTCTATTTCTCTCCTTAGTGTTTCAAAACTGTTGTATTTTTTGAAAGACCTAAAGTATATCTTTCTGAATTTCATGATTTTGACCTGTTCAAAAGATGTGTATTATTACCTTTAAAATATTAGTATTGATGACATACTTGATTTATGCTTATTTTGATCTAAGTTAAATGCTATAATATCCTCTCTTTAAAAAACATAAACAAAAGAATGACTGCCATAAAAAAAAAATATCCAAGAAAAAAGCTTCATGATCCTACTTTCTTGGTGCAGTATTGTTGAAATTCAGCACAGTCTGATCCCAAGACTTTTGTTGCAATGGTGGTGTTTAGTCTAGTCTAACTAATTTTGTATTAAAAAGTAAAGACTGAAGAATTTAGCTTTTATAATAATAATTGAAGTGTACTTTTCCTTGTAAGATCTGTAGCCGAATGCTATTTACATTGTTAACTTAACTTCGCATTTTTAATGAACTTAGTCAGAGCTTAAAATGTTTATAGAGTGCTATGGAGTTTCATCTTTTGGGATTTTTTGTTTTGTTTGTTTTGTGTCTGCTATACTACAAGAGTGAGTGACTGTGGTTTTATAAAAGGTTGCCTCAGGACAGTGAGCAATTTTTTGGCTTAAAGGTGTTTTTAGTTTCAAAATTGATACTAATGCCAAGAGCCAATTCCATACTTAAGACATAGCCCTAAATTTCTAAAATGTCTGTGCCTTCCTTCACCCCCCAAAAAAATAAATTTATATTTACCTGTTTGTAGTTAGAAATTTAAGTTTAAAAAAAAGGTGAAGCATTTGACAGCTAGTCAATTTGAAATCTTAAAGTATCCTGAATGCATTTTTGTTATTTGCTTTGCTTTAACAATCAGTTCAGGGCTGCTTGCTTAGTATGTTTGAAAATTGGAATATAAAATATTGATACTTTGAACAAGCAAGGGTTATAGAATAGTATGGCCATGCCCACTGCCATTCATTTTTATTTTTTAAAGTAGAACTCTGTATGGATGTTCTTTCTTAAAAAAAAAAAAACAACCTACAAAAATCCTCTCCTGATTTTAGCTATGATTCTTTTACAGATTCGACCAACATAAGGTTATTCTGTAAATTTGTAAGCAACCCTGAGAAAAAGGTAGTACATGGTCCGAAATACAGTGCCATCTCAGAGAATTACAGTGCTTGTCTTGCACCGTGGTAATTTTTCCATGGACAAGAGCAAAGCATGTCAACTTAAACTGTGTCATCTGCATAAGAAAGTGAAGTAAAAGTTCTGCTGGTTTCTTACAACTTTTGCCACTTCCTTTCCAAGTTGCTTGTGAGGCTCACAGCAGACTGATAGCCTGACGGAGGCAGTATAGCCAGTATAGCGGATTTACTCTCAATTTTGTCTTTGACCTGTGGCTTGACCTTAGGCAAGATATTTTACTTCTGTTCACTTCTGGTTTTCTTCCCATTGTTGGTCTTGCTTGTCACTTAGACAGGAGTCTCTACAGGGCAGGAACTATCATGTATTTTGAGTTTAATAAACTGCCTTGAATGGTTGGTTGCACTGCAGTATAAATTCAAATTAATAAAAATAAATTTGCAGATGAAATTATCTATGCAAAGCTAGACAGATAAAAATTAAACTCAAGACAATTAAATATTAACGTATTTTGAGAGACTTGATCCAATCCATAGCTGATGCCATAGGAGACTATTTTAAAGTAGAAATTTCATTTTTCCAAATATGCTTATTTAAATAAATGCATTGAGTTACTTCAAAGCATCTATCTTTTTTTCACTTTTCTTGACTAAACATGTAGCTGTAGTTAAACTCTCAAAAATAATTTAGAGGAGTTGCTCATAAGTGACTTGCTATTTTACAGATGAAATCCCAATTAATGGTAGCTGTGCATGTTTATTCTGGAGAATACATTGCTTGAATTGTTATACCTGATACAGCTTCACTTTATTCCTTTGGCTGTTCTTAGAGTCTTTGTTCTTAATATGAATATGTATGTAATTAAAAGCTACAAAAAATTATATTACTCTTCCCCCTACCCCCCAGGGATTACTTCACACACCAATAATTTGAATGTCCTTCTATTTTTTTTTTGCCAGTTTAGCTTTCCCACTCATCAAGCACCGATCAGCCCAGTGATTCTTTTGTGGTGGATATCCTGTTCACTTTGTTCCAAAGTCTGTCAGCCTTGCTCTGCAATCAGCTGAGTTCATTTTGTTGAGTAATAAGAGATGATTCTTAAGCGATAAATATAATCGATTCTGACAGTATAAAGTTGCAGCATAGTAGGTAAAATTGGAAGTCTTTAATGCTTTCTGAAGTACAATGCATGTAGGGCAACTAACATCAGGTTTAAGGATAATGTTTACAAGGACAAGAAAGCACATATATTCTCTATTGAATGATTTTCTTTCTTGTCCTAGATACAAAAAAACATCCTTAGTCAGAAAAGCAAGTAAACATAAGAAATCAAGGAAATTCTTCCTTGCTTCAATAGAAATGTATTCTAATGCCCTGGGGATATGGGTGGTTTTAGTAGCAGTGGAGCAGTGTAGGTGTTGATTACCTGAACACAAGAAAGATAAATCTTAGTGATGACTTCTAAAATTTTACTAATGTTTTTCTTTGGTGCAAAGGATAAGTTTCAGTGACCTGTTTCCATACCTGAAAACAAGCGCCTGTTGAGGCTCTTTCTGGTGTTAACTGGGGCATCACAAAGTCTGGCTAATACTATAAATACTGTCATTTGTGCCTTGAGTTTATAAGATTTGATGCTCTTCTGTTCAGTAAAGATTACAAAGAACAGATTTTTCTCTTTTCTCTTTGGGCAGTTATGATAGAGATAGAACTTGGTAGTGCTTGTCTTTTAACTAAAATACTTTTTAAGAAACAGTTTTCCAGCTCTCAAATTTTCTCGTATTTCTCACAAGGTAATTTTTTCTTTACTATGAAAGAAAACTATGTTGTATTAATGTTAGAATTACAAATGGCATAAAAACATTTTCTGTGTTCAAATAAATATTTTAACATAGGATTCTTTAAATATTTCCTTTTAGAACCCTGGAATCCCCTCACCCCTGAATTTTGTAAATTGAAGCCATATTGACTTATTGATAGTTACCATCCTACTATTTACTGTGAAGGACTATATAAAACTTCTCCCTTGCTTGAGCCAAAGGAGTATGTTGACATAGCAGGTGGTATTAGAATCAGCCACCAGAGTTGGGATGAGATGTCTGATTTGCCAGGGAATTTCCTACCTGTGCTCACAGCAATTTCATGTCTGTGCTCACAGCACAGGAATGCAGGGTCTCAAGACTTCTGGAATCAGTTCCATGTTGTGTACAGGAATATTCTTTAAAGGCTAGTTGGTCCTATCATTTTGCTGTTATTGACTCTAGTCTTCTTCCCTGCCTGTAATGCTTTTTTTCCCCCTCTTTCTTTTACCTTTTTTCCTAGTTCCTGTCCCTGTCTTCTGTTCTGCCTTCTGTTTTGATGTAAATTAGACCTCCTTTTTGTGCTTACCCACTTCCACGCTGATGGCCAGTGAGCAGTCACTGAGAAAGAAAATATGAGAAGGATATTTGATTACTTATTTGCTAAAAGAGACAAATCCTGAATTATGTCTGTTGTCATTATGCAGACATTGTGGCTCTCACAACACCTCACCTTGTGTTTTTTCTGGTTGCTGTAGCTCACCCTAGTGCTACAGAGCAGTATGTGCTCTTCCTTTCAGATTTGAGCAAGTTTATCTCAATTCCTCTTACTCTACCTTTGTTACAGCTTTGGCTATTCTAATCCAAGTTCTCCAGCACAGTGGTCTATTTCTAGGTTTTCTTAGAGGGAGGATGTGAAGGAGTTTTGCTCACCCTTAACTACTCTGTCCCATTCCCAAGGGACCTGGACAGGCTGGAGAGGTGGGCCTCATGAAGTTCAACAAGGCCAAGTGCAAGGTCCTGCACGTGGGTCAGGGCAATCCCAAGCACAAATAGAGGAGGCTGGGTGATGAGTGGATTGAGAGCAGCCCTGAGGAGAAGGACTTGGGGCTATTAGTGGATGGAAAACTGACTGTGAGCCAGCAATGTGTGCTTGCAGCCCAGAAAGCCAACTGTGTCCTGGGCTGCATCAGGAGAAGTGTGGCCAGCAGATCAAGGGAGGGGATTTGCCCCCTCTACTCTGCTCTCAAGAGACCCCACCTGCAGTGCTGTGTCCAGTTCTGGGACCCCAAAATAAGGACATAGACCTGCTTGAGCGGGTCCAGAGGAGACCATGAAGATGATCAGGGGGCTGGAGCATGTCCCTGATGAGGACAGGCTGAGAGAGTTGGGGTTGTTCAGCTGGAGAAGAGAAGGCTCCGGGGAGACCTTACAGTGGCCTCCCAGTACATAAAGGGGGCTACAGGAAAGATGAGGAGGGACTCTTTATCAGGGAGAGTAGGGATATGATGAGGGGTAATGGCTTTAAACTGAAAGAGGGTAGATTTAGAGTAGATATAAGGAAAAAATTCTTCCCTGTGAGGGTGGTGAGACACTGGCACAGGTTGCCCAGAGAAGCTGTGGCTGCCCCCTCCCTGCAAGGGTTTGAGGCCAGGTTGGACGCAGCTTTGGGCAACCTGGGCTAGTGGAAGGTGTCCCTGCCCATGGCAGGGGGGTTGGATGATCTTCAGTTGATGATCTAGATGATCTTTAAGGTCCCTTCCAACCCAAACCATTCTGTGTTTCTATGATTTCTAAAATGTACTTCTGCTTTCTGGCAACTGTGAAGGGGTTTGTACTGCACAGCGTAGCACCGTGTAGCAATTGTGGTGTATAGCACATACCTGAGCGAGTCTCTTCTGTAATGGAAGAGATGTACGTAATTGTGCTGAGCTAGCTCATCTGTTTAGCAGTGTTTCACAGATATGATTGGCAAGTGAAGTTCAGTATTGAGATGAAAATTGAAAGTTGCAGTATACTTTAGTATTTGGAAATGTCACTTGGGCCCAAAAGGCAAATTGCTTTTTGACATATGAAGTGAAGAAAGTTGATGAAACCATAAACTTACTTATCAGGAGCAAAGCAGAAAGACTAAACTTGAGTTATTAGTGGTATTACAATATTACAATGCCAGTTATGATCATAACAGTAATATTAGTTGTCCTATATCTAGGCCTAAAAAAACCCAGAAGCATTACAATAGACCTAAAGCTAAACCTTGCTGGAGGCTTGTTCTACAAAAGAAGAACCACCTACAGATATAGCAGAAAAGTTAAAAAGGGCAGCAGAAGCACCTGCTGTAGCTGTATAGGCAGGTCTGTGGAAACAGTAATCTACAGTGACCAGGAATGTGAGGATGAATGAAACTTTTGCATAAATATAAATATTTTGATTTTTTTTTTTAAATTTGAGATCTTAGTTTTAAGTTATTTTCAGGCTGTTACATAGGATAAGCATAGAATCATGAAAGAAAGACATGTTTTAAAATACTGTATTTTGAAGTTACTTTCTAAAATAGTAATTGTCCTCATGAATAGAAAGACAGAAATATTTTCTAGAAATAAAGGATGCTAGGGAAATGAAAGATTTTGGTGAGATTTACTGCAAGCAACAATTCTAACTGCTAACAAACAATAAGAATGGTGAAGAGCTTAATTTCATTTTTAAAGGAAATTCAGGGTGGGGGGAGAAACGATGACAGAATAGAAATGTGGGTGGCTTTTTTTTGTTTGATACCTAGAAGCTGGCAGACAAGACACCACTAACACAGTCTGCAAGGAAACAGAACAAAAAATCCTAACAGAGCTGAATTTTCTGCCTAAGTGTAAATTAGGGTACTTTTTAGCAGAATGACAGAAACAAGGAAAGATGAATATTAAAAAAAGGGGGGGGGGGGGGGGAAGTAACTATGTGGTTATAAAATAATAAGCAGTACTGAAGTTTATGGATTTCATGACTGTGACGTACACAACATTGTTATTCAAGTGAGTAAGGAGTGTGTTGGCTTGCAACCTCTGTGTTAGCAAACAATGCGGCTTTTGATTAGTAAGTGATTACTTGAACTTGGAGAGAAGAGCATTATAAGTGTCAATGTAAGCATTTAAAGGAATATATTTCGATAGATGAGATTTATTTAAATATAGAGCACTTACAGCCTATGCAGTAGAATCAAGAACAGAGCAATGAAAGATTTCCAAAGGAAAAGAGGTGGTTGGTATACATTTCTGGTTCTTTGCTTCTGGAAAGGGGAAGTTTTTAGAATAAATTCCAAATATATGGTTACTAAAGGTTTTGGTTAACTCTTGTAACTATTAAGATCCAAAAACATTGTATCAGGAACTAAAGTTTGAGTAAAGCTGTTATAAATATTTTCTCTTCCTTTAACATTTGTCCTGGGAACAAAACTTAAGAAGGTTATTCATGCAGTCTACTCAAAGTTGTGCTGGACTGTTTAGTTCATGAAGTTCTAATTATAGTATGAAACAATCAGCAGCTGTAGTTTCTATGAGTACTATTTGATTGACCTGGATGAGAAATTGGATGTGCAATTTTGTAGGAGGTAGATTATGAGTTCGAAAAAGATAATAAAAGTACCTAGCAGCAGTTTTGGCTGCTTGGACATGAGCCAGCTGTACTCTGTTCCTAAATCTGTTCAGGGTCAAGAATCGAGGGGCTTGACCAATCCACAGCCCATCTTGTAAAACTACAGCCTGAAGCAAACACTTTAAAGAAGGCTTGACACTTTCTAAAGGTTATAACGAGTAAATAAACCATCAAATTACTCCTCTTTTATTGTTATGGTAGTCTTTTTTTATAAAAACACTTAAATCCATGTAGTCCTAAGGCATCTAATAAAAAATGAACACTTTAAAGGTTTTGTGGTTTTTTGATACCTCATCAAAGTTATATACAATATTATTCTCCTAAGTATAACAAAAATGTTTTTGTCTTATTAAACAGCTGGTGGAACTTCTAAAAAAAAATAGTGCTTCACACAAGTTTTAAAAGCTTTCAATTCAAAATGGGTAAACTATAAATGTCCTTTGAAAGAAGTAAAAATGATGGATAAGGCTTATAATTGTTAGCGATTTCACATGAGAACATTTTTATCATGTAATTGTCATTCTCAGTTTAAGTATTTATGATGTTTATTTTTTTCAACAGTAGTTACATATATACACATTTTTGATAGCTTCCAGATTTTCCTTTATAATTTGGGAGTGAGTTGGAGGAGTGTTGTTCACTTAGAACTTTTGTTCTTATCCCCTTTAGTATTCAAAGCAAAGGGCTCGCTTAAAATGGAATTTAATGCAGTTTGCAAACTTGTGTTACTGTATTTATTTAGTTAGAAGTAAAGTGCTCAGTATGGATATGGGAGTTAACAATTATAAATGTCTTAAAATTTAACATGTTCCTTCTTAGAACAATTGTAAAACTTTAAGTATTTGCACAAAAATATATTTCTGTATTTTCTTTTCAGTTCCTCATTAGGATCTAAAATATACTTTTTAAAATTGAAATGGTGTATATGTTTGATTACAAATTGGCTGCCAGTTCCATTGCTTATAAAATCTTTTTGTTGTTTTGTACTAAAATGACTTCTTTTTTATATACCCCAAAGGCTTGGTTTCATTTAGGCAACTGTTGTGTTTCGGGAATCCCAGTCTATTTTAATTGAAGTTTTCTTTGTTAAGAATTTGTAATGCTAATATCTGCTACGTTGCTCCTCTTCAAAATACTACATTCTTTTCCCTTTATTTCATGGTTAGTTTAATACGGATAGATACTTGTTGATCTCCAACAACCACTGAAATTAGTGATATATTTGACATGAATTTTACCAAGGTCAGAATCACACTGCACATGTTAAGTTTTTTTTTTATCAATTACCACTTTACCTTCATAGCTTCTAATGCTACTTGCAGTTTGATGTTTGTTTTTTAAATGCTCTGAAGTTCAGCTTTTGGCTTATAACAAATACACCAAGCTAGATGAGTTTACAAAGAAAATGAGAGACAGTTATATGCGTAGAAGCTGAGGAACTGCAGTAATCAATGTGATTAGTTTACATGTTTTCAAAATATATACTTGAAAAATTAGCTAGCATGTTATGAAAAAGCATATTAGGACTCAGTCGTGCAGGCACTTCAAGTATTCTGGGGGCAGTTATACTGTCTGTCCATCATGTTGATCTAAGTCCATGCTACACTTCCTGTGGTAACATGTTACTGTTGCTTCTGTTGCACTGGCACAGACTCTTGGGTTTCCCAAGGCTAGATCTGTGCGGTGGATCAAAATTCTGGTTTTGTCTCTGAAATACCCTTACACATGCTAGTGCCTGCACAGGGGAGTGGTAGAAATATGTAGTCTGGAGTTAGGGAAGTATACTACTGCACTGCATTTTGATATAGTTTACGAACAATTTATATGGCATGTTTAAGGGTCAGATTTTATAATCCTTACTTCTTACAATTTTGAACAAGGCTTTGCTAATAATATATCATTTTAATAGCATGTGTTGCTTAATGATGTAAATTGCTTAAGATCATACTTCTATGAGAAAGCTGTAAGTCAACCTCATTTTTTTTTTTATCACTCCAGGGAATTTAGAGGGGTGTATTCTATTTCAGTACTTACAGATTATTATCAGAAAACAAATTAATTGCAACTCTGAAGTACTATTTGTTAAGGCAGAACTGGGAAGCATTGATAATCTTTTCTCTTTTTCTTTTTTTTACTGTAATGCATATGAAATCTTTAGGTCTCTTCTCCATCTAATATTCTACTGTGACATATCAGAGTAGCAAAAGCTAAAGAACTTTTCTCTAGTTCTCTGTGAGCCAAATTTTAATTTAAAATGTATATTTAATATTTTATATGTAAAATTCACGAGGCATATTTTTAGATCCCGCAAGTATCTCTTGAAATGCTTAGAAGTAGCCTCCTGTGCATAGAAGTGTGTGTTATTTCTGTCCACACATGTGCCTGTAAACTGCCTGTTAATCAAGGAAGTCAGTTTTGACCCTAAAACCTATAAAAGATGTCAATGTCAAAAACCTATTTTAAATCACCTTGGGACATATTTTGCCATTTTATTTCTATTGATAGTACAGTGGGGCTATGGATCAAACATTATACTAAGTGAGAAACCATTGCACTGCGAAATCTTCTTTAAAACAGTTTTGCACAAATTGTTGAAGTGTTGTAAATATCCTTATATCAAAAACTTGGAACCCTCATTTGTACTGGGTTTAGGAAAGAATTGTATTTCTTAAAGATGCAGCATACTTTATTCTTTGTAGCCAAAACATCTGTATTATTTGCTTCACTGTGGAAGGAGGAAGAACCTTAGTTTTGCTCTTTCACAGTTTCAGAAAATTTATTACTTCATCCAGAGGCGATTTTTTTTTTTTTTCTTATGTTAAGTAGTAGTCGTTCATGGTATTGCAATTCAGTAGAATTTTACTTAAAACCCAATACCAAGAAAATAATCTTTTTGAAGCCTGCTTTTAATTTTTTACTAGAGAGATCCATAAATGGCTTTTTTTTTTTTTTTTGAGTTGTCACCATTTCCCTGAGGATTATAGCCACTTCTGCAATAGTCTGGGCTGTTGAGTGTGAGTCATTTCAGGAGTGCTTATTTTTTCATCAGTTTAGAATGCAGGTTTTAAACTGAGTGGGGAAGTTGAACTCAAAAAAGCATAAAGGTGCACATAATGTATCTAAATACAGTAATCCAGAGAACACAGTTCAAGTATTGGGAGTACTCTTACCCTCACACAGTTGGTTTGGCCCTTGTTGGAGTGTGTCCAACACAAGACCTCAATAAAAGTTACTGGTGCACCAATTCATCAAAGAGAAGTCTATCTTACCTTAATGTGATCAGTTTTTCAAGGTGATCATCAGTGTGCAGAGAAGAGGCAGGAAACTAGCCTTTTGAAGCTCAGAGCAACGCATTAGTGTAGCTCTCTAGGTCTTTAAAGGATATTCATTATTTTGACTGTATGCAATAACAGGACAGTGGTGAATTGCTTATGACATGCATCAAAAGCCTAAATGCCATTCTTGCAAGAAGTCATGAGTGTTTGATAGGGGCATCCGTTGTTCTTCCGTTTTTGAATATTGTATTGTAAAGGAAGGACAGTGCTCATAAAAATTTGACTCAAAAGGGAAGCTGATAGCAGTTACGAAAATTTGACTTTAATATCAGAATGTTTCAGGAAAATTCCCATGAATTTTTAGCAATTGTGACTATCAGCAGATCTCACTTATTATCACAGTAATAGTTTGATTCTTGACAAAGTGCTTCTGCAAGAACAGGAGATGTAATGCACCTTCTTGCTACTAGTGCATCTTCTGGATTATGAAGGAGACTTTGGACTTTAGTAATGTTGTTCTCAAATTTTCTGGTAGCTCATCTTATCAACAATACATGTTGATTATCCATGAATTCTGTTTAACTTCCTTCTTTGGTGTAGCAGGTCAGGAGCCTTCTTGGCACAGAAGATTATGATAAAGATTTCTTTCTTTTCATAATAGAAGTAATTGCTGACACAAACTTTTCAGTTGTCCTGGGAGATGTCAGAAAGACTAAAGGTTCAATGCTTTGAGTGGAGTAACTGAGATGTCCCAAAGATTCTGACTCATTAACCGTGATTATCTGTATCATTGACTAACAATTGATTCTTGAAGCATTTATTGCAGCTTGATGAATTTCTCCTCAGTATTTTGAATCAGTTCATCAAAATATTCAATCATTTTTCAACTGTGAAGCCAAGTCTGGTTTATTCCCTTTGAGCCTGGTTTTGTTGTAAGATGCAGAAGAGAGTATGTTTGAAGAGGGAACTGTTCCTGCTAATTAGAAAAGCTATAATCCTAGCTCCTAATCTTCTGCTGTGCATTTCAGTCTAAATTATTTATTCTGCAAGTTTTCTGACCAAAACAGCTGAACTAATCTGCTGTTTTACCACATCCAGAGAGCTTTTGTTTCCTTTTTTGCTGTATGGTGTGTAGGCACATACTGGTTTATGTACTGGACTGTAAAGGAAGAAGAGTGTGAATATACAATTTGTGTTGGTATTTGATTTGCAGATACTGTCTTACATAAATTTATCTTTTTTTTTTAACTAGGAAACAGAGATTAATTATGAAGAACAAATAAGTAAAATTGTTGTAGAGAAACAGGAACTTGAATGGCAGAAGGTAACTTTGCTTCATGGTTTTAGTGTTTTAACTGCTGGGATTTAATTTTAATATAATATTAATATGGATTGTGATTTGGTACAATTCCCCTTTCTAAGGCTATTGTCATTTCTAATAGTAGAATGTGGTAGCCAGTAGTTTATTGTCTAGCCATGAACTTCTGTAGCTCCTATATTGATTTGCATCAATAGTCAAAAGGGATGTAAATATTGAAGCAATAAGACATTTAGCTTAACATAAGGCATGTTCACATGTTAGTGTGGGGAAGCTACACAGCAGCTTCTCTGTATTATGCTTGGCTTTGGCAAGTGCAAGTACCAGTGCGGTTGTACAAACGACTTCACTTGCAATGTTCTGTCGGTGACAGTTTTTCCAAAAAATTATTTTAAACAGGTTAGACATACTCAAAAGTGGTTTCTCAGCTTTTAAAGGCTCAGAATGAAGTTTTTGGTAAAATAAGTCTAACATTCTTCTTAGGGTTAGGGCTCCTGAGGTTATGCTTTCATAGGAAATCCATTCCCTTCTCTAATACAATCAAACCTATGACCCCTGTCACTAGGTCACAAGATAAAAGGCCTCACTCTGTATATTTTACGATCACAGGAAAAACAATAATTTCAGCTCTATCCTTGATCTTGGGTTATTTAACATCTTAGTAGAAAAGGAAGACTATTTCATCTTGGAATTCATCCTAACCATCTTAAATTAATAATCCTAACTGTGTGCTGCTTTTTTCTGAAAGATATATATGTGCACCCAGAAACAGGAAACATTTTATATTTGTGAAAGCAACAGTGCTTTCAATTTGCCTTTCTTTGCTTTTCTTAACCTAGTACTGCAGTTCTTAATAATTTGGGTTCAAAAGGTATGATTTCCATTCATTCTGAGACCTTAAGAGCAATTTAATTTACTGTTAATAAAAAGATGGGACTTACAGGCAGCTAGGTGAACTCTTATTTTTTTCTGCACTTTGCATTTAACACTGGCACATGGCAAACCTAATGTAAGCAATGAGTTGTAGATTTTAGGAACTTCATGTGAGCACGTATATAGAGCTCTGGAACTTCAAAGGAACAACCTAATATGAGTTTCCAATTCTGGAGACTCCAGTAAGATGAAAATGCTAAGTATGACATTTAAATGGAATTTGTGACCTGTTGGTTTCTAAATGCAGAATCATACTGACCTCAAGAGTAGTTCAGTAAGTAGACAGCTTCCCCTGGCTTATCAAAGCTGCTGGTATATTTTTGCATTTAGAGACATCCCTGTCAGTCAACATTTCTGCGATTCAGCATATATTTTCTTTTACCTTAGATTTAGCAAACTAGTTTAAAATAAAGACATGAGCTAAGTTTCTGGTTTAATATTACAATTTTAAAGCAAATCTTTGTCTACATTTTATGAATACTGTTGCTGCTCTTGAAAAAAAAAATATGCTAAAGTGGGGAAAAAGAGAATAACTGGAGAAAATATTCCTTTAAATCTAGTGAGTATACTCATTATACTTACTATAACATCATAATATCAAAGGTGATTTTGCTTATATTTATAAAAGTAACTTTGTTCTTCACTCTCCCTGCACCACGCATACATGGCATGTATGAAAAATCTATTCCAAAGCTGAATTTCTGAGAAAGTTAGATATACAAATTTTATTTAATAGGCTTGACTGTGAGGCATGTTAGGAAATGAATATTTGTAGAAACTTCCCAGTCTCTTATTTAGAGTAAAATATATCACTTGAATATACAGTACAAGGAAGACTGTGGTATATTATGAAAACCTCAGTAATTCTTTTTTCCAGTTATCAATTACATCACTGACAAAATTGTATAAAGGATGACTGTTTTGTGAAACCAAACTTGTATCTACATAACTTATTATATAATATTGGCTTGCATTCCTATAATCTAAAGAACTGTCATCTTAATTTGACAGTGCTGTGGATATAAAATTTTATTCCTGTGGTGAGGAGGAATACTCCACGGAGGATAGTTGATTTGCTGTCACTGCAGCACTATTTCTGGTTCTCTAGCATGCTTGGTATGCCCTTTACCCACTAGAGAACCTGTGTCTTTGAACACAGTTCTTAGTGGCAACTTGAGGAACACATTCCTCAAGACCTTTGTTTTCACATTTTTTAATATTCATTCATGTAGTATGTATTGTTTGTTAGCTGCAAATCAAAACTTAATCTATCTATTTTACAGTGAAACAAATGATCAATTTATTTTCTCCCAGTCATTCTTTCTAATAGACTCAATTTATATTTATTTTTGTGTCATCATTACTTAATCATTTCCTACTTCACATTAATATTTCCAGCTTGCAGAGTGTAGTATTAGTCTATGAGATTATGATATCAAATAATAACAAAAAAAGTACATATTTAACTCATTTTTTTGTTTTTATGGATAAGAGTAAAGCCAGGTGGTAGGATGATAAAAATCTTACACTGTCACCTTACACTTAGTCTTTTCTGCCCTCCTTCAGCTCTTTCATGTAGTTTGTTAAATGACTAAAATTTAACTAAACACAGAATAAGAGATTGTTATTTGTAGTGAGACTATATTTTATAATGGAGATTAAAATTTATTATAACTACCAGCAACTGTGTCAAGATGCTGTCTTAAGATGGCAATGGGTGTTGGATTGCTTCTGCAGGTTGATAGGATGGGTAAGAGTTGCTTATAAAAGTCCTTGCAACAACAAATCTGAATTCCAGAGGTGAGAATTGTTACCTGTTATGAACTAAAGAGAAGGTGCTACCAAATAGATGATTATCAGTTAGCAAAGGTCTCTAGTCTTCAGGTTTTGTTTTTAATCAGTCATGTCTTGCTAAAAATGTTTAACAGGGAATCAGGTTTTTTCTTGAAATACTATATGTATGGTTTGCTGTAAGATAATATTTAAAACACCCTATTGTTATTTCACATGAGCAGGAAACTCTGCAGCATCAGACAGACACACTGCGCCAACAAAACAAAGAAGCTATGGCATCTTTTAAAAAACAGGTAGCAAAATAAGGCCTTCTACCTTTGACAATGAGATTTTAAAATATGATGGCATAATAGCAAGTTATTAGTTGGTATTAAAATATTTTTCTGTTGCGTATAAAATGTTAGAATATACAGGTCAAAGAAATCAGGTCTTTTTCTTTCTTCCAGACACAGTATAATGCCTGTATTTTGACAGCTCTTCCCAGTAACCCACTCTTCCTGAGATTTTTCATTTTTACTTTTCAAAATGTTGCTAGAGAAGATAATGGTTCTTTTAATCTGCTTTTTTGGGTTTTTTTCCCCCCCTCTTTCTAAGATGGTATGTCCTCTGCAAGATTAGATTCATAAACCATGGCAAAAGATCTGCCACATAACTTATTCTGTTCAACACTTGAAAGTGTGTTTCAGTCTTTCAAATCAGGATTGTGATTTTTTTTCCCCATAATGTATATTCAACAAGTATGAGTGCTGAAAGAACTTGCAGAGAACAGTCAGAGGAACTGAAACTGTTCCACATGGTGATGAAGACTTTATCACTAATGCTGCATCACAATCATAGCACACAAAAAAGAAACTGACAAGCAATTAGGTTTTTCTTTCTTGGAAAAAATAATCTGTGGTTCATAAGCTTGTTGCATGTGACCTTATAGTTACTACAGTTAAAGAAAAAAAAACCCACGAAGTGCACTGTGCAGGGTAATATAACTATATTGTCTTGTCAAGTTGCATGAATAAAATTAATCCCATGTGCTGTATTGATTGGTTTTGTTTTGTTTTTATGCCACTGACAATCAAGTTACAGGCAAGGATGTTTGCCATGGAAGAAGAAAAGGTACTCAATTATTGTAAAGGTTACAATTATTTGTCATCCAGTGAAGAACATAAGCAAATGATAATGCCATATAATTTATCAAACATGTTCTAAGTCTAAACTAAGTATATTACAATTAAATTATTTTTCTCGCTATGGCCTTTGCAAAAGAAATTTCTTTATAAACTTCGTTACTTTTGGTTTTTTGTTTATAGCCTGTAGAACGTTAATTACTTATGAAATGTCACTTTAAAATTTGCTTATGCTAAAAATCAATTGGGGAAAAAGTGTTCTTTGGTAGTTCTTGACGCTATTGAAGCTATACAGAATTTGCTTTATTTGGGGGGTTTGGGACAAATTTTCATAATCCTTTTCCACTACTAGTGAAAAAATTTCTAACTGCTTTAATAAAACCAATTTTAATAGGGCTTTTATTGATTTACCTGAGCTGGTTTCCTAAAGAACCTGAACTAAACTAAAGTAAGATCTACTTAAGCCTGAATTTGAGATTTTTGTCAACTGCATGAGTTTTTATACCAAGCTGAGTGCCTGTTTCCTCTTCTGAATAAAAGATTTGCATTTAGTATACTAGGAGCTTGTTTCAAACAGTGAAGTCCATGAATGTCTGCATGTGGACTCTGTTGCTTCACTTAAATTTCCCAGTGATTAAGAGTGGATGAATGTGCTATATCTTTCATAAGAACTTGCACAGAAATTTGCAAACAGCTGAAATTACTTAGATATCCTTTCAAACCAAACTTTGCTGTATTTATATTATCTGGTTATTTTCTTGCTTGTATTTGGAGTTTTTTCTTGTTAAAACATCCTGTTTGTCCACACATACTTACGTAGTAGTCCCTGATTTGTATTTTCAATGACAGCTACTGTTTCAGAATTGTGTGCTGATTTTTTTTTTCTCTAAATACTTCCATTGAATCAAATAGTACTTCCAATACTTTATACCAAAGTAATTTAAATAATTAATTAAGCTGTAATTTTTCAGGACAGAGTTTGAATACAAAGACCAATTTTTACTCCAATTTACATTATATGTACTTTTACTTATTGAGGTGGTCTCAGGAGATTGCACAGCCAGCACTATGTTAGAAACAACTGGAACATGCAGGGGTGGTTGAATGGATGTATTTGTTGTTCCTGACCTATTCTCTGATTTCTAGATACTGCTTTCCGTTGTACTGATTGCTGCCCGTGCTTCTTACCTGATTTAATTCCACTGAAGTCCTTTGACTTCAGTGTGTGTGTGTGTATATATATATGCACACGTGTATATATATGAAAATATAAAACATGCTTGCATGTATTGAGTAGTTCTAGTGATAGCAGATTCAGTTCAATCTTTGTGGATTGGAAAAGCTGAGAAAGTTGTTTCTGTGAAGACCCTGCTACAGCGGATAAGACAATGAATTTGCCTGATACTTTGTTGTTTAGTATCTTTATTCTAAAGCTATTAATTCTGCCTTTGTCAGGCTTGTCTCTCCCAGAATGGAGAATTTTAAAACTTACTGACTAGTCATAAGTGGTAAAAACACGCTATCATGTTTTCACTTTTTTATAGCAATATATATGTACATTTAAAAATTATTTAGCTGAACTTTCACCTGTTTTCACCAATTAATTGTTCTATCATTACGGAGTATTGCTTTATTTTTGTAACATTCTTGTTGATAAATTCTTGTTGTAAAAGCATTTATTCTGCCCAAATCCTGAAGTACAGCTTTTGTTGAAAGGGAAAATATCAACTTGCTGTAGAAACAAAAGAAAAAGAAATTGATGGACTGAAAGAAGCATTAAAAGCCTTACAGGTAAGCTATTATTTTTGTTAAAGAACTTTCATTGGCATGCAAGTGTTTTGGTTTTTGTCACTGTCAAGAAAATAGTTGTTTTTAAGAGGTTCTTTAAGACCTTCTCATTTAATCTTTCTAGTACATGTACACCTCACTTTCAAACACTGAATTTCTGTTCTAGTCTTCAGTGTCAGGACTGCTTTAAGTTAGCCTTTCAGCTAAAGTTCTTTTCTTCCAGAAGATCTGCAGACTCAATAAAAGTCCAAATACTGTGTGAAATGTGCTTCCTTTTCATTTCCATTGTGTTCCTCTTTCTTTCTTCTCTTGTCTTTTACTTCTCACCTGTCTGCAAACTCTGGTTTTGCACTCCTAAACAGAAGCAAGCATTCACACTGGTCCTCCAACTCAGTTCTACCTGTGGTTTTTAGTATTTTTCATTGTTTCATGAGGAGGTTTCTTTTTAATCCGTGGCTTTCCAATGCCTGTTTTTCAGTAGAAGTGCAATTGTCGGATAAACGCACAATTGACTCTGGTGCCACTTGGTGCTAGTTTTGTATTATATTTTATATTGTTACATGGTGTTGGAGCAGTTGTGGCTGTGATTCACAGTTACTTGAAATAAAGAAAGACATAGGGACGTAGCTAGTATTTGGTTTTCTTTTAAAGACCAAGGCAGATATGCTGAAAATGGATTAAGAGTAGAACCCAACATAGAAGAGAATTAGCATCGTAATACATTGCCAGGTTTCAGGTATTGCCAGGAACTAATTATTTTTCTATCCCAAACTGCGTGGGATAATAATTAATGCTATTGAAAACAAAATGTTTATAATGATTCTGTAACATGTTTGGTTCTTATTAACATTCTCTTATAATGGGGTGCATTTACTTGGTATCAGACTGTTTAATCATTTAGTTAACACTGAAGGTATTTTAGGAGCAAAAGCAATATCTTCCCATGGTTGGCCTTCTGTGCAGTAGCGGTAAGGATTTTGTTGCCTTGTTCAAACCTTGGCATAGCACAGATGATGTAGAATACCCCTCCATGGTCTGCTGAACATAATATGTGGACAGCAAGAGTAATGAAAGATTCCACTGGCCTTTTTTTGGGTTTTTGTAAGATAAAACAGAAATTTCAAAAAAAGCTTAACATTAAATGTTTAATGTTCACAGATCAAACACTTGTGTAGCAATATAGTTCAGATCTAGGAAATTCTGCTGTGACTTGAGGAAGCAGGAGGTCACAATGAACTTGTGGACCCAGAAAAATTGTTTGGAAATCAGACTAAGATGAGAGTGAGGAATTTCTAATTTGGTTCTGTAGTCCTTTCTATCCAGAGAGTCAGAGTTCTTCCTTAAAATTATTGTTCTCTAGGCTTAGTTTTTGTCTAGAAATAATATTTTCCGTATAAGATTTACACACACTGGGTTCTTTGACATTTGTCTTTTTCCCTAGACATTATCAATGTTTCTTTAAACATTCTAAGATATAGATGCTAAAGCTCTTGCGATCTTAAGTATTATGCAAATCAAAATTCTCTGATGTCAATGGTTTATGAAAAATATTGTTAATGACTTCAAATGTCAGTCATATTATTAAAGCATGGAAGGTTGGTACAATATATCTTTATATGACACCATTCAGAATATCTACCTAGAATTTTTTTTCCCAACAGGGAACGCACTTATATTCCTCTAGGACTTGAGGGAATACTTTCACTTCTATCTCTGTTTTCGTCTCTGTTTATTTCTAAGATCCTGTTATACAGACTATGGTTCACTTACATGTGGTTTTTATGACACATGTCAGAAAACACAGGGACTTACACATTTTTCAAAACGTCTCTAGTAAAAAATCAGAGTAAAGTGCTTTTACATAATTTAAATTTTGAAGTGAAATTACATAAATTGAATCTAATAATAAAAGAAAAAATGTAAAAATTAATTCAAAACCAGTATTACTGTATTGGATTGGCAATAAATGCAATTAAATCTTAGGTATGAGAATACCTAAATATGCAGGTTGTCTTTGGAAAAATGTAAGTGCAATTTAATGAATACCTGCCTTTTGTTTTACAGATTTCAAAATACACTTTACAAAAGAAACTGAATGAAATGGTAAGAAATTAATAAAAGTAAAAAAAAATAAGGAACAATGAAAAGAGAATGTCAGCCTAGAGTATAATGCCAATACTAACCAACTCTAATATTTAAATGATATGTGATAATTATTACAAATAACCAAGAGATGACATCAGCCTTGAATCAGAAAAACTTTCAAATACAATGTTTTTAGGTTTTTATAGTGTGATAGCTGCTGTTTAGCATGTGGAATTTTTTCTCTTTATAGATCAGAGAGAAGATTTTTTTTTTTTTAATAGGCTGTGGTTTGAATAATGTTATTATATTACCCTTATAGGATCTAGCATATTTGTCTCAAAGAAGTAATAGAGAATTCCAAGCAATTCTTAGTTTGTTTTTAAGAAAAACTGGTAATGCTTTTCCTCTCACTCTTTTTCGCTCCTCAGAATTACTTCTTAATGTCAGTTCTCCTGAACAGTTTAGATTTCATCCAGTCCAGCTTACTCCCTTTGACACAGAGAATAAATTTATACAGAGTGACAGTATAGTCACTCTGAACCCTGTTGTCTGTTTTAGGAAGCCAAAGAGTGAGCTACAGAAACATTGCTAAGCTTGATTGAATAAATGCTGTGAAAATTCTGCTGCTGTTCAACTGGAAAGAATAAAGATAATATTGTCAGACCATTACAAACTGTGATTTTAATTAAGAAGCTCAAAAAACTAGGGTCCAGTTTAGCTTTAAGTACCATGACATTTGTACTGAAAGTCATCTTCAACGCTACAGTGGTTTTACACAAAATATGGTGAAATTGAATAATGTGCCCTCTGACCTGGCAGATAAGGCTACAAGTTAAAGATCAAAGGCAACATAAAATGTGTTTTCTTACTTCACTTTTAACTTGTATTTATTCTTAAAATACATCTGATCTAAAAACGGGTTTAAAATATGCAAAATTATTGAACTCTTAGGTCATTTCACATATTACCTTTCTTCATAACTTGCAAGCTCAGTCTTCCATATGAATGAGAATATTTAAATCACAACACTTTTCTATAAGCTGGAAGTCCATCTGTGCTGCTTAAACAAGTATCTTCCTTTCTTATGTTTATAAACTTTTCACTAATTGATTACTTGAATATTTTGAAAATATCAGGGTACTGGGACTTTTTTACAGAGTATGGTTATTAAAAATGCTGTTGAGTGGGGGACAAGATATTAGAAATCCTCTTTTGCATGTAGCACTAAGCATAGCGTGTATGGCTTGGCCATATTTTTAGAAGATGCTCTGATATGAAATGATGAAAACAAAAAACCACAAGGTCAACAGAAGTGAATTCTTTCCTACAACCTTATGCAGTAGCGGTCAAATTCTACCAACTTGGCTCCCTGAGTAGTTGCACTGAAATAAATGGTACATTCTAGGGATCAAAGTAGTAGTAGCCCATGTAGGGTCTCAGTCAGTTATCACAAATGGCAAAATGTTTAAAAGTAAAATGGATGAAATTCCAAACCATTCATTTATCTGAGACCCATTTCTGTTTCAATTTTAAGTTTGTTAAAGTCAGATTAGATCATGCTCTGCCTAGTGTTTTGAAAGTAAGCAGATGTGCTGTTTAGTTTATATCTGGCACCTTAGAAACCCTGCTAGTCAGTAAAGTAGCTTTTGTACGTGCTGGGGATTGAGCATGCCATATTGATGTAGCATTTTATTCTGGTTTTGTTCTTTTAATTCTCTTCTTTTAGTCTAGTATATGCATTGTTAATATTTTGCATATACACCATATTTTAGCATGTTATCCAGTTAAGTTTATGTGAAAATTGTAGCACTGATATAATTCTTATGATATGTGCTAGAATTTTGAAATAGTGGAAGGTTTTGTTTGATATTGAAAGACTGTATAGAGACATAGAAATAAAGGATTTCTTTTTCTTCCATCTTTCCTTTGTTTCCACAATGAAAGTGTTGATTAATGTGTGCAGTGTAGTCACTTTGCACCTCACTGCGTATGGATAGTAGCACTCATGCAGTCAGGAGGCTACAGGATGATTACTACAAAGCTAGCTGTCTTGATAGAATATGCTTGAGTGTGGGTTCTGTATTGCATTATTTTTCTTGCTGCTCAAATAAGAAAATAACTGGAGGAAAATGGCCTCAGTCAGGTCTTGGTTTTCTCCTTCATTAATTTCCTGGCAGGTGATGCAGTGTAGAATGCTAGAACTCTGAGTGTAGCATCTGTTCAAGTGTTCCCATGTTAACTTGCATTATCTGATCCTGGGCATGTCTGAGAGAGTGAGCATTTAGGGTTATTTGTTTTCTGCAGTACCTAAATCTTAAATGTATATCATGGTGCTAAAATATAAAAGAAAAAACCAAACAAGAATGAGATTAAGGCTAGCGTTGGGTGGTTTAGAGACCAAATCTTGCATGCAGTTTAGAAGAGCAAATTTGGAGTGCAAGATCTCAGTGTAGTCAATGGGGAGACATTACTGTCTACAGGGCAGTGATTCAGTGCACCAATATTAATGAGTAAAGTAGATGGGGTGACTACCTCTGTGAATGACTGGTAATTAGTCTGGTTTCACTTGCTGGCTGTGTTTATATTGGTAAACTAAATGTTTGTGAGACTATTTAGTGAAGCTGCAGTCAAGTGATATGAAATGGTCTAGGTTCATTAAACTCTACTGCTCTTCAAAAAAGAGGGAAGGTTCATCCAAATAACTCACGTTGTTCCCAGCAGACAGTCTCCTGAACTGTCCCCAGGAACTGCTTACGTGAGTGCTACTTGGCGTAGGCCAAAATACATCAGGGATATTTTAACAACAGTATAGGCATTTCCTGAGAGCTTCCCTGACACCATTTAGTTTTCTAATACAGATGTACTTGCCAAATGAATGAAAAATTACTTCCTGTAAAATGTTAAATAAATTTAATTGTAAAGGCTGGTTTGTTCTTAATAATCTAAGATAGGAACGCTATTTGTATTGCCTTTCCACATTTTTTAGGAATTTGCCTGTAACTATACTATGTTGTTTAAAAATACAGTGAGAATGCAATGATACAGTATAAATGAAAAATAATTATTTTTAAGAGGAAAAATGGTGGGAATTAAAGGAACTATTGTGGAAAAAAATTCTTATTTTGAAGACTTAATTGGTAACCCTTTGCATAATTTTCACATGATCTTGGCTTAGGTCTCCATGCCATTACATCTCCTTTGTTTCTCTGACACTTTCACCTCCCAGTTACCACCTTCTGCTTCACTGAGTAACTCTGACTAGTGAGTCAATTTCCAGAATATCTTTGAGATATGAGCAATTCCCTCTTTGTCTTCCTCCAGTCACCTACCTGACCCTAAGCTATTTCTCTGGTCTAGTTCCACCAAGAAATCATTGTGCCTCAACAAACCATATGGCCACAATCAATTCCACTCCCTATCCCAGCTTATCTTTATTACTGGTGGAGGGCAGGGCAATAATTCCTGTTCTTGCAGTATCAGACGTTAGGAAGAAGAACCAAGATTCTGTGGGTCTTACTCCAACTCCAGGGTCATACCCTCCCTATCCTGCAGTGTCTCCTGGTGTTTCTTGATTGTCTTCTATGGAAGAATGTTTTAAGACCTTTTCACTGTGAGCAGAATGACACACTCAGGCTTTTATTTTACTGTGCACTAAGCCTGGAGAGCAGCTTGCCATCAGAAATCAGATTTAGGCAAGTGGTAAGCTCTTAATAAAACTCTTGAGGATGTAGCAGACCAGTTCCTTTTCTCACTGGAAAGAGCCCTGGAAAATAACAAAACGTATTTCTACTTTTTCTAGTGAGGAGGAGGGACTAACACTGTCTTGCTGACTTAAGAAAGAAATTGGGAGAACACTAAGAAAAATCTATATAAAAGATTAAGAAAAATCTAAATTCTGTGATTCTGTGAAAAGAAAGTGCAAAACCCCTCAGATCTTGCCACAAGCTGTTCGAGTCTCAAATTAGCAATGCCTCCTTGTTCATTGATCTCTTAGAATAAATACACCTGAATGACCATCCAGAAAAACAATTATTTTTTCTTTTTTTTTCTTTTGTTATAAAATCCACATTCTAGCATTAGTTAAGCACAGTTCTTCAACAGTTTGCTTATTATTAGGAAAAAGAGAAAGTATATGAACATTCACAACCTACATTCCTTGCAGTGATTCTGTAAGTGGTGGTGTTTCTTTACCAGTGCTTCCATTATGACTTTCCATTTGCTGTAGTGTGTTTAATTTCATACCTTATAAAACATGAGAAATTTGTATTGTATATCCTGTTTTGCTAGCCTTATGTTGGTCATTTCTTTTGATTACTATCAGCTTTTATTATCCTCTGATGCTTGGACATGTATTGCATTTGTTACTGTATGGAAATGGAGCCTTACAGAAGCCAAACAGACTGGGCCAGATTCATCCTTGTGTAACTTGAATTTACACACCGGAATGAATTTGGCCCAATTCATCTTAATTGCTGTGTTGCTCTACTGTAGATTAGAAATAGATTAGATGTCTAACTAAATGGATATCTTTTCTGAGGTATTAATTTAACCCACTCTCTTCAGAGAAAATTAATTTTAAAATTGATCAAATAGTACCTACAAAGCTATTAACAAAAATAGAGGAACACAAAAAACTTAGTGTATATGAAAGAAAGGATAATAAATAATTTTTAAAAAATTGATGGCATGTGTCACTGAATGTAGTTTCCTGTGAATATGTATTTTCAATCGCCACCTCACAAAATGAGAGAGAGATTGGTAAAATTCATTAAGCTTAAATACATTTTACTTAATTACCATGTGGGATTCATTGTGATATTACTTAGTCCAAGATGTTAACAGAAGTAAAAATAGTGTTAGATGCTTACAGAAGTAGTTAGAAGCCCCCCATACAGATATATAATCTTAAAGCAGAAGTGAATTAATCATATTCCAAGATACTACAACTGCTAATTGATGCAGAGGAATTAATAATTACTCATTAAAAGGTTACTTACATTTTTCTGGGAAGCATGGGGTATTAATCTGCATTAGTTTCACTAATCTAAATCAAAGTCACTGCTACTCTTTAAAGGTAGTTTGATGCACTTCTGGTTTTTAGCAAGTATGTTGAAATTCTTTTATTTCAGTATGTCAAATACACATTCTCTCCTAACTGTTCTTGCACTATGTCATTTTTAACAACCCCTGAACTGGAATGGATGAGGCTGTTGGGCATCTCTGGAGATGGCTTAGTCTAACCCTGCCCTGCTCAAAGCAGGGTCAGTTAGAGCTGTGTTGTCAGGTTTTCAGTATCTCCACAGACAGAGATCTAGCCTGTCTGTGCAACCTGTTCCAAAGTTTGACCACCCATACAGTAATTCTTTTCCCTTCAAGTTTAAGTGAAATTTCATGTATTTCACTTTGGCAGTGGGCACCACTGAGAGGTATTTATCCACATTTACCAGATCCCAGTCACCTCTTCTCCAGGCTGAACAGTCACAGCTCCTTCAGCCTCTCCTCATATGTCAGGTGCTCAAATCCCTTGATTATCATAGTGGCCCTATACTTTGAACAATGCTATACTGAAAAAAAACAATATTTTTGTTTGCATTTGTTTTGCAATATAGCTTAAAAAGTTTTCTGTGTTGATTAAAACCATGTTATGCTGGAAAGTGTTAAGACCATAAAAGGAACACAGTACTTTTACTAGTGGCTTTACAAAGAAGATTGAATACCGTTTGCATAATAGATTGCTTCTGTTATATATCAGGAGACAATCAATATCTATAGGCCTTATTTTCATGATGCATATGCTAGCACTGTTGCCCACTTTTAAGGAGTTCCTACTCTTACCTGTCTCCGGCCACTTACGCGTTTCTCCTCTGTGCTCTCTATGAAGGTGCTGGGACCGTGGATTGTGGGAGCTGTGATTTAAGTTGTCTAGAATTTTTAAATGGGCCTCATTTTGTTGCGTTGCTCCGACCTTAGAGTGTGGTGTATTTGGTTTAATACTACAGTAAGGACAAATAAGCAACTGGGGCAATGAGGTACAAACATACAGCTGCTGAAGCCACTGTATTGTTTTGAATGTGCAGCCAAAGACATGGGCAGGTAAAGCCCCAGTCTGAACAGCTGATGTAGGGTGGGACTGTGTTGAACTGCACAGACATCCCATGTCAAAGGAATGTGAGAATGCAATGCTGAACTGAGTGGTAGTGCAGGAGGATGAGTACAAACCACAGGCAGCATTAGTATGTTATGCTATGTTCACAGTACAGTGGCAGATGAAATAATATGTTTAAGCCACATAACAAAGGACAACTTGAAATCAGGATTTGAAAACGGTTAATACAGTTCTGCAGACATTTCCATGAAAGTAACTATAAGGGACAACACATCAAAATATGTTAAAGTGCTTTTTTTGAGAATCTAACACACAGGTGAAGGTCTTTGGTCTGAAGTGCTATCTGGAAATGGGCAGTGATCATTCAATATGAAATAGTGAACTGAGATATTCTGGGGATGATTTTTGCATTTATGCTATTACGTTAGAAAGCATTTGGAGAGTTGATTTACACGTGCTAGTTGCTATCATTAAGTAGGTGCTTCATTTATGTTTCGAACAGGATCAAAAATTACAGATGCACTTAACAGCGAAAGAGGAGCATCATAAGAAACTGAATGAAGTTGAGAGGTGTTATGCTACTATTGCATGTCAGTTTGGAATCGTAAAAGGTGTTCATGGAAAACTAGAGCACAGTGGTATGTATGCCTTACATGTCCTCCAGCTTTTGTTTTTGCTGTGTTTTGACCACACTAAGTTGGGGACACCTGACAATTCAGAAAAATAGCAGCTACCGCGTGCCAAGCATCAAATATAACAACTGACAATTACTATATCTCAGTAACTTTCTCAGTGTTTTTTTCTGTGACAGTCCCAGGTTAAGCAGTACAAGCCCTGTATCTCTTCTGCTCTTTGCTGATAACGACTACAGTTGTGTGTGTGACTGTGTAGTAAATTATGTTGAGGAACTGATTTGTGTTCAAAACAATTCAGCAGCAGACCCACCCCTTAAAAAAAAAAAAAAACAAACAACAAAACAACCCAAAAACACAAAAAGAAAAAAACCCTGCTTAATTTGGATCAGCTTTCTGTTGCCATTCAGCATAATCAACTCAAACAGTTGTACCAGCTCAAATGAGGGAATGAAAGTAAAGGAATTAACAATTAGGGGAAAATGAATGGTTTTTAAAGTAGGTTTAATGTTGGGAAATAGAGAGAAAACATTAATGAAATAATAGAATTATTTTCTTGTACAGAAATACAAAATCTTAAAACCAGTTCAGTAAATAAATAGGATGGTATGAATCATTTTATGCAGTTATCATTGTTACATAGATTCTGACTATGGCTATTCAAGCCTTATAAATCTGTACCATATCCCTGTTTCGTGTGTTGAAACATAACAAAATTATTTGTGGAACTACTAATGCAGAAAAATATTATTCCATATACTTTTATATAAATACACACTTTTTATCTGTAAAATAATAAAGCTGATAACCTCAAGTAATAAAAATACCTCATTTAAATGAAGTTTTGTATCTATTATTTTGAGAGAAAAAGCATTGTTTCTCATAAAGTGATAAACTTCTGTGCAAACATCACAGTGTATGTGTAGAATATGGACTTGTGTATTGTTCTATGTGCCTGCAGTTTTCATCCACGTAAAGACATAAACAGGATGTAAATAAAACTATTTTTTAAGGAAAGGGAGAAACAGTTGTATAACTCAAAACAAACAAACAAAAAAACTGAAGCAAACAAACAAAGAACACCAAAAAACTTTTCAAATACCAAAGCTTGTAAATTTGGGGTTTTTTCTGCCTGAACCCAAATAGTTTTTCAGATCTAGTTTGAAGAAATTGGTAACATGTTCTATGTGTATTTGTGATATTTCAGTACTTTTTGTATTCAATTTTTTAAATAGGCTAATATTAAAAAAAGAAAGAGAAAACATTGCTGTGTTTTCCATTTATTTACATTGGACAGGCTTTTCTATTATGTCAGATACAGAAAAGTCTCTTTGCAATTTCATGGAAAAATAACATTTAGTCTCAGTATTTACACTATTTGAACCATATATAAATGCTTTTTGCTATGTTTCTACTTATATGTATGAGTAATTGCAAAATGAACCTCTAGAAAAGATTAAATATGTTGCTGCTTCTGTTCAAGAAGCCAATCTCTTCACCAGATTGACTCTAGTCTGTTTTTGACTGCAGAGAGAATTCCATTTGCATTGCAGTCTGTAAGATATGCAATAGGCATGTAAGTAACTTGTAAATTCTGAGCAAGAAACTGCAGTCAGTGGAAGGGTCAGGCAGGAAGTAGGAGCCATTTTTTATGCGAATTGTTTAAGTTTATAAACTGTTGTTCTTTATCTGCTATATTAAAGCACTATGTAGGGAAACAAGAAAGTGAAAATTGATGCATTATAGTGCTGTATAGGTAAAATACCACAATTTATAATAAATCTAAAAATTTATTGCCTAACTAATATCCCACTATTAGTGTATTAAATCTAGAGAGCGAACACATGACTCTTGTTGACAGATAGGAGAGAGTTTTACCAATTTTTGCCTGCTTATTTTCGTGGCTTTTTTCGAAGTTGTATCAACAGATATTTGTTACATTCTTAAATATTTTCATTTGTTAAGCATATATTCTCACAAAAACCTGCAAAATTGCTTATTGTATTGTAAGGCTGTTGTCCATCATTCCCCATGATGCTTACCATCTTCAACAGAAAAGGAAAGGACTTCTTAGGTGTGATGGAGTGTCTAGAGTCCTTGTGTGCAAGTGTTGTGCCACAAGCTTTTTGAGAAAATAAAGAAAATTATTAGGAGTGAATGAAGAGGAATCCAGAAATAGAAAAGGGTGAAGAGAGACCTCAGAGGATCAAAATACTAGATTAATTTTGTTACTGATAATACTAATACTGAAAAGTACAGGAACCAATGAATATCTTCAATTTTTCATTGTGAAACTTTAAGCAATTTCCCAGTGATACTTTGGCATGTATAAAAGTCTAAGAGAAAATTCCACTCCCTTTCAAAAGGGATAGAGGTTATTCTTAAGAGTTTTCCTCTGCTGTTTGCTGTCTTCCATGTCCTATATGCATATAACTCTGTACATCTTATTTGAATGTTCTGTGGTGCATTATGTTCTATGTTCCTCTGAAAATAATTAAAACTCATCAGAAAATTACAATCAAAGCCTTGGTTAAAAACCAGAACTAAGATTAAAAGTTCATGGAGAAGTGATCCTAGTAAAGTGAAATCAAATTACACTCAAAATTAAATAATAATTAAAAAAAGGCAAATCAATGTACAGAAAAGTCTTAACTCATTGTCTGAGGTATAGAACAGCTGGTACCACCTGGTGTAACCCTGCAGTGTAATATCACACTATACAGAAAAAGTAGTTGAGTCATTTTTAGTCTTAGTCTCCTTTCCACAAAAATGTTTAATTATTTTATAAAGTATATACACATACATTGCAGTTATAAATCAAATATTCATTCAAATATGAAAGTATTTATTAACATGTTTTAACTTTTGATTTAAGTACAGGAAGCAATACAGCTCAATAAGAAATTAACATCTGTGAATAAAAGACAAGAGACTGAAATAAGTAATCTGAAGGAAGTAAGTATAGTATGTATTTCTGAATGTGTAAGTGGGATTGTTTGGGACTTCCAAAAGCTGCTGTAGTATTAACAGAAGTGGTGGACAAGCAGCAGAACTGTTCTTCATTCTATCACTTATGGCTAAGTCTTACGCTCCCTTGTTATGCACAGATAATTCAGACAAATGCCAATTAAAATTGGAGCAGCTCTGAATAGTTTCTGCAACTTGGGAATTTTTATTTACCTCTACAGTGTCTGACTTGTTTCTTGTTAATTATTAACAACTTCTCTTCTTCCTGTGCTGTGTTGTCATTGCTTCTCACATCTGATATGGAACAGTAGCAGTGCTAGTTTCAGTTTAGGCAGAGATAGAACATGAACAGTAGTTGCCATAGGAGCAAGCAGGTAGTTTGAACGTAGGATAAAAGAGATAACTGAATCTCTGTCAGAAATGGGAGAGTTTTGTGACAGGGCAACTGAGACATTAGATAATAGTGATAATATGGCCAAAGAAGTTGTCTGGCCATTAAGCTCTTTTCTGCCCTCATCTATTCAGAAACTACTATTTGCCAGGTATGTTTTTGAGTTGCATTCTTGAACATATGTAATAGTGGGAATGACAAATTTTTCCCTTTGAGCTGTTTCTTAAGTGCTGACAGGAAAAGACCAAAGGGACCATCTGAAGCCAAAACTGTCTTGTAAACTCAGTATCTTTTCATACCACATCGTTTTCATATCTCATCTTTCTATTCCACTTTTTTTTTCCTCCCTTTGATTCTCTGAGGATTTTAGGTAGGGAACAAATGCATGATTATTCTCGGCTTCTTGGCCTTGTGTTCATCCCCAGCTTCCAGATGAATGCTTTGGACTACCATGGAACCTTGGCAAAGTTTGTGAATTTCTTGCAAAACAAAAAGGAGGGTGGGGGGTGGGGGCATGGTAGTTTGTAAATGTGGAGAAGAAACTGTGACCATTTTATATTTGGTTTAAATTGTTCAAAAATTGGATGTTTACCTGCCATGACCTTTGTTTGCCTGAAAAATGAGATTTGAAGGTACAGAAGTACTGAATCTAGTGATTCTAGAAGTCCCTGAATCTAGTGTTGCTTTTTGTTCTTAAGAGCACACAGCCTCTTATTGTTAAGATACTTTGGAGTATGATGCCTCTAGAAGCCTGACTTAAAATTAAATTTTGTCTTGAAATAGAGACAGTTTAAGATTTTTTCATTTGTTTCATTCTTACTTTCTCTAGTGCCTAACTTAATTTTTATATTTATTACATGAAGATATTCTAGCAACAGTAAAGATTAATCAGGAATTCAATCTAGATTTGTTTAGTTACATACTAGAATATAACATGGCAAACCTCAATGTCAAAAAGATCAAATTTTGACGGGACTGTTTGATCTCAAAGATTTCAGAACTCCTACCATCATAAAAGCAGACTGAGAAACACAGTAATAGTAAAGCAGAACACTGGAAAAATTCTCAAATTAATTTCTAAATCACAATTAGGTTTTATGGCATTTAGAAATGTTTATTTAGCTACATAATTCAAATGATAGGTTTTATATATAGGTATACATTATATATAAAAATTGTGTATATTTATCTGAAATATTTGATGGATGGAAGAGCAACAGAAAAATACTGGAAGTTGTCCATGGTGATAACTTTCCTCTATAGAAAAGCCATATTTGTTAGAATGCTAATATTTGCATAGCCATGAAGGTCTGAGGACAACTCTTGTGTGCATTGGGTACACTTCAACTGTACAATTCCTTTAAAAAAGAATAAATAATTTGTATGTGACAAAAAAGAGGGACATTAATCTAAAATGCAGCATATTTTTATTGTAATATATTGTAAATATCAACAGGAGTTTTAGAAATTTTTAAGCATCACAGTAAATTAGATTTGTTGCTTTTGGTTAAGAAACCAAGAATAATTCATTACTTAGAATTCTCTGAGGGTAAGTAATTTGAGAGGTAAGAAAAGAAAAATGTTTAAGAAAATTTTACATGGTGAAGTTTGTGAGTAACAGAGGTGTGCAAGATAAACTGATACGTGATTTATGTACTCCAGTAATCAGACATACTGCTTGATCCATTTTTTTTCAGCTGTACTCTTGATTCTTAAGGTCATGGGTGATGAATTTTAAATAAAATACTGTTAGATAAGCAGAAGAAGGGGCCAACTGAAACTTAATCTGGCTTCCTCAGTTCACTAGGAAATGCCTTTATCATGGTTATTTCTGAATTTCTTATTGGTTGTTCAGTATTTGACCATACTGTTCTGAACGACGGTGAAAAACTTAACTGGAATTTAATTTCTTAGCATTTTAATATTCATGTAGTGCTGCAGCACTTTGCTGTGGCTGTCTTATTTTGCAAAAAAAAAGTGGGGGGCTGTTTATCTGTAAACATAGTTTTAGAAATAAAAGTTGTATATAATAGAAAGGCATGCCTTTTTCCCTCAAAATGCAGAATTTCTGTGAAAACAGTTTAAAATGAACAATATAGTAAACAAAATACAGCCTTTTTTCAATATTCCTTATTTCAACAGTTTGGTTATAAAGCATTTTTGGAAAGTTATGTAGTGAGAGAGTGCATTTCTGAACTATATCTGTAATGACACTTGTTAGTTCAGCACAGCTGTTTGTGAAGTGCTGTGGCTCACCCCAAGAGAAGAGAAAAGAAGTGCTTGAACCCAGTAAGAAGTGCCCTGAGCTAGTTTAATTTCATTGTGGTTATCTTGTACTTAGCCTAACCATTGCAAAAGTGATCTTAAAGTAGTCAAGTGTTTTCCCTTGTTGGGAAGTGTATCTGTCGTAGATCTGAAGGGACCTACAAGAGACACAAAAACGAGAAAAGTCTGATATTTAGAAGAGTTGAAAGAGGGATTACCAGGCTGTTTTCACTTGCTATACAGCTGAAAGAAGTCATGATAGGTGCAACAGAAGTTGGGACAACTTATAAAGCTGGTTTCATCTGCCTTGGAGACTTGACTGACAGAGCTCTAACAGCTCTGTCAACTTGTGGGTTCAAACTTCTTTCCTCTGTAGCCTCAATGTTGGAGTGGAAATGACTATCCATAGTACCAAAATCTTAATTTGGCTGTCAGCTCTTATCACAGCTGTTACTTTGACTTTGGTTGTAGTTTCCTCTTGACATTGCCTGCTTAAAAGTCCAGTTCCTAAATTTTAGCTTAACAGACTGTGACAAAATTTCCTTTTCAGTAACATTTATTTTAGGACTTAAGCCTTTAGATATTCAATGTGGTAGGATTCTTTTCAACCACTATGAAAATGCTTGCATTGAAATCTGGCCAAGAAAAAGGTTTCTTTCATTTCGCTGCTTAAAAACCAGCTGTGCTGCTCAAGGCCTGAAAGATTACAAGAGAGTTGCACCAATCTAGAAAGAGAGCAAAAAGCTATAGTTGTAATTTTGGACACAGGTAAAGTTTGTGTAAGGTATCAGCACTGTCTTGGGAAGTGGTTACATCTGCCTGTGCTGGCTGCTTTTCCAGTCCCATACCACCTCTTCATGCTGGCACATGTATTTGCGTGGCCTTGAGGGCAAGTAGAATAAAAATTAAATTTTGTATTGATCAAAACTACATTTTACCAAAAAAAGGGAGGAAGTTTTAGCTTAGATCAACTGGCAAAAGGAAAATACATTTAAGGAGCAGTGTTGTTTCTTTTGTGACGCTCTTGACTTATGCTGGCTTGAAGTGTTTCTGAAACCATATCCTTAAGTGTTGATGGCTAGCAACACATCAAAGGAATGGGTTTAAAGTCTTATCATTCATTCTTAGCACTTCCCAAAACCTGATAAAATTATTTTCCAGATTCAATTTAATTTATAGGGTTCTGAATACTACTAGTGAAAGCTACTAGAAAAAGAAGCAAAAATTCGGGGGGTGATTTTTTTTTTTTTTTTTTTTTTAAATTTCAGAGTACAAGAAAGTAGATAGATGTATGTATAAAATTATTTTATATTGTTTTCACAGCTACATAGCTTGTGCTTTCACCCACCATGGAAAACTTTACCATCATTTTGGGTGATCTGGTTTGTGTTGGTTCTTTTTGGGTTTGTGTTGGGTTTTGGTTGTTTGCTGGATTTGTTTTTTCCTGCCCACAACTTTGTTAGATTAGCAGATCTGGGTTGGGTTCCAGATGGGTTATACACATCCACTTGCTATATACAAAGAAGAAAATCCAGTCATCTTTTCTACCTCAAGGGCATGATTTACTTAGTACAACTTGTTCTTTCCCCATGACAAAATAAGTAGTAGGATTTTTCTGCACACAATAAAGTCAGGATTTTGGGAAATGTATAGTAGCAAATCCATAGCAGGCTTTTGCACCTGCTTATGTAGCACACAACCTGTTAGCTGTGTTCTCTATACCATTAATCTAGTTCTCTGTAAAGACTGGCACAGTGCACCTTTTCACTTTTACAAAGTTAAAAGTGCTTGCACCTTCTCCCATTTAAATGTAGGAACTCTGCTTGCATATTTCATTACAGAGCCTTCCAGTAAAAACAGTACAACTAATACATGTTTTTATTGCAAAAGATAGAAAAAGCCTTGCTAGCTTACAGAATATCACAATTCTAAAACATTGCTGTCTTTGGGTTCTATAATTGATTCTGCAATTACACTTATTACCTACTAGATCATTTTAGATTTATTTATGACTAAAATACATGAGAAATAAAGCCTCAAGCAAAAAGATGATTTATTTAAAAGTCATACCCATACTTGTATTTTCCGTAAAACTTTGTATTTGTGAATTTCAGCTACAATGTAATCTTCCCTTTTTCTTTTGTACTGTTATATGATTTTGTCCAGAACAGTTAAACCATTGGTCTGTGATAAGATGGAATTCCAGTTTTGTGAAGAAAAGTTAAACAGACCAAACTTAGTTGTTAGATAAAACTATTACCATTCTGAATGCTTGGTTCACCACTATGGCATCATGAAGAATTCTTGATACTATCTGTGAACAGCATTCATAACCTCTGCTATTTGTCTGAGTAAACGTCAAAGCGCTCAAGGAGAGAGCGATATTAAACAGACTACCTTGTACCAGAATGGGAGGGGTGGGGGAGAACAGGGCACAATATTTATGACTCCAGGAACTATAAGTTGTAATTTAATGAGATCAAAGCATTTACTGTTTATTTGCTGTGCTAGGAGCTTGGAATAAACTGGTTAGAAAACAGATACCAAAGAAAAAGCAGGATATTTAAAAGATTATTAAGACTATGAAATCAAAGGCATATTTTAGATGGAAAATCATGTTGTAGAAGCCTCTAATATAAAATTAATTTAGCATTCTCCTGAGATTAAGTAATTAATGTTTCAGGAAAAGCAAAGATCCTCCAAATTTATAGCCAGTTCCTGTTTTTACCAGATAGTCACTGTTCTTTGTTTTTTCCTCCTGATTCCCAGGAATGTACACAATAGTTATAATAGGTACTTTATTCCTATTGTATATGTCAGTGTACGAGTTTTGACCAATACCAACTCAATGTCCATTTCTAATATACTTCTTGGAAGAGAAAATAACAAAATGCTTAAGTATCATAAATACTTCAGAGTAAAATTAGCACAGTAACATTTTACCTCTGAAAATAAACTTTTCGCCATGTGTATCAAGTTTAAAGTTTAGCAAATCAGTCTTACAAATTTCAGTTCCTCTAATTTATTCTGTTGCTTCCATACATTATTTAAAAGTAGGGCATGACTCAGGATAGTTTAAAAGATTTGTCTTTGTTTTGAATTGCAATGCCTGTACTGGATGAACTATTTATACGTGTTTCCTGTGTTAAGGAACTGAAGAAAGTAACTACAGACTTGATAAGGTCCAAGGTCACATCTCAGTACAGGGTGGGAGAAGAAAACATCAATCTTGCAGCAAAGGAAAAGCAGTTTCAAGAACTGCAACAAAAAATCAAAATGGTATTTTGAAATTTCAACAAATTAGATTTTTGGTGAATATTTTCTGTTCTTCGTTTGGCAAACATCATGGCATTGATCTCTCTGATGTATACAGATTAGTGATTCCTTTATACTAACTGCATATGCAATATAACAAAACTATTTCCAGAATGACCTTTTCTAGGGAAGTAAATATGCTATGAATATAAGTATAATTTTGTAGTAAAAAAAAATTATGGATAAGAAGTAATTTCAAAGTAATTGTTTCTTTAACCTCATGATGATTCATAATATCACGTTAATACAACATTGCTAAAGAAAATACTAATTTTAAATGCCGTTTACTGTTCTTCATGCTCTTTTTTTTAAGGAGACAGCAGTTAGTAAAAAAGTTCAAGAAGAAAATGCTCACATTAAAGAAGAAAAGCTGGTGAGTTGTTAATACAACTTTGCTATTTAAAAATCATTTAAGAATATATGTGCTATACTTCATGTTTTAAGTTTCTTAAATTATTATACTAAGCTATTAAAACTAATTAACTTCTTTACTCTTTAGAAATATTTTAATACTAACATAAATGGGTTCTTCTCAGTTTTTAGAAGGTGTATTAGCAGAGCAAAGTCCATTGTTTGACACTTTATTCCAAGTGTTAACTTTGGTATACCCATGAAATAGTTGTTTTCATATCGGTTCAGTACAAATAAGCAATAAGGTTTGCATAACGTGCTTGCTGCTCTGCTTTCTGGTTGCCAACAGTTTACTATAATACTGCTGGTATTGAAACCAGATAAAATTGGAATCGTGTCAATCACGGACAAAGGAAATGGTGTTCCATTCATACAGAGCATATACATTTACAATATTAAGCTACACCTATACATAGCTGAAGAGAGTTAAGACTGCCTTCTTTCGCAAACTCAGGATGTTCCAGAGCAAGTCCTGATATTCAAACCAAGGTACATGGAGTCAAGTATCAAACACAGAAGAACAAAAAAAAAATTTCCTGTAATAACAGCATAATACACTGCTTTGCAGAATATTAAGCGCAAAAAGGGTGGTTGGATTTTTTTTTCTTAAACGGTTGCAGAATTTTCATTCTGCAGTTCATTAAACCAAACATGTCAGAGATATGTATCATTCTTGTTCTTGAGGAGGGACAAAAGCAGTATTTTGCTTGTATACCCACTGAGCACTTACTGAAAGTAATCCAGCAGTACTCTTCCAATCCATAAAAGCCTGTTTGCATTTTGAGTTTGCTTTTTAAAAGTACTTGTCAATAAACACAGGGAAAAAATGAGACACATGCTCAGGCCTCATTACTCCTACACCCCTGAATGCACTAAAAGCATTTATATGGAGATACTTGTAGCATAATTCATATGCATGTTTGATAAGTATTATCTAAGAGACGTACTCTATTTTGTTTCTCCATTTTATTCTGTGTGAATTGCTAGGGGTTGGTTGTTTGGTTTTAACATATGGAGGGTTTGGGTATAAATCTGGGGAGGGTTCTAATATAGAGATGAACTTCATATTTTCTCCAAGAACTTGGGTTAGAAGACCTGGATTTCTTTATTATAGAGCGCTACAAATTCACTATCTGGATTAACTGAAGATGTTGGCTTCAGTGTTTCTTGGACTGAGGCTGAATATACTATCTAAATTATAGTTGATTTACACTGAACTGCATGGAGAGAAGCAGTCTTGTCTAGTTGAGTGAACACTGTTCTTGATTTAAAAGACACGGCCAACTCTGCTACAGACCTGTCAGATTACACTGGGAAAGCCATTCCACATCTCTCTGGTTCAGTTTTCTAGATATAAAATTGAACTAAAGATAAATTAAGCTTCAGTTCAAACATATTATTTATCTCTGCATAAGAGTATACATGCATGA
Source organism: Strix uralensis (assembly GCF_047716275.1). NCBI lineage: Eukaryota > Metazoa > Chordata > Aves > Strigiformes > Strigidae > Strix > Strix uralensis. The sequence goes on from NC_133986.1 coordinate 3,759,454, forward strand.
AAAGGAATGAGAGTACACCCAAAATAATGATTTTATTTTTTAGTAGATAGCTGTATCTGTGTATACAATAGAACCAAAAATAGATAAATTTGAAAGCTCTTTGCAAGTATATGAAAGTACTTTGTTTTAATAATATGTTCCTCTCAATATATTTTGAAGGAACTGAGAACATTTGAGCCTGTCATCTGCCTGTAACTTGGGGGTTTTCTCCCCTGTGCAGGTCTTATTTTATTAACTGATGTTCCGGTCTTTAGAGAGTGGAGGTTGGCTTGGCCAGATAATTCCCTCTGTCTTTGAATCTTTGGAAATGTGTTTTGTACTGTTTAATATAAAATGCCTCTCTGTCTCCATTCCATCCACGTTTTCAGTTAACTGAAACAAACGTAATGGCAGTACCCATGGATTTGTAAATCTATATCGCCTTAATCAACTAATTTTGGGTGGCTCTCTTTTTAGAACTTACTCTTCTTAAAGTAACGATATAGTCTTGATTAAGGTACCACAAAAATTCAGATAGTGACAGCAAAATCTGATGTACTTGCACCAGGTGATGCAAAGCTAATGTGTGGTAGTTCACATCTATTGGGATTTAATTTAGGAGATACAGAATAATGTCACATGTGATCCATTAATGGAAGTGATTAATGGAAGTGATTACCTGCCTGTCTTATCATTTCTCTGGGATTTTCCATATTTTCCAGAACTGTAATATGGTACCATAAAATTATTCTGTTAGATTAATTGAACTCACAGTGGGGTTGGATTTGATATATTTTATTCAGATTTGCACTGAAATATGTTTAAAGTATCAATGGATTGTTCATTTTAATTATAAGAAAATTCTCTGAAAAAGAATGTTATAATAAGTTATATTAGTGATATTTTCTCCAAGGCAGAAGGCCAGAAAAACCTGGAGTTCTGTTTTCTTCCTACAAGCCCTTCCCCAATGTAGATGTTGGAGTACATTTTTATATTCATGATTTTGTAAACACTGGCAGAATAAAAAATAAATATGTTAATCTAAAAGACATAAATTATTTAATGTTTAAACTTCAGAAATAAAATCTTATTGAATATATCTTAATTTGTTTGTATTAATAAGGAAATTCTCAGTTCTCTACAATGTGTGCAGGAGGTGCTTCAGCGAATAACCCAAACGAATGTTAGAATGGAAAGTGAATTAAATGCACTGAAAGAAGAATATCAGGTCAGATTTTTTTTGATTAGACAAGCTGTTACTATCTGTTATGTATTTTTTAAGTCCAGGGCTGTTAAAGACATCTGTATGTTTTTTAGAACTTTTGACCTCACTTCCATTGCTCCCTCAGCTCCTTAACTGTCAGCATGAACCTTGAAGCACAGTCTATGGTTTCCCTCTTTTACTTCTCCCCCTAAAGTAAATCATGGTTGCCATTTGTATCAACCATTTCTGTAAAACCAGAACATATTGGGGGTTGCTTTCAAGTATTTTGAAATAAAATTATTTTATTTCTTTTGTCTCCTATAATTTTCACATAGGTATAAACTTCTTTTCTGGAAAATACTTCAAATTTCAGATGTTCATAGCCAGAGTTTGTCCCCAGTGTTATTAGAGCAGAGGGCCTAAGATAGAGCATATCCTTAGCCACTTCTTGCTGTGTTGTCTGGTGTCATATTTATGTGAGAGGTGGTAAGTAGTCATGCTGGAGAGTGTGGAGTTGCAGCATTGCTCAGTTCCTCTTTGAGCAGTGGCTCCAGAACAGTTTAGATTCTGAATTACGCTACCAGTCAGATTGGCCCATAGCGCACTAAAGATTAAGGTCATACCTGTTCCAGTCAGTTGTACCATGCAGAGTTCAGGTACAACCATTAATTGGACTATTAATAATTATTATCTGTTATTTGTCCATACATAACTGTAGCTATTCCATTCTTTGCTTGGCCTATGAGGCCAAGGTTTTGAACTAGGATCTGTTAATTCCAAATTAAATTTTGCATGTGCATGTATACTTTCATGTATAAATAAATGCTTCTGTGCTAAATTGAAATTAGATTCACTTCATATAAGCCTTTACTTTGTCTTTTAATAGATGTAAGCAGTTTGCCTTCTGCCACAATATAAATAAATGAATTTTGCATTTTGATGAAACAAGGTTAAAGATGAATTATGTTCTCCATCAGAAACTAGCTAAAATTTCACTAGGAATTAAAGTACCTGCTTTGTAGTACTGGATAAAGCTGTAGTGACTGGAAGACAAAGAGAAGTCACTGATTTCAGATGTCTAGGTTCCTGTATTTATATTAGTCTAGAGTGTTGGATATTCATGACTTAAAATTCTTTGATCTCAGAGATCTCTAGAACCAAGAAGAGATGCTTCTCAACCTGGAGAACAGTCCCACCAGTTCATTATGAATCTTCTGAGTTCTCCAGTTCCTCTTCTGTATATTTAAAAAACAAAAAAAAATAAAATTACAAAGCACAGTTTAATGGGAAAAGGTTTGGTTTTTCTTAGCATGTTTGAAACTTTTTACAAAGATTAATTTAACAGTCCCTTGGCTGTAGAATTGCCTAAAGTAGCATGATTTTCTGTAACCTCTGTTAGTTATCTATCGGGTACGGTGAAACAGCTGGATTACTTGCTATTCATACAGTACTGGTTTTTGTTGAAGTAAGAAGGCAACGTGCATTTTATTTTTTAAGATGATTGAAATTACTTTGTAAATCAGAAACTCAAGATAATTTAATTGATATATAACCTTAGTGATGGTAACTTTCATATTACAGGGGGCTCTTTAGGATATTTGTGTCAGGATTATACATACGGAACTAGATAATCTTTAAGGTCTGTTCCAACCCAAACCTATGATTCTATGATTATTGAATAGCAGGTGTATTCTAAAAGTGCTTTTTTCTGATAGTATTTCTGAGCTATTGTTTCCCATCTCAGATAAAGTTTATAGTATGCCTTAAAGTTCCAGCTAGAACTGTGAATGGTATCTGTGAATCTTATCTTTGAAGACTCCGCATAAATGTCTACAAGTGCAAGAAAAGTATAGTTTGTTTTCTTGTTGTTAAGGTATGAATTGAGTCCAAGTCTTGGTTTTGCAGCCTGAACAGGCCAGCAATTTTTTTCTGATGCAATTATACTAATTCTGATTAGAGAACCTGCTTTGATTTGCGTCCTGTTTATATTAGACATTGGGAAGGTATTAATGTTTTCTATTTTTCTAACTACAGGACAAACTCTTTCTAGTCATAAAAGGTTCAGCGTAGTCTTCAGAGGTAATTTCTTGCAGGCGTAAATACTTTAAAGTGGTGCAGGACATGAGTAACTAATAAGAGGCTCTTGATTCAACCTTTGAAAGCTCAGTTGACTATACAAGGACTCATCGATACTTAGTTTGATGTAAATATTCCTTCGTAGTCTTCACTGTGGCACTTAAGATCAGCTAAGATTTGATCTCCGTTGAGTTTTATGAGAGCATCCTGTACAACCGCCATGTTCTCACTTGAGAATGGGAATTAAAGGACTCCTAACATTTATATAAGCACATTATGAGGTATAAACTTTCAAGAGATCACACCTGGAAACATAAAAATGGCTAGTTATTTTAATGGATGGATTTTTTTGTGAACCCAACAAATACATGCATAAAATGCAGCAATTCCCTTAAACAGCATGATATAAATACAATGGTATATTAAAAGTGAATATCACATGTTCTTTCCATATGAACTCACGGGTTATTTTGATTTGTCAGAAATGTCTGTCTTTCTGTTTAAATGGTAGTCATAAAATATTGTTGCTTTTTATTGCTAGTCGTTTGGCTGACAGTTTGATGCAATTACCAGGATATTCCAGGGAATGAGACAACATTAACTGCTTATTTTGCAGTGTCAGTTTTTTAAAGCAGTAAATGGAACTTATAAAACAGGGAGCTGAATATGTAACTTGAAGGGTCTACCCACTTTCCTGCCAACTTGAGAGCTATTGCTTTTGTCTTTATTGGTTCTAGAACCACAGTATGATGAATGGGGTCTGAAAGTTATGTATTACGCTTATGTTCTGTCCTGTATCCCTGTCAAATTTGTGGAACTTGCTCATCAAGAAAAAGTTTCTTCAGAATAATAGAAAAATGGAAGGAGTGGTTGTACAGTCCCATGGAAATATTTTTATTCCTATACTCACAAAATATCGCTGTTTATTTTGGGGCTTGAGATGACTGAATACTTAAACTTGCAAGGAAGCATTCAAGAAGAATCATACTGTCCTTTCTCATTCTGTCTACGTATACTTAGTGCTAGAATACCAATGTCCTGATGAGTTAAGAAAAACAAGTTATAATTCTTTAACAGATGACAGAATACTTAAGAATGCAAGGAATTCAGGTATTCCCCTCTCTGTACAATTGCCTTTAACATATGATCAGTTCTGTTCATCTGCTACTCCTGATACTTTGCCCTAAGAGCTATACTGCAAATAACTATTATATTCCATCTCAGAGGAGGTTGCATTTGAGAAGCAAGTAAAAGCATCCATGGGGTTAGAGCAGGTTTGTCAAAGACAGCAGGTCTTGGGCTCCTAGTTTATAGAACCGGATGAAAGGTGCTACATCAGAGTGTGATTATTCAGACATTGTATTGTTGAATTTTCTCATCTTTCTAACTATATAAGCTGTCAGAGAAGATCCATTATATTCTTATGCACAACTTTTTCCATGTGTATAAAAATGCAAGGTAGTCTGAATTTTCCTAGTGTTAATACCTGTAAAATATATTTGTATTAATAGTGTAGCTAAATTAGCGGAGGCATTTTAAAACTGATGCTAAGTGAATCAAGAAGTAGACTCAGTTTTAGTGAAAAGATTAAGTAAAAAAGAATTGCTTTGGAGCATTGCCTCCATAACTTAACACTTTTCAAGTGGACTTTCCAAGAAGCTCAGAAGAGTCATAAATACCTAGCTGGTCGTGTAGTTTCATGCATCAAAGTTATGTTTACATTGTCAAATATATTTCTGTCATCTATATAGTAGATAATGGATGCAGTAGGTCTATACTGTTTGCTATAAAAATGTGATAGGTTAAAAATTCCAACAGCACCTGAGATGTGTGTGAAGTTACTGTTGATTTACACAAGGCTGCTTTAGTTTAGCACAGTAAAGCTGAGTTAACCCAAAAATGTTTCAAGTACAATTATGATAGTATAAAACTTAATATTACTGTTACTTTAATGCACTCCTATTCAGTGATCTAATAAAAATAAATTAAAGGATAATCAGATGTATACTTCATGTTCCAGTAGATATGTTTTAGAATTTAAAGTTTATACAATTTATAAGATAGGTTAATAAACAATTTAGAATAGAAAAACTGGTCAGAAAAATAAAAATATTTTATTTGAGTATACAGTAGTTTTTTGTTTAAGTACAATGGGCCTAGATTGTGCTACATTTCATATTTCTCATCTCTGGACTTTATATTACTTTTTCAGCACATTAAAACTTATGCAGTGAAACTGAATAATGGCAAGTGTTTTTATACCCTTTTATAGCCATTTCTTTTTTCATAACCTCCCCCTGTTTCCTGTTAGCTAAACTATAAGCACCTTTCTGTTAATTTATGAAAATTATTGTTGAGATAGCACATTATCACTGATCTGTATGGCACTTCCAGCATGTTAGAAGCAAAGGTCCAAGCAACATAAAACACATCAAAATTCATTAATGTGGTATTGATTATTTTTTGGATAATTAATTTTATTGCAGACCCTTGAAAGAGATAATGAGCTGCAAAGGGAGAAGGCAAAGGAAAATGAAGAAAAGTTCCTTAATCTTCAGAATGAGCATGAGAAGGCACTAAGAACTTGGAAAAAAGATGTAGGTTTATTAAATTAAATGTTAGAGTATTAAAAGGTTTTTGAAATAGTCATCAAGCATTTTAAGTAATTCCTAAAAGCCAAGAAAATATTGCAGATATAATACAATAAAAACAACCAATTTCTTTTCCAGTAATGCAGACTCTTCTAGAAATGAATATTTTTAAAAGGTAGATTTAGGAGAAATGCTGACTTCTGTGCTCTAAAAGGTCAGTGCACCTCCTGCAGTTCTGTAAAGCAAGAGCCCCAAGGTATTAGGTGTTACCTTGAATTTAGCACTTAAATATTCCAGAATTACACACCTGCCATTACCTAGACATGGAAGCTGATACAGTTTTTAATTTACATTGAATTTTACGTATTCTTAAGGAAACTTGCAATTTTTTACACAACTTATTCAGAGAATACCAGCATTTCTAGGCTGCACTCTTGTACGCTGAAAAAACTATCAGTAAACTGTCATATAGTAAAGAGTGAAGGTAAACCCACATAGACTGAAATGACACAGACTAAAGGTACTTCCGAAGGGCCACATGCCCAGAAAAAAAAAGCAACCTCAAACTAAATCAGGTAGAGATACTGAAGGCTTTGTGGTAAAGCAGAGGTCCTGATTTGACAGGAATTATTCAATGTGGACTATGGGATGAAAGAGGATAAGAGAAGTTCAAAACCTGTATGTCCTCTCAGTGAATTCACCTCTGTGTACACCTAAAAAATATTTTGTCTTCAATATTTGCCATTCTTTCTACCACTTCAATACTTTTAAAGAATATTTCAGTAATTACTTAATCCAAAACAATTAGCAAAATATTGTAGCTGTAAAAATCATCTGCAATAATAAATGCATGTTTACAAGAAAGATTAATACTTCTTAAATAAGACAAGATCTGTTTAGTGTGTGGAAACTGGACTCTAAGCAGCATTTGTTTAATTGTCTTTTTTATTTCTACGTAATTGGCACCTACTGGCAGAAAGGTTTGAATTTAGTAGGTAGATTCTTAGGGGGGCTGTGGGGAAATATTGCAAAGTTATCCTTGTAATTCTGTTGTCTAAGGCTAACTCTTTTGGTGCAGCTACTATGGAGGTGACTGCAACCATGAGACTACAAAATAGCTGAACTGCTCTGAGAAGATTTGATCTCTGATTCCTAGGAGAGTCTTACACCATCATTTCCTGTATAGACAGGGGAATTGGCCCTGCTTATTTCTCAGGAATGTTTGCAACATTCTTTAAAAGATGATTTATTTTTTCTTTTTTTTTCTTTTTTCCTCTCCATATTTCTGCTATGGCTAACTAGAAATTCAATCTCTTAATATCTTAAAGTATAGCATCATCATGGATGATGTTAACATTATACACTGCTCTGGAAATATTTGTAAATTAAATTAAACTATTTCTGTAAAATTGCCCTTCTGTTCTTTTTACAACTTGAATTTTTGACCATCCTTTTTGTTCTAAATACAAAAATTTAATTGTTACATACTCACTGAAGAAGCATTGGATACTCGAGGCTATTTACAGAAGTAAAGTGCCAAGAAAATTATTTGCTGTTGTAATTTCTTGGCAATGTAGGTAGAGAATGAATGTTGAATAGCATGTTTATCTTTGAACCAAAAAGGAAGAAACCTACAAATACAAATCTCATTTTTTTGAGCATTGCTACTTGAAGTAAATGGTGAAAAAAACCCTGAATTAATAGAACATATCATCTGTAATGGAAATGTGATTAAAATTTTGGTTTGAATGAAAGAGCTCAAAATTATCTTACTCTGTACAAAGAAATTCCTTACCATCTATACTTTCTTTTAAGGATTTACTTTAATTTGCTAAGCTGTCGATGCCCCTGTAAAATACGGTTTTACATATTTGAACATGCAGTAAAGATCTGTGTTTGTGTACTCTGAGTCCCCTCAATTATTACAGGAGGAAAACATGAGAAGAGAAATAGAGACTATTAAAAATGAGCTGAATTGCCTTAAAGGAGTTCATAGACATCTTGAAGATTATCATCCTCCTCAGGGAAATCATCATTCTGAGCAAGTGGAAAATCTGCAGGTAAGTGTTTCTAATAGCTGCAGTACTTTCCATTTCTTGTAAAAATATTAGAGAATGACAGACATGACAGTTTTTTCTAATCTGGCTGTCATGTCCACTGATCTTCCTTTGACATTGCTAAACCTAAAAATTTATCTGATGTAATCAAGGATCCAAGTTCCCATTTAAAACTTACTGTACCCAGGGAATGTTCCTCTTTAATCCAGAAGGGCGCTTATATCATAGAAACTTGAGATATTACCTCATTAATAAATTTATACATAATAAATAGCAGTTATTGTAAGTAATTTATCTTTACTAGATCCTATTTCACAAACATATTTTGCATGGGTGTTTCTCAAATACTGTGGCAGACCCCTTGACTTCATATATATATATATATATATATATATATATATATAAAAAAAAGTTCCCTGGAAGTGTGGATGTAAGTCCTCTTCTACTCAGAGGAACTATTTTCAGCCTCTGTAACATGGGACAGATCAGATTCATTTTATCAACATAGAGATTATCTAAATTATTCAGTTTTAGTTAAAAAAAGCCCTAACCTTTATTTCACTTAGGGCCTTTAAGAATCATTAAAGGCATAGGAAGCTCAACAAGTAATGAATGCCGGAGGGAAAAGACTGTTTTATGCAGTGCAGGCTGAACAAGAATTGAGCTTGCATTGCTGGGTGACTGAAATCCATGTTCACCTCTATATTTAAGGCACATACAAGAAGTCAACAAGTGGTTAAGCACATGAAGATGGTCTTTTGGAGCAAAAGGAAGAGCATGTAGCCCTGCAGCTATGTGTTATCCCTTACTTAAGCTGGATTGCAAATTTATATTTCAGACTTTTGTAAGACTGAAAAAAATTGGAAGTGTCATAAGCCATAAGGAAAACTTCCCCTGTGCATTGAGTGTATTCTGTTGTTCAGCTGAGTACTGGTTATATAATTTTTTCCATTAGTTTTTACATCCAAACGATTTATCCTTCAAAGAAGGGAAGACTCATTTTGCGTGTATATGATTTTGCTTTCAGTGTTAGGAAAATAGGAAGACACTAGGACTGTAAAGACTTTTTTTTTTTTTAGAACTAGTCTACGAATTGTCAGTACAATGACAAACCATAATATTTTTAGAACTTGGAAGAACTTAATATCAATTTCTTCACAATATGTGTATGTTTTTATAGCTCACAAACATACATATACAAACATATATGAATATATACATGCACATACCTGTTGGTAGTTAGACTTGAAATGAGTACTCATTGTGCCAAAGCTGCACGAATTCTACAAGGTATAATGCAAATTGTGTAACTTTTAAAAATCATTGTTTCTTTGAATGAAAATGAAATATGAATTATGTTTAGGATGCTGAATCAATGCACACAATGAGTCATTCATGATAAACAGTACTTGTGCTTACTAAGATAACCCTATGTGTTTGAAAGTATATAAGCTTAAACTATATGCTCATAAATGCAAAAAAAGTCTGAGATGTTTTCTAAATATATATCTTACACTATCTTAGGGCAAATTGCCACACCACTTTGTGTTGTATGATCATAAGATTTCAAAAGCTAGGCAGGTTAGGCTGAGTCAAATCTCCAGTGGAACACTGCCAAGAAATTACAGGAGCTGCAGCAGATCATATTGATTGTTCTAATTTGTGGAATTTCACCTTGTACCAGTAATGAGTCAGTGTCTAGTAAAACATAAAAGGGTAAGGTGTTGGCTATGATTTAGATCTTGACTGAGGCTCCAAGTGTTTCAAGGAAATATGCATATATTTATTTTTACACCTAGTGCAATCTGAAATCCCTGTGATGATTTGTGGGGCATGAAATTTAAAATGTATGTAAATGTCTTCATACTGATCACCTGTGGATAGTAATTAAACAAAAGGTCTTTTTTAAAAGAAAGGTGCAATGTCAGACCTGATTACAGACTCAAACTGTAATTTAGTTTAACTTTACCATGCTTCACATTTAGTTTAACATAATTTGTAATACAGCTGTGTACCATCAGAGAATAGGACTACACCTTAGCAATGGGTTATTGCAATTCTTTTGTGTGTATACATACAGGGAGATCTGGTTTTGAGAAGGTTTTGATTTTCTAGTATGAAATACTCTGAAAGGTCATCTTAGGTGTATGTATCTAATCTTAGTTAGACTTTAATAAATCACAAGGAAAAAATTAAAGTCCAGGTTTAATAGCTTTGATATGCAGGCATTTTAGTTTATGCATCTTGGACCTATTTTTGAAGGGCTGAACAGCCATTTGAAGTTAATGGAAACTGGGTTTATCCAACCCACCTGAAAATCTGGAAGGGAATCATGACATTTCTCCCTTTCTAAGAACACTTTATCATGTTTGTTTCTGATGCATTCAGCAGTTCAGCCCCTACCAGCAAATGTGGTAAGTTCCACTGTAGTAGCTGTTTTTTATACCTGTACAAAAGAGTAACATGCACAGTTATATTGTGGTGTTTGGTGTTTCTGTCTAACAAAACAGCTCCTATAAGCAAGACATTATAGAAGAATTACAGCTTTCATGAAAGAAAATTTCTAGTATTTGTATTTGAAAAGAAAATCTTGAAAATGTGATGCCAATGGTGTATATAGCCAAGAAGCAAAATTAACTAATTAAAAACTTAGAAAACAAGATAGATGCAGTATTTACAATTTCCAAATCAGAATGACAGGGAAAATGAGAATAAAACATGAGGAAAAGAGGAAAAAAAATCAATTGAATCTTCAAATTGAAGGCAGAGTATTTGGCAGAGTAAGACTATTTTTAGGACCCTCCTCCATTCACCATGACTCCTCCCTCCCCCAAATCAGCAAAGCTGGGAGCATCAAGAAGTTTTTGTGACCTGTAGAAAATTGTTTCCTGCGGATTTGTTTTCTACATCATCTAGTATGCCACCATTGCAATAATTCCATTTTTTTACCAGCATTGTCTACGTGTCTCCCTCCATTTTGCAATATATTCTGTCCTCCCCACACATACGATGCCCAAGCACAGTGCTTGTAACTCCCTCCCACATCCCAGTCTTCCTTTTGCAACACATCCAGTCACCCAAGTATCTTTGGCTTTTTCTCACATCTTTTATGGACTAAGCAATACCCCTGCTCCCTCCCACATTTACCTGCTTTTATATCCTTTCTTTTGGGGAAGAGCCAGCACGTGCTCCTGCCTTCAGCTGCCAAACAGTTGATGATAATAAAGGATGCATCTTCTTTTTCTTTTTTTCGTTGGGTTTTATTAGGGTGTTTCTTCACTATTCAGCTCCTAGTTTTCACAGACCTTTATCAAATGCAACTTTCAAAAATAAAGACAAATACAGCAGTGGTAGAAGACCAGTGACTTAAGTTTAAGTAGATGCATCTTTCGGGATTCTACTCCTGTTGAATTTGACTCAAATTCAGGTTAAAAAGCCATCTGGGAGGGAATGAGGAGCTAACTGACAGGAACCGCAAATTCATAAGCCTTATTTGCCTATGAAATAAAGTTAAAAATCCTAGGTGGTTTGTTAGAAAAAAACCTAGTGTTAATATGTGTCTGTATGCACATGAGTTTAAATGTAAATAGTGATCATGCAGGTTTTTTCCATGTGTAATTACTGAGCAGGTCACTGATTTAGCCAGCAGACAGGGGGAGTGATCCAGTCAGCACATGTACAACACATATTCCTTCCTCTGAGAAATTCTGTCAATCTGTATAACTTTTCTCTGTGGACTGTAATATAGCAGGATATAATTTCTTTCCTACTCTTCTAGGGTCTTAGTCTGCTTTTTTTCTCCATTTACATTAACTTTATATACTTCAGGTGAATAGTCTTTGTTTTCCAATCAGAATTGTAAAAATAATTTTAAATCTAAGTCCTGAACTTTAAATCTAATCAGTGACTGTATTAAAATATATATAATCTTCTGTTCCTTCTTGTGCTAGAGTGGTCAAGAACACTCAAAAGACAGTGACATACAAACTATTCAGAAAGAAAATGAATGTATGCAACCTATAATAGGAAAAGATGGTAATTCTGGACATGAGGAAGAAACTGAAGTGAAAAACACAATGGACTACTCTTTAAGCACTGAGGAATTGCAGATAGAACAAAGTAATAACATTATATGGATAATACAGCTAAGTTAATATTGTTGAAGAAAGGATAAATGTTTATAGATACAGTATATAAGACAATGCTTGAATCCTGAATTAAATGTTTTTGTACTAAAACAGTAAAATTCAGTAGTGGTAATCTATGATAAATTCCCAAAGCTCTGAATGAAAGCACAGTATTTCCAGTGGCTGCCCTGGGACATTAAGTAAGATCCATGTGCTGTAACCCCTCAAGCTGTTGCAACACTCTTTCTGCATGCCAGTTCAAGAAGTGAATAGGGGTTAGGAAGAACTATAACGTGTATAGAAGTGTTTGGAAGCAAAACCAAGGACTTGCCCTTTCCCATAAAACAATTAAGGCAGAAAGAAAGTGATCGCACTGCACAGGACAATGAAGGTCTGTTCATGTGGATAATCATAATACTTTTCTATACAAAGCACTTTGTAACTCCTGTAAGTAATTTTTTGAAGCCACCCACAGGAAATGTACTCTAATGCTCAGTCTCTAAGTGTAGCAAAGAGAAGTGGAAATTTAAAAGCTTATTAACTGCAAAGTGACTGCTTTAAAGGATCAGTGCTCACAGCCTTCAAGTGTATCTTTCAGAAAACACCTTTCTGATATTGAAATGCCTGCTATTCCTCACTGGCCCACTACCGCCAAGTCATAGCATATTCTTTTTGGTAGGAACACAGTCCCTTAAACAGTTTTTTTGTTTTGGTTGTTTTCCGTTTAGCTAAAAATGCCACTTTCAAGACAAATACAATTGCAGTAGTAACCAGTGGCTTAAACTTCATGTAGATACACAATGGTTGATTAAGTATGTGTTATAATTTCATAATGAAGACCCCTTTCAATAATAAGGCCGACAGATATCAGTTGGGAAATAATTTAACTGTAAGCCATATCTAAAATCTACAGAATGTTAATATATTTTCTGTTTGAACAGTTAATAAATATTTTGCAAGTTACTATAATGTAATACTTACCTTTAGTAACTTTTTGATAGGCTTGTGTGTGTAATGTAAGATAAGAAAAATCAGTATTGATACTAATCTTGAGTCCATCTCTTTGGAAAGTTTAAACTGTAAAAATAAAGCATTACTTAACCTCTGGGTTATCTATCACTAACTAGAGAATACACTTACTCTAACAGATTTACAAGTTCTTGAAAACAGTTTTAAGGATGAAATTAATGTTGCTAGCCCTTATGAAGAAAAGCAAAGGGAGGCTTCTCCCAGGAATACCCTCTGCACAGATACTGATTTAATTACCCAAGGACGGACCTCAGAAATACATGTCACTGAGTGCAAAGAAGCAGAAACTCTAGGAGCAACACCTAGAATGTTACTGGATGAAAACAATGCATATCTAGAACAAAAGCTACAGGACAGCACTGAGCCATTGACACCGTGCCACACACAAACAGGAAAGATCTTTTCAGACAGTACTGACACCGTAGATGCCTACAAGAAAAATGGAAGTCAGGAGACCGACTCTAGCAAGCAAGAATTGGGCAATACTACAGATGAATCAATTTGTACTAAGGCAGATAAAAAATCAAATACCATACGACACAACACAAGTGTCCTTACACCTGAAGCACCCAAACCCAAGTCTGAAGTGGTTCTTTGCACTAAGAATGCTGTGTGTGAGAGAAGTACAGATGATCATCAAGCTAAGGAATTAAGTTTTGGCATCCTCTCTTATGTTAAAGAAAATTCTCAAATGGAGTACCAAAAATGTACCTTGCGGGACAGTGACAATTATGTAGGCAATGGATTACGTAAAACAGAAAAAAACTTGTTAAATCTGAGTGGTTTAAATAGAGATAAACTTCCTTTTAAACAGACACACATAGATGTGGAAGACGGAAATTACAATGACAGTGCCAGAAACATAAACAAAAATGGTGCGCTGAGGAGTACTGGTGTTCCAGCAACTGATGCTGAGAATCTACCAACCCTTTATTGTGATAATGCAAGCAGTGATGATGCCACAAAAGAACACAGCGCTAGTATGTCTCTCTCAGGTACTTTCAATTTATGCCCCCCCAAAATAGAAAGAGGAATATATGTGGGTGACATGAGCAGCAAGCAACCTGAACAAGACAGTACTGAACAAACAGGGAATGCTACAAATACATGTACTTTGAATGCTGAAGCCGTATCTCCAGTAAAGGCTGACAGTCTTGAAATAATTGCTCATAAAAAAACCCCAACAGATAGAGTTAGTACAGATAAACTAATTCCATGTAAAAAAGTTAATGATGATACTCAGATACACTCCATCAAAAACGGATGTTCCCTGGAGATTAATAATTCAACAAATATCACATTGTTAAAAGAGAAAAAGGACTCACTGAATAGTACAGTTCCAGGAAGGAAGTTTGCTGAGGGTCACCTGAAAGAATCATGCTCTTTACCCATGAGAACATCTGGAAATTTAGTAAACATAAGTGGAAGGTCATCCTTTGATCTTTCAACCTCAGATAAAAAAGCTGAGAAAACTCCAGTATACTTAAACTTTTTAGACCCCAGTTCTTGTTCAAGAGTAAATCAAAAGAGAGGTCAAGCTACATGGACTTCAGCTTCCAAGGAACCTTCCCTTTTGAAAGAGAAAATACCATGCTTAGTGGAAAACACAAAGATTATTTCAAAAACACAGTGTCAAAATCTCAGTGAAAATGTTGACAGAAGAGAAACAGGACTGGGTAAGAAAAATAAGCATTTATATTTTGAAGCATGTACTGAATATATGTAGAAAAACTATCAAAATGTGAAATTTCTTCATCTTAGTGTAGTGTTAGAAAAATGTAAACCTGACAGTTATATGGTAAAAAATTATTGAAAGATGAGATTTCTCTGTTAATTTATAGTATAAATGCAACTAAACAGCTTTTGCTTGCTCAATTATCTGATTAAATAAACTTTTTCTCATATTTCCTTTTGTGAAAGTAAATCAGGGCAATGACAAACTGGATTTTTAGAGGCATTTCTAACCCTGATGTAGAGTATACTCTATCAAGGCTCTGCATATATCTGAAAAGTGCTGAGCAGCTTTTGGAAATTATTCAGTGCCCTTGTTTTGCGTAAAAATTAGGGTAGTTTTTGAACCAGTAGATGCTTCTTCAAATGAGGCTTAGAGAAAGTTTTTTTTTAATTGTACATCTTTGTACACTTAAAACCATCTGAATGTGGTGAATGTGTGAAAGGAGAAGTTGGAAAACACGCCTACCTGTTAGGAGTGCTCAAGGAGCTTTTTCATCTCCTACTGTTGGCACTTGGTGATTATTTGCTGAGCAATATTTTGCTATGCAAAACAGTAAATATGAACTTTATTCCACGTTTCTAAATCACTACTGAAATGTGGAAAAACTGTGTTTTAGATTTGTTTTGCAATAAAATTAGCTGCTAGATTATCCCATATTTATTTACTAAAAGTGCCATTTCTAAACTGTCTTTTACCAAATAAAAGCATCATCTCTATTTTCATAGTAAACTGACTCCAATATGTTTACAGATGTTCCTCTACTTCAGAAACTGGACAGAGTAAAAGGTAGTAGAGGTGGTGCCTTCCTTTCTCAAAATAAGGCTTGCATGCAGATTCTATACTTAATGCATGCTGTAAGCTTAAGAAGCAGATGATCTCTTAGGCTCTGGAAGAAACAAAAGCCCCTGCTTTTGTAGAAGAATGGAGCTTTGGGTGCTTAGACTTTTTTCAAAAGAGCTAGATCCACACTATAGGGTGTTTGTGTCTATTTGAGGTTTTGTTGATGTAGTGTTTTGAGCTTTGCCCCTTGAACATACAAAGAGCAGAATGGACTCCTGTCCCTTAGTTTTGCAGCTAGTGGCAGTGAGACAGAAAACTAGCAGTCTTGTTTCTTTATATTGTTCTGGTGTTTTGAACTTAGGTTTATAGGCAATTTTGTTTCTGTACTTGGTCTCTTGCCTATGTATATTTGTATACAGATGCACAGTTTTTTGAAGTTCAGTTTCAGAAAAGTCTTTGTCCCTAAAACAATAGTGGTGGTAGCAAGGTAGCAGAATCCTGATCTCAGATGGTATGTTTTTTTTTTAATAACGTGAATTTTGATACCTGTTTTAAGAATATGCATAGTAAGGTGATGTTCTGCATGTATCTTTTCTGTAAGAACAGACAGCACTATCTGAAGTTCTTCCATGTGTTCCTCCTTTTCCTGTCAGAAACCTTTCTGTATGCTAAGTACTGTAATTCCAAGAAGTCACTCTTGAGAGGTTCATCCAAAGGAGTTGGTAGGGATTTTAATATAACTCTAGGTCCCCAAATGAGTTGTCTAGTGACCAGTACAGTCACCAGACCTCGTGAATTCTAGCAAAAGTTCACAGGGAGGATCTTGGTCTGGGTCCCAGATATGCCTTTCACTCTCATCATACTGCCTAATTTAGATAGGTCCCTAGCTTGCTGACCTCTTGGAATCCTGCACCTCTTTTGGAGACTGGAGAACCTTACTGTCTGGGCACCCAAATCATTGCAGTACGCAACACTGCAACTTCCAGGATTTATTGTGGTGGGTTTTTGTGTTCTTTTCAGATATTTTCCCAAATGGCAAACCTGGAGTGGAATCCATGTGGATAGTGTCCCTAAATTTTTATTTTATTTTTACTTACTTACTGAAGCACAGTTTAATCATATGGGAGACCTAAAGGTGAATAGCATTGGTAAGAGTTTAGTAAGCCTATCTGAGAGAATTCCTTTTACTGCCTAACCACAATGCAATTTACTATTTATACAACTCTGGTTCCCAGAGAGCAGCCACTCCACATCAGTAAATGGAGGAATGAACTGGGAATGGGCAAGATCTTCCTGGCAAACTCTTAACTCAAACTCATAAATATCTTCCTCCCAAGAGAAAATGACAGTATTCTTAATTAACTGTTATAAAACTGTGAGGTAACATGTATTTTCATAGCAAAACAAAGATTTTACCATTGTAGCAGTGATCGACAGGCATCTGTGTAGTGGCAAAACAGCTACTGTTGGTATTGAGTAATTGTGAAAGTACGCTTATGTTTTGATCTTGCAAGGAACTTGATACTGGTTTCAACAGAGTCTACTAGCAGTGCATAAAGCCGCTGCAGGATTGGAGCCTTATACTCTGCTATGATTAATTTACTTATTTGCCCTTCCTACCTTTAGTACCTAGCTATAGCCTGATTTCCTGAAATGCTAGGTATAGTCATTTACAAAAAGACTCCTTATTTAAAATGTTCATTGTCTAAAAACCTTTGTGTTTTGAATGTCTTTTTTATTGTTAAGTCACCCTAGAATATGATGTCAGGATGGCAGTAATTACGTATTTTATTATCATTATCACAAGGTGAGTCTTAAAGTAATACTGTTCGAAAAAAATATATTGTTAGAATATTCAGAATACATACGTTTTCTATAAATCACAATTTTGTTGTTAATATGCGAAAATGATAGAAAACTTTTTTAATCAGAGTAGAAACATACCATATAGATGCAGAAGTATGTGAAAGAAAAAAATGAAAAGGGAAAAGCCCACAACAGAGATTCAGGGATTTAAAACAAAAATACTTCATTTTTTAAGATCAGAGGTAAACCAGAAGTTTAGTTACTTTACAATTAGTGCCTAGAGACTAAATTGCAGTTGTTATCATTTCCTTGTTGTCAATCAGGTTCTACCAGTTTTAACAGAGCTGCCGACACTTTGAATACCTCTAGTATCCACCAAGATCCCCAGGGAGACCCTAGTGAAGACTGGAATGCTATAGCAAAGACTTTTTATGATTCTTCTTTTCCCATAGAACATGTAAGTCAATTAAAAATATTGCGGACCAGACCTCAGTGAGCTAATTCCGTAGATATTTGTACAACTGTACGCATCTGGATACTTTAAGACTGAGTCAATCTCCAAAATAATATCAAAAGGGCAACAAGGCACCATTTTTCACAATTAAGGTTGATAGAAAGCAGCAGGAAAAAGTCACAGCATATGAATCAAACAGATGCTAACCAGTCTGTTTGGGAAGGGAGGAAGAGGGTAGTTCATTCATTGTGTACCCTAATAAAAATCATCACCTACAGTAAAAGTAGGAGTTAAAAAAAAAGTAGTACATGAAAGTATAAAAACATTGTTTCCTTTATTACTTGACACATTATTTAAAAGAATCTGTGAAAGACTAAATATTCAGCATATCTATGAATTAGAGACTGTCTTGTTTATCTGTGCTGTAGTTATCTGATGTCATATTTAGAGTGATTTATTATTTAGTAGGATGACATTACACAAACGTGTTAAAAAGAAACCTATTGTTTCCCTGTAAGACAACTTCATTCAGGATGGCACTAGCAATGTCTCATACTGCATTTTTACATCTGTTAGACTGTGGAGCTTGGACAGCTCTAACTGCTGTATTAGGATTTGACCTACCTAATGCTAAACATACTATTCAAAAGTGATACAGTAATTTACAACTGCAGTTGACATTCATTTTTAGAAGAGGTTCTAGAGGTATTTCTGAGGTAGTTATGGCTCTCTTCTTTGGATGAGGTTTGAGGTCAGGGTGTGTTGCGTTTTCAAGTGACAGAGCTGGCTGACTTGAGGGGGGACTTCATCAGCTCTCAACACCATTAGCATTCACATTCTATGAAATTTAGAAGACTAATGTTTTAAATTACTCAGCTTTCCTAACATGCCTCTACTTGGGAATGACAGTGAGGTGGATTTTTCACTGTAGTGGTGGCATTTAATGTCGTCTCTCTTGCTTTTTCTCACTGAGGTGGAGCCAGGAATTGAGTGAACTAAAATACCTAATCTACAGCTAATACGAAGCTGTATTTCATTATCTGATTATGATTATATCTACTTTGTCACCTCCAAACTAAAGCTCCTTATGTGCTGGCTAAGTAAAAGCTGAGATAGACAAGAACAGTGTCTTGCTGTCTTGACCTTAGATTATTTTCCAAATACTTAATCTATGAAATCTCAGCCTGGGATATTGCAGACCCCTCCCTCCCTTCTGTGTTGGTGTCATTCTAATACCTTCTGTCCTCAAATTTGTCATTTTTATGACTGATACGAAAAAGCTGCTGGGAGATTAAAAATAGGCTCAGCAGTCTTTTTGGCTGCTCAGTTTATTTGTTTTGATAACATGTATGATTATAACTAGAGCAGATTTACGCCTTCTACAATTTGGGTAATCTCATTCAGCCAAAGTATAGTACTCTAAAAAGTGATAAAAATTAAGAAGAAATGCTACAGGTGCACTTAAAATTCTAGTAAAAATATGAAGAACTTTTTAAACATTAGTCCGTACACGCCTGAGTACCAAGGTAAGGATGAATAAGCATCCTCAGCTCAGTTTAAACACAAGCCCCTAACCATGCAGTTATACTATTCAGCAATGAATGTTTTTATGCATGTGTCCCCTACAGGTTGCATGTTACTCAGTGCTGGCATTAAGACACATTTTACTTGTATTTTATTGTGAAAATGCTGAGGTGATTTTAGTTTTGACAGCTGAGGTGATTTTTTTTTTAAAGCTTTATTCTAAACCCACTGTCGCAGAACTGTATTGAAATATTCTATAAATGACATAACTGCAGTTACTTCTCCAAAGAGGTCTAAACACTTGGCTTCAGTAAAATCCAAGTAACATGGCATGGCTTTATTTCACTGGAAAATTTCACTTCCACGCATGAAAGACCTATATGAAAGTTCTTCTCTTGAATTAGTAGTATGGGACAGATGCAGCCCCATGTGCTATTCCATAGAGATTTTGCCTAGTGGCTTGCAATGAAGTATAATCCGTTTCTTTCTGAGGCCTTGGGAAAGAGCATGAGAGAGTGTATGTACATGGCCTCTAGTGGACGTATACGGCCACTAGAATTAACAGGTTGAAAATTTTATTGCTCAGGTGAAGAACTTACTTCCTCAGTGAAATGAAGATTACAGTCATTACTGACCTGAAGTATCAGCATCTTCAGCTGCATGGCAGTACTGTTGTTACAGATGCAACAGGCTCAGTGAGCAATTTGCATAAAGTGTATCTTTATATTTCAAACTTCAGGACAGGCTTATGCACTGGGGAAGGAAAGTTTTAGCACAAAATTCATGTGCTAAAATAAAGGCAGGCCTGATAAACACTTTGTGTCTTACAGTTGGTTGGGGCACAGTTGCCTAATATTAAAAAATAATTGAGCAGAGGGGGAAGGCCTCATCTTGCACTCCCTGTAAGAGAATTACCCTACCATGCAACTGAAGTATTAGATGTGACATTACAGATCCCCGAGAACCACCACAACGCTGGCTCTGTGTAACGTGGCTTTGTTGTGCACCTGTGCTCAGGCAGGTGCTGCACGCTGGCCTCCCCAAGAGCCACACAATGTCAGATTACTCATGTGGAGAACTCATCAAGCAAAAAACTGTTTCCCTACTGTGCTGCCGTATGTGTTTGATTTGGACAGATATGAAGTCTCTATCAAATAGTAATTAAAACTATTCAAAGAACAAAAAGATCTTTAATGTAAAAAGCAACCTATTACAGACCTTACATTCGTTAATGATGTTTGCTTTCTAATCTATACATCGAAGCGGAGAGGGAGTTAACACTATAAAGCTCATGATTTTGGGTTTTGTTAATCAAATGCTTGCATAGCAATAGAAATGTCAATTGCAACATTAAACTGTTTAATGAAACTATTTTGCTAATCTGCATTCTAGTACGAGGTTGGGGGTTTTTTTTAATCATAGTCTTCTGTACTAAGTCTTACGTTAAGGTTTGGTTTATAAAAGTATATTTGTCAATATCAAGTTTTCTAAATTAAAGCTGAAGCAAGCACTTCAAATTAAATGCATTTTTTCCAATTGCCCTATCTTTCTGTTCACATTTCCTTTTCCTTGCTTGCTTAACACTCAGCAAAATCCAACAATTTGAACCTTTGTACTTGAATTTCACTGGATTATTAACTGCTAAATTTGTATTCTGTCAGGAGAAAGAAAGATTTACTGCTTTACAGCACGAGCAGAAGTCTTCTCACATGACTGTAACTCCAACAAGAAGTGAAAGTGCACTCAGAGATGAGGACAGCTGTTCTATTCATAACCTCATTATACAAAACCAAATAGAAGAAATTGAGAAATTCCTGAATTTGGAGAGATTTCATTCAGCAAGAAAAAGAAAGTATGAAGAAAGCCAGTGAAGATCAGTGGCAGGAGATAAAAAGCATATCTTTTAGGCACAGATAAGTCACTTATGTAAATCAGATTTGTAGAGGTATTCCTACAGACTATGGTACATGTGCACTGTGCTTTCATGTTTAATACAGCATACAGACCCCTTTTTATGTTCAAAAATGGATACCACCCCTACTAATAACGTTAGTTCTCTGTTTCTGCAATCAGATATGCAAGTTATTATGGGCTTTGCCTGAAGTTTAAAAGTTCACAAGTTAATGTTTTAATATCCATTGAGTAAAATTAAACAGATACTTAAGAGTACCCTTCTCCTGCTCACTTCATTTTGGTTTCTCTGTCAGTTTCAGGCAAAATCAGCTGCAACTGTTTCAAAATACAACAGTTTCTACAAACATTTACAAGGACTTACACCAGTTCTAAGTGGCAGAAGAACAGGAAAATATTCTCCTTACTTTTACTGCCAAATTATTTAAATGTATCTGTTGTAGTTGATTCTGTATCAACAAGATCTCTTTCAATACTAAAGCATCAGGTATGATTTACAGAGATAAGGCAGCAGATCTTCCTTCAAAAAGCTTTACTTCTAACTGGTTCACATTTTTCCTCCCTTAGGGTCTAAGGGAAATTCTCTCACTTTACAATTACTTGCACTATCATTTTTCTGATCTCCCTCCCTTCCTCCCCCCACCTCTTGCAAAGAAAGATCCTCATGCTGTAAACTTAAACAAGAACAAAAGCAGCATAACCAATATTGCCACTGTTTGTTGCTAATTATGTAAGAAAATCAACAGAAGATATTTTCCGATGTTATTTTATTGCTTTTTCCATGTCGCAATTTAGAATATTTAGCTTCTTTAAACCAATTGCATACATTTTGGAAACAGTCACAAATGATCAAAGTTTTCAATAAATTTAATCTATAGTGACATTACTAAGTCAAAAAAATTTTTTAGGTGTCTGAGAGACTGAGGAGACTGTTTTTCACTTGATTCAAATTTTGTTTCCAGGTGTTTAGAGTGTCATACAATTGCTGCCATTGCTGCTTTCCAAAAGTCCGATGTGTGCTGTGACTAGAGAAGTAAAACAAAATTGGAAGATGATTACTAGATGTCATGCTCACCTAATAATTCTTTCATAGCATTACTTTACTCTCACAAGTGAATAAGAAAATTTTTATTTTCTCTATATAAAGGACTGCACTTTACCAGTGAAGAGAATTCTGTAGCCTTCCCAAATATTTAAAGCAACAACAGTCATTAGTATTCTTGTCACTATTAGGTCATTAAATGAAATGTGCTGGAAAATAGGACTCTTTCATTAAATAAGCTAATCACATTCAGTGTGAGCTTTAATAAAATTATGATAAATAGCAACTATTTAACTACCAGCAACTGATAGGAACAATACCTTGCTTCTAGTTAGAATATTCTACAAATGTAAATGAAATAATTAGAACACACTAAGTTCTGCAAAATGCTATGAAGAATGAAATGAAGTCTTACCTGACAACTACTTTCCTCTGTGTCTGATCTATTTTGCAGTATACCATCTTTGTCTTTACAGCTGCAAAAAAGCAAGTCTGTTTTGAGCAATATTTTCAAGATAGTGCAAATGTATTAAACTGCATAAAAACTGTTCAAAATTAGATCAATACAAACATAAAACCACAGCAGTTCACTTAATATTGGTTTGCTGTTGGTTTTAACAGTCTAGCAGGCAGAAAAGCAAAATGATGTAACAAGATGAAGGTCATGCATGAATCCTATTGTTTGGTGCCAATCTATTAAAGCAATATCCTGTACAGTTTTTATGAACTTCTCTCCCCTACAAACACATCCTGTTTTAATGACAGCAAACAAAACCAGATGACAAATTAAACCTGCAAACAATTTATTAGTTCTATAAAGAATTACATGAAATACAGTTCCTGTCACTGAAAAGAACTGTTTAAAAAGACAACAGTTAGGCATGTCTTTAAGCATGAAGTTTTGCAGCTGTATCTTGTAACAAACACAGAAATTAAAAATCTATATTTTTCTGACTATTTAACACTAGCCTAGAAGACTATAAATAGTACTGTTCATTAGCATTGTGTAAAGTATGGTACTACAGTTCTTACCATCAATAACGAATGCTTCTACATCATCTGCTCCAATCTGAAGTTCCTGTTGCATTGTGTCAAATGATATTTCTTTATTCTCCACAGCCATTCCCATGAAAGTAAGTAGCCTCATTTTTGCCATATTGTGTTCATGCAACAAGCCTGTGTAAAAGTGTTGATAGTTTATGGAAATGAATTATAATTCAATTTTGGTTTTCATGTTATTTTTACTATATATGCCTCCAGTAATTTAAAATTTATGTCACAAAGAAAATATTCCACCTGTCCTTATCAACAATTTTTTGAGGCAAAACATTAATTCCTGCATCTTCTTTGTATTTTACTAAAATAGCTAGTTTAGTTGTGAATTCATCAAGACTCGGTCATTGTCAGCAGAAGGTAATAATATATCTCTACAAAGGTGAAGCACAGAGGTTTTTTGAAACAGTCTAAAAATGTCACCTTAACAGAATTTTAGGTGGTGAGGGTGTAAGTGAATTTTTCAGTTGCAACATCTGGAAGAACAATGCAACAACAAATGGAAAATACATGACTGGTAATGTCAAAACTGTACAGCCTCAGTGCTCATTGTTATGTATTGGCTTGAAAATAAACCTCAGTAATGGTTTAGCAATGTAACATTTTTGTGCCAGAAGAATGTTTTCTGGCACCAAATGAACTGTTTATACCACAGCAAAAAACCATCAGTCACATGTATGCTTAGAGCATCTAGCCTGGCAAAAAAGTGCTCTTCAAGAATAGAGGAACAGCTACTAAAAGTTAGGTTAGATCTTTTACATGATTGTATGAAAAGCAACACGAGGAATTGAGCCAAGGGCTCACACATCTAAATCACAGACTGTCTTCCTGGAAAAAAGCCTAGGACAACAAAGTTAAGGCATTCCGATGAACCAAAGCACTTCTTAATCTGAGTTCTACGAGGTACCAACCGAGATTCACTGGAAGTTTCTTTAAAATGAATGTCAATCATTTTGTTTTAGAATGACATTATAAACATTCACATTGCTGCAGTAAATATTTAAATTTGGAATTTATAACATCTATACACTAATAGGAAAGCACATTAGTGCACGACATCATGTTGTGTTAATTACCTATAATTATGATGCAGGTTCCCTATTTGGCACTGATTCAACAAAAATGCGATCACCATAATTCATACGAACGAGGAGCACCAGCAACTATACCTAACTGGGTTTAATGGAACTCTACAAGCATCAAAAAATCAATTAGCACACATTAACCCTAATTAACAAATGCAAATGAGATGCTGATTAACTTTCTGAAAAAGACTGCTGATAATACCAGATTAAATGTGAACATGTTAGGGCGATTCAGTTGACACAGATAATGCTACTGGTGGCCTAAATTGTCAGCATTAATAAAACAACAAATTGTAACAAACTGATGCCACCTGTAGGAGCCTTCACTGCACAGCTTTCCTAGACTAGTTTTAATTGGTCCTGATCCAGGAAAGGTTAGAACTAAAGCGGATGCTGTACTGTCACTGAAATCCTATTAACAAGCTTTATTTTAAAGCCCAATACCTTGGCAAGTTATTTAAAAAAAAAATAATCTTTAAAGCTTGGTTAAGAATATTTTTGGGAACAGATCATAGGTGTTCTGAAGAATTTCTGAATGCCTCATCTAATATCTGTATTGTTTTCTATACCTAACTGCCCTTGTTTATCAAAGGCATGGCTGAAACACTCAGACAAGCTCCGAGCATTCCTGTCTGCGCTGCCTCAGATCTCTACCTTGTCCACTGCTCAAAGACATTCAGAATTTTCTGAGTACACCATAAAGCCAGTGAGAAATCAAGACAACTGGAAGTAAGGCTGTCTTTCAAAACAGTTAGACAGATATTTAAGGATTTTACTAAGATTATGTAAATCTTAGATATATTGAAAATGCACATTCTGTATATTCACAGAGGTAAACACAGATACAGGGAGGGGTAAAGCAAAAGAAGTCATGACTGTTGTATATTATACAATTAATACTATGTATGTGTGTAAACTTCCATAAATTTATTCAAATGTTAACATTAAAGCATTTTCAGCAAATATTTCGGTGGACAAATAACTAACAAATAAGCCATTTCAATACATAAAAATAATTACAATACAAAAACCAGTTTTCCCTAAGAAAGAAAAGCATAAGATGTCTACACAGCTAATATTCAAATACATATGACAAAAGGTACACTCATCCTATATACACATTTACAAACTACGAAAAACTTGCTGTTAATTTTATCCACAAAAAAAAAATCACACTGAAATTTCCATCATTTTAATACCTGAAGTACCAGCATTTTAAAGCTTTGAGAGTAATTATTCTCAGAATTATACCACACTCCATTAAACAAAATAATGCATGTGTTAAAAGGCTGCACTAGACTCTGTTTTAGCAAAACTATGCCTTTCCTCAAATGCATTCAGCCAGTGTTCAAGTGTCATTTCAAAATCAAAGTTATAAAAAAAAAAAAAATCTGATTTTTATGGAAACATTTATTCATTACCAATATGTCAAAACCTTAATGCAGTAATAAAAAAATCTGCATCATTGAGCAATTTCTGCATTGTCACTGACCCCTGTCCTAAAAAGCTGGAATATAAAAAAACGTAATTTTAATGCATGCAATAGCTTATGAACCAGTGCTCCTTTGAAACAGTCAATTACACATCAACGGGGGAGTGTCAAAGTGTTAATTACTACTCCTTTTTTCCACAGTGTGTAAATAAAGAGGGTGCTGACATTAACATTCCATCACATTGCTTCATGTGATGAAACAAATTAACTGGGACAGACTGTGGCTTGCTAGGTCTAATGCATCAGCACACGCAGACACACACACACACTATTTGCATGTTTTATCTTACTGTTCAGAAGTATTTGTTGTTACAAAGTTCTTGATCGTAAGAAAAATTGTAAGAGATTTATACAAGCTGCTGGCTTACTCAATGAAGTTGGGATCTCTGGCCTAGCCTAGAGTATCAGTGCATTAAATCTTCCCTCCCAAAAGGTTTAAGAGAAAAGAGTTCTCTTCCAAACCCATAAAACAGCTTGTCCTAGCAGAACTAACCAGTTAGATGGTCCATTTACAATCTAGTAGAGGTTGGAGTCTACAAACACTAACCCATTCTTAAAAATTCCTATTACATTTCCTTGGCTTCAATATATGGGTTCAAACTGAAGCACTTTGCAGCATCCATATCTTAAGTCACGTAAATAGTCAGAAATGTAATGATCTGAAAACTTACCAAGGGAGTCAATGAAGTCTTTGTTGTTCTGATAAAACTTGACATAGGATGCTAGTTTAGCACTTACAAAAATTGTCAAAAGCTAGAAGACAGAAAACAAATATAAGAACAGTTTAAATATTACCGGTTTCCCTCCCCGCAGACTGGGCAGATATATATATATATGAAAACTATTGGTATTGAACAGAAAAATAAATCGTTAAGAGCTAAAATTCTGTCTTCTGTCAATAGCTGATGGCGACTGTACTGAGCTTACTTCCTCTTCTCAGACCTGAAAGACAGTTTTGCTACAGAACTCATGTGAGGGCAGAATTTGTAACCCTGAATTTCTGAAACTTCTAAAGGGAACCATTTCACATGTAATATTTTAATTTTTTAATTCTAAAAGCATTAAAAGAAATACTACACTGCAGCTCAATATTACTGACATAGGTAACTATTCTAATGAATTTCAAAAAACACTAATAAAACAAGGCACTCTACAGATATCAAACCATCTTGCTAAAAATAAAGTTACTTACATCATGAATAAGTTCTCCTTCCAAAAATTTGACTGGTTTTAAGGCAAGAAGATGATCAAAGAGAAAGGTATTTGGATCCTTCAATGCTCGTACAATACATCTAATAAGGAAAGGAAAGTGCTTATTTTTATAGCAATACACATTTTTATGAGTAAGTGCAACTCGATTTGTTGTTCCTTGCTTTCTATGAAACTATATGAAAAAAATAGTTTTCAACTATTCTTAAGCCATGTCACATTCCAAATTTAATCTTCATTTTACAGATGGAAAAAACAAGGAACGGTTAATTTGGCCAGTACCACAAACGAAATTTGCCAGGTGGTAAGACTACGGATCACCCTACTGTTTCCATCTATGCATTCATTTCCAGCCCAGCCTTCTTCATTCCTAGAGGTATTTTTACTGTCCTCCTAAAATTTCATAGAATTAAGTAGTTTAGGAAGATTAATTATACTTGAATACGTGACACAAAACAGAGAAAACTCCAATACCAAACACTGCAAGGCCTATGATTTATCAGTTGCTGCTCCAGACTATAAACAGACCTAAAGTGTTTCTAGAACTCTAGATGAAAGCTTTTGTTCAGCGGCACATTAGAAGACTTAGCGCTACGCTCGCTCTGACAGCCTAGACCATGACCCTGCCACGTAACATACACCCAGAAGAACCTAAGGTCTGCATAGATGCAGCAATATGATAAACCCAAGGAAGACATGTTCTTTCAGATGTAAAAGGCCTCGGATTGCTGTAGGGTAGTCAATGAAGTTCTCATTTATGCACAGACACTTTTAATTTTCAAAATGAGTCATCCTGATTTTCCTCCATGCTCAAGTATAAACAACTCCCTTGAGAACTATTGGTTGTACACACCTGGCAGAACTACATGACTTATTAAAAAATGTAATTCCTAAGAAGAATCATGGTAGGTAGAATGTCAAAATACAAGCTTTTACTCATTTGGGCCAATGGGGGAAAAAAATACACTGTTAAGAATCAGTTTACTTGCAGCTTGTCCAACAAGTATTTTATTTATCTGCAGTTCACATCCTTAGTACTTGCTCACAGAAAAGAGAGCAAGACATTTCTTTTGAACAGAAAGTGCTATTTGAAAAGCATACTCAAATTAGAGAATCAAACAATCAGTAAGTAAAATAGCAGAAATAAAGGATGCCAGTTCAAATTTTGATTGCACAGTTGATGTAAACGAAGTCCTTACCCAAGGCTGATGTCTCTCAGCAGGAACGAGAAACAAATCTGTATGCTTGCACAACGGAGTAAACCTGACTCTGCCTAGAAACAACCAAACCTACTGTGGACTGCCCAGACGAACTCCTGATCAAGTCAGCCGTGCTACAGAAAAGAGGCTGTGGCAGGGCCCTTGCCTGCCAGGCCATTCGATATTCTTAACAGTAAGGTGATCAACATAACTTAGCAATAGAGAACAAGCTACTTTTAAGGAAACCGGGAAGTCTGTATTACCTGTGAGCATCAACTCTAGCCTGGGAAGCATTGTCCTCTGTGTAACTTCCCAGTAGTTCCACCATTACTTTTGCTGCAGTGTCACTATAGAAGAAAAATAAAGTTACCTTGGGATTGCTGAAAAAAAATAGTACAAACAAGACACTCAAATATTTAAATAATTCCATTATGATGTTATAGGTCAAATTAAATTACACTTGAAAAAGATGTAGATGATCCATTTTAATTCTAGTGGAGAGAACAAATTAACTGGATGTATTCTTTCAATTCTTGTTCTACAAAATGTTTATCTTCACCCTTCATTTCATTCTCTTAAATTGATAAATTACCTGCTGGTTATGGAAAAAGCTTTCTGAGCTATGAACAGCTTTATATGGTTCACTAGAATGCTCCTCTTACACACATCTGGATTTAATCATTGCAGAATAAGTAGCACTGCAAAGTTTATTTCAAATGTAAAATGGCATATCTTAAAGAATATTTATGGTCAGGAAAATGACTGTATAAAAGCTGCCTTTTCTTCTTTCACAGATTCTTTCCAATTATTCAGAGTGAGAGCTGCTCATTTTACTGACGAAGTTAAGCAGACAGCAATTAGATTGGCTTAGGCTGCTGTGAAGCAAGCAGCTTCCAACACTGCTTTGACAGACAGCTTTTAGAAAAACAACTCAAAATTGAGTAAACCTACAGCCTTATCTACCCAGATTATGTGGTAAACAACAGCTCATCAGTGTTACTGCAAACCAGCTCTGAGACCATAACTGTGTCATTTTAACAGATTTTCATTTATTTTCACGTTACAGTTCTTACCGTTAGCGAGGCCAGCAACTGCTGATGCTTTTTACAAAATGTTCGGCAAAAAATATATGCATTGACTATGCTGTGTGTATACACACAAAAAGCTATTTCCTATTTCTCGTGGAATTCTTGTTAACTATAAAAATAGAAGGCTGTGCCAGTTGTTCTATACAGAAAATAGATTTTGCTGATGCCATCTTACTACTTCCTTTGAACAAGACAGGGTGTGGATGTAGATATGACCAAACCTCCGCAGTGAGAGCACAACCAAAACTCGGTCATGTGAGCATGTGCTCTGCAGAAGTCTCCCATGCACATACACAGACTGACAACTACTTTACTAAGAGGTACTTTCTCGGTGGACAGGAGGAAGGTTAGATACTACTCTCCAGAGTACAGTGAGTTATAGTGTAAAGTTAAGCTCTTCCTTCAAAGTAGCTCCTTTCCAGATACAATAAATCTCCCTGTGTGGTCTAATAGGCCTACAAAATTTTCCTTAAAAGAAAAAACTGCAAGAATAAAAGTTTCAATTCGCTTTAATTACTTAATGGCGTAAATTGCACAGTGAGGGAACAAACCAACGCAACACTCCCAGTAAGTACTGTGCTGTCATACAGGTTTAACCCATACAGCAGCACAGCTCTGAATGGTTTTTATAGTACAATGACACTATTATTAGATGGGTATTTATTTTAAATCTCACAGTACTACTATTTGACAACTTCTCTATAGGGTGAGGTTTTGTGCTCCTAGAGAATTTACCAGATCTCACTGATGTGCAGTATAAATATGAAGACATCATGGGAAACAAGCAATATCATACATGATTTAGTTGTACATTGAGTGAAGACAGTTTGTACCCAAGGCAGGGAAATTTTCTATAGGTCCCAGCCATTATTCCAGAACTGTGTTCAGGGATGTAAACTTGAATGAAACATTTGTTTTAAGACTCCAGCATTAAAGAGGTCAGCTTATGTTTTGTGGTGGCAACTGATATTGGTGTGTAGAGGAACTGATAGCTCTGTATCAGTGAAATCAAATTAATTTAGACAGCTTTATACATGAGAGAACTGTTTACATGTAAATCAGTCTGTGACAGACTATGATTTTTGCACTGGTGAAGTCTTATCAACACTAGATGTTCTAGTGAAGACAAAGAACCAGTTCAGTGCAGGACTGATACTATGCAGACATTCAAACAAAGAGGCTCAGCCCATGTGCTATTCAGCCTAACGGTACAAGACCCCCTATCTAATATAAGCTTTCAGTAGTTATTCTTAAACACTTCAGAATTGTGTTACAGATTTCTAGAACTTCTCCTGTCCTCCTGCTTCCCTTAGGAGCAAAAATTGAAAACTACGTATTCAACTATTTGAAGTAGTATTTGCAATCCCCCGATTTTTTTTGTTGTTGTTGTTTAAGTGGTGGAGAGGAATCTTTCACTTGTATTGCTAGGAAAGATCAGAATGCTATAAGACAATTAATCCCAAACTTTCTGTGCTAAATTCTTGTGAGCCTCAGCAAATACGGCAGGCCTTTTAATCTTAATCATTCTGTTCAGTGTCAGATTGCCACCGTAAATTAGGATGTTTAAAGCAGTAATATTTTATTATTTTACCAAAGCTCATTGCTACATGTGTATCTCACCTAAGATGCAAATGTGAACATTTTTTCTAGCAAGACAGCTTGCACAAGTACTCTTGGCTCCACTTGCCAGTCTAGATGCGTAACTTGACAAAAAGCCAGTGAGGCTTGAAGAGTGATGGTAGATAAAAGAAAGAAAAAAAAATACAGAGTATTCAGAGACTTAGTAAGATGTTGGAATCAAGTCCCTCTACATTACACGATATTAAATGGAATTAAAATTAAATGAAATAATTATTTTCCAGGTGCCTGACATGCTGAGCTTTTTGCTACAGGTATTACTAACCAGACTTGCCAGACCTGTTTGAATGTAAACTTGGGCAGAACTAATCCCACTCTGAATCCTGCCAGGTCAATGGCAGAGACGAGCTGTAAGCTGCATCAGGCTGCATCTGCCCTGTGAGGCAGCGCCTCACAGCAGAACTCAACTCTGGCTGCATGCAGGCCATGCATCTCTGTAAAACTCCATCTATCACTGGAAAAGAAAACAGGTTGTGTTACCTTGCAGTTTCATACCAACACAGCCAGGAAAATGCTGAAGACTAAAGCAGTTGAGGCACAAAACTACTGCAGAACCTTTATGGCACAGAGCATAAGCAGCAGAGGAAGTAACTAATCTCTTGCAAAGTTCAGCTACCAAATACAGATCAGAAACAAGCCACACCAGCCATCTGTTTTCCACCACCACCAATTCTTCTTCAGGTGATCATGGGAAAGATACAAATCCTTTTTTGAAGAGGTCAAGATGATTTTGATCATCAGAAAGAAGAAACTTCAATCAGAAAGTAACTGGAAAATATTTGATAAAACAAGCTTTCACTTATCACGTAACATCTGCATGATCTATTTTTCATGAGCTACCAATCTGTTCACTACCAACTTATCCACTGGGAAAAGTCTATTAGCTATGGAAAACCATCTCTTCTGCTGCACTGAGTGAAGTTAACACATAAAATGAACACAAAAAAATTAAACTCAATTGTTTTCAACAGTGTATTCTTTTCCCTTGATTATAAATCAATGCAGCATCTGAGGTGTGATTTTTGTTACTTATTTTTCCATTCCCACTTATCTTCCCATACTGCTAGCTAGAGCAACATTCCTGAGGGCTAAAGCTGGAATGCTGCTGTGAGTTTCCCATACTATTGCAAATACTGCCCACTGATCCACGAGAGTGAACCAGGTCAAAGGTGTTAGGGTCACTTCTTGTTTTCTTTTCTGGAGAGAAATGTAAGTGCTCTGAAAAATTGCTCCATTCAGTGCAAAGCTTGCTGCAGCAGATGGTAGGGACACTGAGTACAGGAGTAATATATCTGTGAAAGTTTTAATGCCTAACTTAAAAATATCACGTATTATTAGTAAGAAAAACCGTTTGGTAGTAAGGTTACTGGCAGCACTGGAAACAAAAATGAGAAGTTTAATCCATAGATTTGATAACAAAACTAGCTAAAAATAGTTAGCTATTAAGTATGGGAATTAAGCTAGTTAAAACCTCTCAATAAATCAATAGGATGAGAAGTGTTTAAAAGAGTAGAAGCATTACAGAGTATCAGCGTAATATTTCTGAAACAAAGTAAGCACTAAACCATGTACAGGATCTTCGATTAACATTTCTGAAATTATTTTGACCATCTGAAGTCTGTCATACAGTACTATCAAAGCAAAAGCATTTTAATGTTAGTAACAGGAATAGGAATTCCCAATAATGTTGTAGCTCACCGTGTAACTACTCCATGAGGATTAATCATCCCTAAATGGAGGTTAGTTAAAAATGATCCTGCTATGCTGATGCAGCATTCCCAGGCTACAATTTCTCCAGGCCAGAATAAGCTAACTCTCCTGCCAGAAGAAACCCTCCTCCTCCTATGACAGCTCCACACTTGCCTTTTTTAACCCCTGGCAAGGTCACCTCCCCAGTCCAATCCAGCGTGCAGCTGCACAAATGCCTACACCAGCACAAGCACACACAGGTACTGATAGTTGCAGGGGACAGGACAGGACAGAATTGCTTCCTTCTGCAGCAGTACAAGGGTGTGCAAATGTACAAAATGCAAAGTGCAGTTCTGCTACCAGTGTAAGTCAGCATTGTAAAGGTCCTGATGCTGCCTCACTATGAAAATTAAAACTTAGAAAACTAACTGAGAGAACAGAGTGAAAGGGAAGGGCAGAGGGAAGCAACACGCACGCATCCCAAACTACAGCAGGGACAGTTTAGACAGGCTGAAACTGTTGTGGAACTACATGCTGCAACGACTCCTGGATACCAGCCCATCTCTATAGCCCTGCCCGATGCAGCCAATACACCGTATCACATCTGTGAGATAAACTGATGACAGCTCTCAGTTAAGACTTACATTAATTTACAGGCACGATACACACAGGATTACTCTACATGCCAGAAGACACTGGTCTGCCAAGTTTGTTAGATCAAAGATGCTTCCTATGATCCAGGATAATTTAAATTGGCCAAGCAGGTATTCTGTGGACATTAATTTCCGTGACTAGTGGAAAGCTCTGTCCTAAAGGTAATGTTTACATAGAAAGACTGATTCTGTTAACTGTGATTGATAAGCCTCCCAACATCATTAAGTAAGAGATAGCACTACCATGCACTAAAATGTCAAAAGTGCAATTAAATAATAACCTTGGCATAATGCTACAATGCTCAAAGATTAATAGTTATAGAAAGGAATAGTTTTATTTTGGGAGTCTGTGGTTTGAAGCTAATTCACTACTAACTTGAATATTCTTGGAAACACTGGTTTAATGTAAGAGTGCTTAAAAACATAAAAAGGAAAAAAAGTATATTTGGATTGAATTATCAATACAGATTAATTTTAAAAGTGCCATGAAAAATACTTTCTCTACAGATCACTTACAATACATCGACCTAAAACACAGTTATCTAGTATCTATTATTTGTCTTTTATACCTTTTTTTGCAGTCCACTAGGACATCATACAGCAGTCTCAGAAGAGTATGCTTTTTCTCTGTGCCGAGATTCCAGTCAGAAATCCATTTTCGGACCTACGTAGAATACAAGTGAGAAAGAAGCACTGAGGAAAAGACTAAAATAAAACTGAAAATATTTTTCATTTTCTCTCAAGCAGAAAAGGACTGAAAAGGTCTTGCACAGAGATTTCTCCAGTGGGTCCCCTGACTCTCAGGCTCCCCACGCAGAAACTGGAAGTTTTCCCATGAGAAGCCAAAAGTCTGTGCTCTCCATGTTACATCCTAAATAAGGATGAGTGATTCTAATACACTCTGATTCCAGAGCAAGGGACAAGAACTTGATGCCTCCTTCTTGATCAAAGCTTCTCACTTTTATTACTATCACAGGAATCAGACACATCTAACTTCGTTCAACATCAGAAACAGAAAATAAACAGCAACTTGATTTAAATTCTGTAGACAGACCTTTGAAAGATAAGAAATGCTGAATTCTGCGTTTCTTATTTCACTAGGCTCTGGCAATTTATAACAGAGACAGTCTGTATCAACTCTGACTAATACTTAGTGAGATGCGACATGGTTAATACAAAGGCCGTAACTTGAAGCACCACATTAATTACCTGATCTAGTTCAGTTGGAATGTACTGGATAGCACCACATGACGAGGCCACTTTAAGAAGGCTGCAGTACACCGTGTATCTCACAGGAGTGTTCTTATCCATACCATGGAAGAGATTGCTCAGTCTAAACCACAGACAACAAACAACTGAGTTAAAGACATTTCAGAAAACATTACTGGAGTGCACAGAAATGTTTCTATTAAGATGCATGCTAGTCACACAAAGCATCTGGTGGCACCTTACGTCTGTGATGAATTGTAATGGCTTCCAGTTTTGTAACCGTTTTCAGCAAAGAAGCTGAAATCTATGCATTTTAAGTTTGTAATATCCAAGCAAAACCAGTGTATTGGTACTCCTATTTTATGACAGGGAAAAAGAAGGTAAAAAAGCGTGCTTCCTGCAACAGAGAAACATCTCTTGACAGACACCCCCCACTTTGATTTAAAGACATACAAGACAATCCTTTGCAAGATACCATTGCCCCACTTTCCTCTGTACAATACTTACAGCTGCAATCTAAGAGATGGGCGCTCTCCTTCCCGAAATTTTACTAACTTCTCACACAGGCTCTCAATCAGTGCTTCCTGTTTGTCAGGTTCCAGGATAAGAAGCAAAGAGACTACACTGTTCATCACGCTCTCCACATCTGCACAAAACAAAACATGCAGCTCTTTAAATCTGCAAGCAGCAATCATCATTAGCTATTTAGTGCTGGAGAGTTACTTCTGCTATGAATGATTATTTTCCGTCAGCAAGAACTGTAGAAGAGACAAAATGGCAAGATAACCGATCTGGCTACTCATGAGAATGTACCAGAGATTTGGCTCATGGGGTCTTTCACCAACACATCCCCATGTAAGGCAAGAATTACCACTCCAAGGTCAAAAAAACAAATTTGGTGTTTGATACCGCACTTGTTCTGAATTCTCTGCTCACACATAAGAGAAGTCAGAGTAACTTTTGGTCTTAAAAAAAAAGTGGCTTCCTCCTGCACATCCAGCAAACTGCCCGTGGTTCTATAGTGAGAATACTAACACCTAGTGCTCAAACATAGTAAAACATTTCACCAGAAGCACAAGGGATACCCAGACCACAGGAAAAATGCCCGCAAGAACAACGTATGTTCAAAAGCTTCCCCAGCCTCTGCTTTAAGCATGGTGTTCCATCCTTTTCAAACGGGACCAGACAGATTTTGTGTTTTCTTTTCACAGGCTGCCCAAATATCAGTTAACGTGAAGGATAAGACCACAATTCATTACATATGGAAAATATTTATTCCCTGAACATCAAACAGCAGAGCAATAAGCTCCTCCAGTATTTCATACTCATTTGCCTACAGTAAAAGACAACATGAAAAATAATCTTAAGTACTCCTTCTTAGAGGAACCATGCATTCAAACAACACATAGTATTTGTACCAGCAACTGATTTTTTACATGTAAAAGTTCTAAATGAAATCTGTATATTGGTAAAGAGCACAGTAGGCAGAGAAAGATCATTTAAGGCTACTGCAGCATACCACTATCATTAAAGCATATTAATGTAGTTTCTAAGGATCTACAGCCCTAACTCGAAAAGAGTTACTGACTACTGAAAATCCCAGTGTTTTCAGACAATAATAATCAATGTTTAAAACTTCTACTTACAGATGTCTAGTCCTAATTTTTGTTGTTACTTCAATTTTTCTTGATCTGCAGCATCACAGACATTAACTGGCAGTAAGTCTCATTTTTATCATACTTTTTTTTCAGAGAGAAAACCTATTTTACATAGAACTCGCTATGCCCTCATAACAAGCGTGGTCTAGCTTGACTTCTGACTTCTTCAAAGGGCACTGGATGTTTGAAGAAGGGAGGGGTAGAGTACATGCAAATTTTACATGGCAATGATGGAAATAAGCACTTGCCGTTTTTAAAGACACGTGTTAAGACGCAAGCTATGCAACCTACCTCTAAATTCTGCCAACTGTTACTGTTTGAAAGCACTGATGGTGATATGTTTAGCAAAACCAAGACTTAAAGATGCAAACCTTTGTCATCCTCCTTCAGGCACACATCACAGACTTCAATAATCTGTGCCAAGTCCACATGAAGTCCACCTTCAGCGTTTTCTTCAGAGATTTCTGCTCCTTTGGATTTCAGGTAAGCTCGAAGTTCTGCAGCCTTAAAAAACCAAAAGACAACACACACAAACAAAACAGTTGGCTTGTGAACAGCAAAGTAAAAGTAATTACATTTCTCACAGATTTTTGTTCTGCAACCACTCCTCTGCCCCCAGCGCTCACTCACACTTCTTCTCACTTCTCCCTACCGCCCTGTATGCTACAACACTTCCTCTCCTCCACCTTAACATACAACCCAAACACCAACTCAGTGTAAGATGCTGCATGTGCTGTGGCTGGTTTGCCAGGAACTGAATAGATCACACAACTGTTGAGCTTTCTCATAGTATCAATGTGTCACTTAACAACTGGTTAGAGAACAGCAGGCCTAGTAAGTTTTTGTGAGAAAGATGCTTTCCTATGAATTTTTATTATCTTTTACTGCCTTTTAAAACTGCAGGCAAAAATTTAAAACATTTCAGTTGCTTCTTCACCAGAAAAGGGTATAAGTAAAACCACTTTAGAGAAGGCAGAACTTACAGTCTTCACACAAGTTAAAGGCAGTTCCCAATATAATGCTACAACCTGCCTTACCTTGTTAGGATTTAAACCTACATTAAGAAAATACCTTTCCCCCAGCAACAGGCCTATGCATTAACTTCACAATCCACAGTTTCAGCAGCAGAACCACAACCCTTCAGAAACAATCTGGACAAGGCCATCCTACTTCTGGCACAGGGGAACTCTGACCAGGATGGTGCTGTGACACCAGATGTAATTCACATCAAGTTCAATGTCAAATCGTTGCAGTACCGTAAGGCACAGCTACATCCTCCAGGACCCTTTAGTGTATGGAAGATGTTTCAGACTAACTACTTGATGGGCATTTACTAGACATTATGGCAAGCGAAGGCTGGACTGAAGGCTAGTAGTTGTGTATGCATTTCTTGTGCATATAGACACCACTGAAAAGGCACAGAAAAACCCTAAAATTCAAAGACAGAGAAGTAGCTCAAAGACAAAATTCACAGTTCCCATGCCTGTTGTATCGAGAATCCTGCAAAACCAGAATGGTAAGTAATGCTCCAGCCCGTACCTGAACTAGTTCTCCTCTCCTCGAAAACCAGTACTGCTGAGGAGAAATGAGAACAGAGTACCAGGGGGGAAAAGAACTTTGAAGAGGAAACTGCAAACGCAGACTTAGCTTCCAGCTTACGCGTTCCTCACCCGCCTGTTCAACCTCCGCTGCAAACGGCCCGCACACGGTTACGGAGAGCTGCGCGGGGCCCGCAGCCAGCACGGCGGCAGGGCAGGCAGGCGCTGCCCCGACAGGAGGGCGGGCCCGACAGGGACGGGCCCGGGCCCCCGGCTCCGCCAGACCCGCCACAGCCCGGCCCGGCGGCCTCGCCCCGGGATCGACCCCCGGGGGCCTGGGCCCGGCCCTCTCGCTCTGCCGCCGACACCCGCGCGACCCGCCGCCCGCCGTGCCCCGGCCGCTGACCTGATCCTCTTCCGTGATGTCGATAAAAGCCGGGACGCTCATGGCGGCGGCGGCTCCGGCGGCCGGACCGAGCACGCCGCCCGCACCGGAAAGGCAGCGCGGCTTCCGGCCCCGCGCGCCGCCCACTTCCGCTTCCCGCGCGCCGCGGGGCGGGGCCGGCTGCGGCCGCTCAGGGGCTGGTGGCGGTGGGGTGGGGTGCGGTGAGGAGAGGTGAGGTGAGGTGAGGTGAGGTGAGATGGGGTGAGGAAGCCGCGGTGACCCTCTGCTGTCGCCCCGGTCCCCGAGCGGTTCCCCTCGGGCCCTGGCCAGCGGAGTCCCGCTGCGGGCCCCCCGGCGACTGAGCGGCAGCCGGGCCCCGGGCCCCGCCTCACGGGCTGCCGGGGGCAGCGGGCCGCGCCTGGGCCGCGCCTGGGCCGCAGGGTGTGCCTTCGCTTGTGCCTGCGGGCCATGGGCGTCTGCAACGGCGGGACCGCTACCGTGTGGAAAGAAAGGGGTTTTTTCTCCCTTTCCGTCTAAAAGGAGCATTTCCTACACACACACCCCTTAAAAGTGTAAGTTCTTAACGAGTCCCCTTTCTTGGGACGAGTTCAAATAATAGACTTAATTTAGGTCTGTCGGGAGTGAATCATGGTCAGAGAAAGGACAAAAGTCCCCAACCAGGTGCTAGGAACCTGTTGCTTAGTTTGGCTTAACTGGCCTAGCTCATACTCCGAGTCAAGGTAACAAACCATGACTTGGTGTCACCCATGTATTGCACATTTTTTCAGCTAAAGAGTATAAAATTTCCTATTCAACAGCTCTGGCAGACCAACAGGAGTGTATCTTCACCTTCCTGATTGTGTCAAAGGCTAAAATGAAAGCCAAGAAAAAGAAGTAGAGGGGAAAAAAAAACACAAGCAAACTTTTACTTCACTGTGGCATATGCTAAGTGTTCACTGGATACAGAAATTTAGAGAACAGACAGGTTCACAGCTATTTGGGTTAAATATTTTCTGAAGACTTAAAGGAGGGTTTTGAGAGGAGGCTTCATGGATGGCCTCTTACTGCTACATAACTACTGGCTAGAAAGTAATTAAGAGCTTTTTATTACTCTAAAAGTCATTGAGTATTTCAAGATAAATATTTCTTTGGAGAAATACAGTCTGGCAACCAGTAACAGAGTTTTGAAGTGCCAGCAAAAGAGAGCTGAGATGATTATTCTGCTAATGAGAAAGCTGAAGCTGGTACTACAGTGCTGTGATTCATATTGCTTAAATTAGAACATGTGAATCATCTTGATGGTACAGTGCTTTGTAAAGTCTGGTCCCTGATCTAAAGTAACTAAATGAGATACAGTTCACCAGGACTGGAGGTAGTGTTTTATGCCTGAAGAGTTTAAATAAATAATCTGTGGTATGAAAAAAATTTGTATTGATTTATCAATGATACCACTGAGTGCCTTCCTAGTGTTGACACTGTTTAGCAAAAAAAGCCATTGCTCTGCTGTCAGTGAAACACTCATTTAGCCCCAATTTTACAAATGAGATTTTAGCAATAAATATGGAAACACAAATAAAAAGGGACCTTAGCATCTATATTTGATATTCTCAGTGGTTTGTATTTAGAAATCAGTTACACAAACTTTGGAGACTCATTGAGTATGAATGGGGCAACCTCGGAGTTTTCAAAGAGGTTTGGCAATATGTTGGAAAGAAACTAGGAAAAACTAGCAATTGATAATGAACTCGAGGGATTTATAGACTAAAAGATGCCACTCCAGACAGTTGCTGTGCTTAGAAAGTAGTAGATGCTATTTTTGTTGTGCTGGAAATTCCCTATGAAATTTTTTCATTCCTCACTAAAACAAATCTTGTTGAATTCAGCTTCACTGGCTGGGGAGTGGGAGTTCCACCCCTTCTGCAGAAGCTGAAAAAACTTAACTCTGCTGTGGAATTACTGGGCAATCTGCAGGAATTAAAGTCAAAATCCGAGGTTTGGAGGAATATTGTGAGCTTGCAGCACAGCCTTTGCGTATCTTGGCTCTGTACTCAGAGTTTTACACATTTGTATCACAACTATCACATGTAGCATGATACTATCCATAACCTGGTTTTGTTCTAGATCACCAAACATTTTGGGAAATGTTTCTAATACTGGTTTTATATAAAATATGTAGAGGATATTGAAAGCACTAGCAGTTTCAACCTTTTATCAATAAAGGTTGAATTAATTATTAGTCACATCACCTTATTATCATTATACCCACCTTAGTGTGCAAAGATAAAAGTGTCTTAAAAACTTACCTAAATTTCTTAAGTTAGTAAGACTGCTGTACACAAACCTCTTTTTTTCTTTTTTTTCACCTACAAACCTGACCAAATAATGACTAGACTTACTCATGGAGTCTAATAACCAGAGCAGGGGTAGCCTCTGCTTCTCAGTTTCCACAGCACTGAGCACAATGAACCTGATGAAGGCCCACACTGCCTTTAATAAAGTTCATGACTGAAATTCATTTTGATCACCTACATGCTTGTATGACTTCTGAATATTGGTTCAACTCTTAATTTTTCTATCATCCAAATCTGGGCTAATTAATTTGTTCTAGTTTGAGCAGTATTTCTGAAATAATATCCCCACATTAACTGATGAATTATCTTTACTAAAAGTGTTTTCAAACAGGATATTTTAATACTGTCTGATTGATAGTTTTGCAAGTATTTTGTATGTCATAGGTCAGCAGGAAGTTGTAGATAGGTATAGAGATAGGTCTGTCCTTTGTGTGCCTAATCTGGAATGTGATTTTCAGTGCATGAGTGTTTAGGCATTTTTAAAGTTCAGATGACTTTCATCTAGTACTGCGTAATACAGTCCTGTGAGAATAAAGGTAACTTGGCATCCAACACACTGGGGGAATAAGGATACATCGTACATTTGATTTGCACAGATCTTTAGGAGACATTTCAGGTGCTGAAGTATGTGCCTAGTGCCAGTCTGGCTTCTGGGGTATCGTGTATGGCTACAAGCTGCCGTGAGTCTCCTATAGATCTCATCCTGTGTCTGAGATTCCTCTGCAGATATCTCAGATACCCCAGGGTATATAAATGGCCCAAGTCACATAGGGAATTAACTCCCAACCTCAGGGTCTATTTGGCTATTTTTTGTTTAGGTAGAGTACCCAGAAGGAGGTTTGTCATACTTTATTCTAAATATACAAAAATAAAATAACCATTGATCACACTGGGTAGACAGGACATGACTCTAAAGAGCTGTGCTGAAATATCCACATATGGTATCTTGCATGATACTTTATTTGTCCCAGAAGAATTAAGATGATAGATGATAGCTGGGATTTGAACTTGTGCATCAGGAAGTCCACTTTGAATATAAAGGGGGCAGTATGTTTTTTGTGAAACTACCAATGTAAAGAGGACGTAGTAGAAGAATGGGTTTCAGTTTTATTGGAATAATGACATTTCTGTGGAAACGAGGCAATTGTTTATAGTCCTGTCTGCAGTTTGTGAAGCCAGTTCAGAAACGGGGCGTGGATGAGGTTAAGGCTCTGCGGAAGGAATCCTGGGAGGCTGCCAGGATTGGTGCCCCAGGGCTGGGGAGCCTCAGCCGCCAGTGCCCTGCAGCAGCAGGGTAGGGTGGGAGCAGCCCCTCAGGGACAGGCCACAGCAGGAACCCCAGCGAGGTCACTGCCATTTCAGAACTGGCTAATGTGTGTATGTC
This sequence comes from Strix uralensis, assembly GCF_047716275.1. Taxonomy (NCBI): domain Eukaryota; kingdom Metazoa; phylum Chordata; class Aves; order Strigiformes; family Strigidae; genus Strix; species Strix uralensis. The sequence continues at coordinate 3,801,400 of NC_133986.1, forward strand.
TGTGCATGTATGTGTATGTGTATACACATGCAGAAAGGAACATCCAAGTAAGTCTTGGCTGGCACCCACTGTAAACTGTTTTGTTTTGTTTCTGTAGGCAAACGACAGAGTGAGAGATGGAGTCTAAAGCATGTCCTGCATGCTTTGAACATGGTGGCTGAAGAAAACAAAGTTCTTCAGGTGATACATCTTACAAAGCAGTCTTTATGGAGCCAACGGCTCTTTGAAACCAACAGACAGCTTTTGAAAATAAAGGGTTTAGAGTTGACTCTAGAAACTGCTCCTTTTTTGTTAAAAGCGTTGATGAAACAGACCTTCAATACAGAAAAGAAGTACAGACCGTATGATGGCATAATTTTTCCTCTTCAGAATTTCTTTTTCTTTTTTTTTTTTTTTTCCCAGTTCTGTATCTGTAGTGATGAGATGAAAGCTGAGGTTGGCTCTCTGGAAAACTGGATAAGGATAACTGCCTTCTGTGAAAACTGGCCAGGGACATAATTGTAGACCCCTTTCATTCCTGTGATGCAGTACATTTTGTGCTGAGTGCCCTCTTGAGGTCTTTGGCACGCAGTGACCCGGACAAGTCCTGGGTAGGGTGACTGTACCTGAGCTGTTTGTGAGTCCTTCCTTTAAAGGTTTTCCCTCTCTTTTTCTCTCCTTTGGGAGAGATATTCTAACCAGCCTAGACTGAGGAAACACAGTTAGGTCAGCTATTACTTAAGAATTACAGACAGTTACTCAGGGTAAAAACTAATTCAGAACTTCATCCAAAATCCCAGTCAGCCAAAGTAAATCTGTTTCCTATTCAGGAGCTTTGATTAGCTTTATCGATGTATAGAAGTGTGCTTCCTACTCATGTTTCTGGTTTTTCCCTAGTTCTGGCTGGGACTAAATGGAAAGTGCTAAAATACCCTTTGAGTTTCTTCTTACAAGACACATCAGAGATCTCAGGGGGAAGCCTGCTGTCCTTATTCTTCCAGTGAAGTTCTGTAGTCGAAGGAACTCTGTATAACTTCAGTAAGGATAGTAACTTTTGGGTGCTTATCTGGTTTTCTTATAAACTGTAAATTCTCCACATATGCCCACTTATTTCAATTCCCCCAACTGTACCAGTTTTTAAAAAAACCCTGCAGTTATCCTGACCAGCATGCTATCTTCATTCAAAATATTTATTAAATATTCAGAGTTTAAGAAGCAAAATTCAATATTGCATCATTATTAATAGTATTGGGTTCTGATGTGGAGCATTTTGCCTTTGAAAAGCCTTTAGAAATATATTTTGTTTGGACTCTAGATACACTTATTTTGCTGCTAGTGTAGCAGGTGTTTTTCTTAACCATTTTTTTAGGAGAAATCCTAAATTTAGAGGAAATGAGCACTCGATTATTTAAATTTCCTGAGATTAGAGGAAGAACACTTTGCCAAACAATGCCTCTTCACTTCAAAACCTCTCCCCATAAATTATGTTAGGGATCTTATTAAAAGTCTGTAAAAATTTCCTATTAAAAATGGTTGATTGCAGTCCAGACCATCACGGCTTTTGTGCTTTCAGTGAAATACCACAGCTGTCGCAAAGAAATATATTGTGAGACAAAAGGTTTTGTTTCCTTAGTCATAAATTATTTTTGTGATATCTAAAGTAAGATAAAACTTTCACTTATGTTTGAGTGAAGGAAGATTCCAGTGATAACTTGTTCAAAACTCTATAAAAAGAATATAAGAATGTAGATCTAGATAGCAAATTAGAATCAGACTTCCTTTTTGTTTAAGGAAAGCAATTATTTCTGAAGTCAGTGAAGATTATAACCAGGGATAATAGCATAACTTTGCAAAGCACAGTGCCTTTATCTCAATAGAACCTGAAGTTTAAACTTTCAAGTCTGACCTTCGAGAACTATGCGATAGAAACCTTTAGTGTTGCCTAGTTTTTAAACCAAAGTTAAACAATAGGAAGTAGTCTGTTCGCTAATAATACTTACAACCAAGAATAGACCTTTTTTTTAGATTTTAAAGAAGTATTAAACAAATTGGCTTTGACCATATTTGTTTTTCTATTGGCAAATGAGTTTTCTGCTAAGGAATTCTGCAGAAACAGCAGCCTTTTAGAGGAAGAAGGGCTGTATGTACACTGAATAGACAGTGAGGTATTTGCTGTCAGGACTGGATTCTAACTATGTTCACCCACTCAAGGAGTAGAAGTATATTCCACATATGACTGGTGTATGCAATGGAAATATAAAAGCACAGCATATATACTAAATATTATTTTCCAAAATCAGTTGCCAAATAATTTTGAATGAAAGATAAATTAGGATGTTCACTATTTGCTCATACGTCATTGCTCTCTGTATAAAGGTCAAATTTCTCAGCCTCCTTCCCTGCTCGTTATAGAGATTACTGAATAAAGAAAGATAGTGCAGGTGCTAGAACTCAGAGTTTGAGAGACATTTTGGGTTATATATGGAAAAATCAATATGCTTTTTCTAACTATCAATAGTATTTATAACTAAGCTGGTTCTCTTTACCTGTAGCCATCACATACTGGAATTTGTTTATATGTATATTTAAATCAGGAGTGTACAAAACAAAAATGCAAGATGGTCTTCTCTTCTGCTGTGTAATTTAGAGAAATAGAGTATGCAGCCTTGATCCTTTAATAAGATCCCTTACTATAGCCCCCTGTTTTTTTTCCTTCTCAGTGATTTTTCTTATAAATCAAAATCCATCTTCATAGTGCTTTTTTATGGCAACGTGCTATACATTCTTCAGGTCAAACTTGCTCAAACGGAAGAACTGTGAAGATAAATATCTTTAACATAAGGTCTAAAACAAATTAATCAACCTTTGGGAATTATTTCCATTGTGAGGATGAAGATATATATTTCATGTCCCATATACCTGGGGCAGGGAGAGGGCAAGTCACATACTTGTGTTGGTGAGATCCAGGAGTCGATGCACACCAGTGCAGATGAGGTGCCTTGGGCACACAATGACATACTGCTCCAGCCATTGCTGAAGGGTGTGGGGGGCACTTTCAGGATCGGGGAGGAGTGCCTAAAACCTCTGTAGTCCTCTGTACCCTGTTAGGATCTAGCTCTGTGTTCTCACTCATGCTGAACAGCCTTTTACAAGTAATCCCACTGATGTCAGTGAGACTTTTCTGTAATAAAATGCTGTCTGACAAGAATATGGGTATCAGAATCTGGCCCTGCTTGTACTAATTCCATTTTAATGAATACTTAAATGGAGTTGTTATTAAAAAAGTCTATTTCCTAATATTCAATAAATCAAAACTATAAAATCAGTTTGCCAGTTGTTGCCACTCTAGTCAAAGCCAGTTTCTCTTGTATTGAAAAGAATAGTACATACTGTCTCCGTTCAGGAGGGATTAATTGTAATACTTTTATCTGCTTCATAAGATTTATTTCTAATAATGAAGAGTAAAGGAAAGTAAGGGAGCTTTAAACATTTATTATTTTTATTATAGCACCATATATTCAGGAGATGTTTCACAAACACAGAATTTGCTTAACCTAAGAAGCTTGTTTCATGAATGAGCAACTTCAAAACAGAATAAAAAAAGCATTATTCATTTCTCTGATAGTATCCATTTAATTTTATGAGATGGAGCCTTGGGCACTATGTGATAATGCAGAGATACATACTAAAGCCTGCTAAGATTTTGTAGGCCAGTCATCTAATGAAGATTATTAGAGCAGTAGTGTGGGTTTCCCTATGCTACTGGGGAAACTACCTGACATGAGTCCCCACTGTTGTGAAACAAAGTTGCACTCTCTGTATGGAAAATGTTTTAGATTTGGGATGGTTTCTCCCTACATGTGGAAGAGGACCGATCTGCTCAGCTTCCATGGTGACGTTCACACCAAGGAGTAGGAAGTATGCTTGTGATGCTATTTGACTTTGTTGCACGTTAACAGAATATAAGTAAAAAGCAGTGAGGTGAGGGCAAAAAGGGAACTGAATTTATTTAAGTTGAAGATAAAGCTGCCCTTGTACTGAAAGCCTGGCAGAAAAATTCTAGCAGAGTATTATTTCCTTGGAATTTGCTAAATCTTTGAAATCTAAATGTTTCACAAAGATGAGGAGTGTTCAGTTCCCTCAAGATGTTCTTCTAGACAACAGACAAGATTCCTGATTTTATACCTTTGCATATGCCAGGTTTCCAGAGTCTCCAGCTTTGATGCAGTCCACTAGACACCCTGATGTGGGGGCAAGGATGCCAACTCCTCCATTGCTCTGCAGCAGCCTACCAGGCTGTTTTTATAAATTATGTATTTTCTCCAACCATAAATATTGCTCCTAAAAGGGATACTGAAATGAAGATAATAGGACTTTTCAGTAATAGGTCTTCTAATGTCAGCCGTTCTGTTTAAACTCTCCAATTTTCAACAGAATTAAAGATCTACACAGTATATTCTACCTCCTGCAGACTGCAGTTGTTAAAAGAAAATAAATCACTTAAACAGGGTCATGAGCAACAAAGGCCAATGTGGGTTCAAAGTTTACAGGTCTCTGCATTTATCAGGTAGAAATATGCTACATTTCACTATTTCATAAAATATCCTTTTATGAAAAAAACATCAATCTTTGTTTGGCCTACTAAAACTGATTTCTCAAATGAAAGAAATGAATGATGACACCAAATCAAGAAACCGTTTATGAGTTTATATTTTTGCAAGACCACCATGACTTTCACATACGTTTTCAATTTTGGTAAGGATGTGATTATCATGTGGATATGTTTTACTCCCACCATCTGTACTAAGGGATCTGTCAGAACTGTGTACCCTTTCTTAGGCAGTTCAGGATTTGTTCAAATTTTTTCATTAATCTATAGTGTTTTTTATCCAGTGATAGTTATCATTTCTGTACATTATCTACAGATTTTCTGGGGTTTGTGTATATAAATACATATAAAATCACATATATCATATGCAAGTTCACATTTAAACTAAAACTGCATCTAAATGACTTAGTTATATCTCAAAGTTTTTTAACATTTCTGTGGAAGGATTTTTGTGTGATTTCTCTCACACACTACAAAACATCATCTTAATTACAGATATTTTGTTATCCTTTTGGTCTTTCCTTACCATTGCCACTCTTCCTCAAGGAGTCACCAAGCTCTTTGACCAACTGGACAATTTAGATACTTAAAAACAATATTGTATATTCATGTTTCAGGTATTGTAGAACTACAATAGAGTGGTTTGGGGCAGGTATAATATAAGAAATTACTTTATTTCTCATCTAGTAATGGCAACCAGTACAACAACCAGCATGCTTCACTGTAATAAGGAAAAGTGATTTCTCTTCTGGTAAATGGTGTGGTCTCCCTTTGTGTCTACACAAAGCAAATGAGCTTGGCCTTTCTAGGCCTCTAGTGAAAATGGACACAAACAAATTAATATAGTTTATTAAGTATCAGTCTCATAAGAAGGAGAATGTATGGGGAAGTTAATCTGAACTTCTGAGAAAGAACTTGATGCTTAGGTTTTTAAGAGGAGCATATTGCTCCTTTTGCTATGGAGTTCATTTTGAACAAAATATCATTTTTGCACTGTTTTTCAGGAAATTGACTTTTTTCAGTTTATGTAGGAATTATCTTTTTTAATTATCTTTGATTCAGTGATGAAAATACAAAGTTAAAGAATGTTCTGTGCTTCCATTGTAACTGAGAAGTTAGTTAGTCTTTTAGTCAAAGAATATATGCTATCTAAACATGTATTTATTCCTATCAACCTTCTCTTTTCCTTTCTAGGAAAAAAAGAAAAAAGAAAAAAGCATGAAAAGAATGGAGTTTAGCTGTAATTTTTGGGAAGAACCTTTTGCCAAGTCACACACAGAGTAAGTGTTTAATGTGGAGTTAGCGTTATCAGAACGCAAGCCTTGCTGCTCTATGGCTAGCATTGCTTTCCTGCAGCTTTTATTGTAGTTACAGGGTCTTGCGTGGTAATTTAAACAGCCTACTCTTGTATGAACATGCTATGAAATACATCTTATGACACCACCAAAGACTCTGGAAAACCTTACATACAGAGAAAACATAAACATCTTTCAATGAGCACTTTACATTACAACCCAAACATCTTCCCAAAACAAAATCTATCTTGTCTGAGTAGACTGAAAGGTAAACAAAACTTTCTATTCATCTGGTGATGACCTTAGAGCAAATGTTGGTGTTAAAGCAGGCAAGAGTTCAGGCAAGTTCTGGATTTTACTTTTTTTAAACGAATCTCAGAAAACTGGTACTTACGTGAAATTTGAGGGCTTTTATTCCATGTACTCCTCAAAGCATCCTGAAAAAAATTCACAGAATTCTGTAACAACTCCCTCGGGTTCCAGAATAATGCCCCCAAATCCACAGAGTCATGGGAGCTCAGTGTGCTTTGCCTTTACCCCTCAGTACAGTGCTCTGTGGGTCTTGCAGGCAAGAGCTCATGGCTCATTCACACATCAAAAACTTTCAAAGTAGCTGGAAGAATCTGAGGCCATGTGCATAAAGTGTAAAAAGTGCATAACCCTGTTTGAGAAGTTGTTCATCACTTAATGGATTCTCTACCTGAAGAAAAGCAGATCGAGAACTCGGCAGCTTTAGGTGTCAAAAAGGCAGTTTCCATTCTAAGTGGAATGGAAGTGTTATCTTAAAAGTATCTTAGAAGCACTTTCCCTCCCTTTGACCCATATAAAATCTGTGGAAACCTTGTTAAATGTTCAAGATATGGCAATATTTTTCAAATGGCTAAGATAGTTAAATTCCATTCTGGTGACCATCTACACTGTAAACAGTGTGTGTAATCTTAAATTTGAAGAGGAAGTCTCTAAAGAAAACTTTATTAATGTGTTCTGTAAATGTACGCAGTTTTGCAAGTGCATTAGCATGGTCACATAGGAGTGTGTCATAATGTGTCATGTAGTTTGGTATGCTGCATCTGATCATGGCTGTTGGGAGATCATTCGGAGGATGATGGATGGAACTCCAGAGCAGGCTGTCAGAACAAGTTGTCCAGGGAAGGCAGGGGAAAAGGAGTGGAAAGGTTCTTCCTTGTCTCTTCTCAGCCACTGTTTGACATGCCATGAAATGTAAACATAATTTCCTTCTCTAATAAAACATTGAATGTTTTTATAACCTGTCATTGATTACCAAATCATAATGGTAAGAGTTCTGTAGCTGATCCATGGAATCACACCACTTTTACAGTGTTTTCAATTATAGTTTTATTAAAGAGTGAAAGATGTTCCGTGAGAAGTATTGAGAAATATCTATTCCAAAACAAGTGGGCAGCTTGTCTTTACAATGTTTTAAATTTCTCTTCCAAGCCTAGTAAAACTAGGGGTTCCACTAGTTAATTAGGTGCTGTTACCCTTTAGTTTCATTAAAAGTTGGTTATAATACAGGCTAAATACAGAGTGCCTGTTTTCTCTGTATCTTTCATTATTTAATATGCACTTGTTGAATACCCTCTTACTCACAAATTCTCTTAAGATGTACAGTCCTCTTTCATGACTGTCTCTGCTCATCAAGAAATCTTTTCAGACTTTTAATCATTTGTCTGTGACTCTGAACCTCTTTGTGAGAGAAGGTCCCATGAATTGTCTTGAAGAAAAGGTTTTGAAGGATATATCCCTCTCTCAGGTACCAGAAGTACAGCATGCCACTATTGTATAAAACTCTCACAAGAGAGCAGAGGTATCTCTAAAACAGTGCAGCTTTCCATTTCTGAAGAATCCCTCTCACTAGGAGTTACACGACCATTGTTATTCTCCCTTGCTGTTTAATTCTGAGAGCACAGTGATACGTGATCTGTATTTGTCTTGCTCTGTCCTCAAGGACATACTAATGTGCTGCTGGGTTAGAAATACTTCCTTTAAAAGTACTCAAATACTGGAAAGCTATTTTTTCAGGGTAGCTGCAACCTGAGAACATCTTTTCTTAGGGAAGAGAACAGTTCAGAAACTTCTTAACCATTTAAATGCACTGCTAGTTTTTGTAATTTAACTTTTTTTAAAAAAAGTTACAGTATATATTTGAGCTATGTATTTCAAATAAATAATGTAGAATTATAAATTTTCTTTCTTTTCAGTAGAGTCAACTTTTATGATAAATCTCAGTTTTTTAAGAGCTGTATCTTGCTTCCATAACTTAGGCATAGCTACTACTCTTCATGTTATTCTTTTGTTGTTTTTAAGTTTACTATATCCTGTTGTCCTTCTTGCCTGAGAAATATCTTCAGGGAACCGTGTGAACTTGATATTGTCAAAAAGTTTGTGCCTTCACATTTACAGCTCAGTGCAAGCTTCTGTCTACTGCCATCTTACCACAGCAAGGTCTAAACTTACTGAAAAAACGAGAGTTTTAGGTAACTCTTTGAATGTGATACCTCTAATCAGACAGTATTTTATACTGTTAATTCTTTAATTAATCAGACAGTATTTTATACTGTTAGTTCTTTAATTAACTTCTCTGTAATCCCTTCTCAGTACTTCTTCCTGCTGCAGTTCGCAAGAGCAGAAACTGATAATAACAATAATAACAAACCTGTAATGTTTTACAGCTCTGCTGGATTTTACATCAGTAAAATTTAGTATTTCATTTCGTGAATCACCTGTGAAGAGTTCCAAATGACAAAGCTCCCAGCAACCTCAAAATACAGAAACAGCTCTACTTTTCTAAAACACTTCTAAAAAACACATCCTAAACTTAATATAATTAAGGGCTATAATAGCCTCGTAGCCAGGCTTTAATAAGATGACACAATGAATCTCTATGAATAGAAGTATGCACTTGGATCCTAGAGAAAAAAAGGCTTCATGTTCATATGCTGAGGATGAGATTCATCTTGTCTGTTTAGTGTAGATGTCTGCATCTGAGGTAGTCACGGAAACATAGTCGATGAAGAGAAATGGATGCTAGAGTCAACTCGTTTGACTTATGTTAGTTGTCCACCTAAGAATGACTACCTTTCCTTCAGCTCAGGGAAGGGGCAGGTTAACTAACACTTAGTGAAGAGTGATGCATGCCATAAAAAATGTGCAGGTTAGTTATTAGTGCTGGATAATATAATACTGATACGGTCTCACACGCATTCCTAAGATCATGGCTCACACTATTTCTGAACTTCATGTTACTCTGATTCAAGCAAATTTGTTTGCTGATTATTGTATGCAATACTGAAAATTAACATATTATAAAAACACTTTTCATCTGAAAAATTATGATGGGACAGGAAGCAGTGCAGAAATGTGGGAAAAAGCATTGGCACTTTTGTCATGTGGCAGTTTTTGTAAGTGTGTTGCTTAACATGAGGTTCAGATCTGACTTTTGAATGTTAAAGCTCCATATTTTAAAAAGAGCCCAAGTTGGCATTTAAATTAAAGGTCTGGCATCTTTTGTGAGCATAAATAGTATAGATGCCTCTTCAGTCAGTTGTCCCATGTACAACAAATGCAAAGTGGCGAAGTGAGCAAACAAATTCCTTAGTTTACTGAGAAGGAAACAATACTAGAATACTTATGTGTAACTTTGACCATTCATCTTCAAGGAAAGCTTTGCTTACTTGTTTCTGCTACTGAATGTGATATTGTTCACAGCAAGGCTAGATACTGAGGAGTGCTACTGGACAGTTTCAGAAGTTTAGTTCCAATTGATGTTTTCCTTTCAAATCTCATATGATGATATTAACCTAGCATTCTGGAAAGTGAGCATTTTTCACTGGGAAACCACTGGTCAGAGGTAATTTGCATTGATTGGTGAGTAGCTTTGAATCTAAACAACATAGGAGGGGATGTTCTTGCCAACTAAGAATTCCGCACTGAAAGAGAGCTTTACTGGAAATAGCAATTTTTATTGTTTTAACTCCTGTTAGTATTTGGCTGGATTTTGTGTCAGTTGCCTAGTGTGTATTGGTGGAGTTTTACATTTGGTCTCCCACTTTTCCAAAGCACCAAGAAAACTATCTGCTTAAAGAGTTGTTACACTGCTGTGCAAGTTCAGTCATCTGATGGTTTTGAGCAAAAGTAGCCAGTTATGTTGCAGCGTGTGTTAGTTTTGTAAGTGTTGTGTGAAGGCTGACAGAGATCACATTTCTGTGTTTTGCTGCTCAGTCCAGACCGTGGTCTCTAGAGGTAATGGATCTCTGCAGAACCTCACTGGAGCAGATCACCAAACAGTGCAGGATTTCAAGAGCTGATGCACTTTTATTGCTACAATATTCTTGTCATGAAGGTGATGGGTTTTCTAGTGTGGTTTCATATATCAGTGTGGTTTTATGTCTAAAAACTGAGCCTTGTTGGTAAGCTGGATACCTTTTTTTTTTAGAGGCTTTTATTTTGTTCTTAGAAATGAGTTGTTTCTAAGCAATAGGCTTCTGAGTGTATAGATTTGTATATGCTATGGTGAAAAGACTGTGAAAAGATGCCTGTATATGCAGAAGAGGTGGAGTCCAACACTGGCAACTGGAGGGAGGCTCTACTGTTACTAAGGACTCTAGATCTGAGAAACTCCTGTGAGAAGCACCATAAAATTTATCAGAGCATGGCTCAATCACAAATTAGATGGGTTTGTCCAAGTGAGTGACAACCCCTGGCCAACAGCAGATTGGTTCCGCTGTTGGCAAAAGTACATTTTGCTCTGAGGGTAGGTTATAAGCACTGTGTTTGCTGTTGCATCTCTACTCTTGGAACTGCTAGGCAAGCTACAAGTGCTTGCTAGATGAACTGTGTCTCAAACCACTGTAGCCCCAGTATAACGTTATAAAAATCAGAATAATCCAGACAACTGAATGAAATCACCTAAGATGTCTGTTTATTACTCTAAAAAATTGCGTAGTTCTTTTTCCCCCCCTTTTTTAAAGGAACACAATAGAAGAGTGGGATTTTATATCCCATCTTCATTGGAGCAGGTGTTTACAGGCAAGTTATAAAGTCCTGGAATGTGGTTTATATTAGATGTATATGTGCTACAGTCATTTAGGCATGCATTTATTTATTCACTCTTCAGTGAAGAAGAGGGCATCTCTAACCCCACTGTTATAATTATAGCGGTTCAATTCCATACTCACCAGTGATGATTCAGGTTTCCTCATCGCTGTCTCCTGACAGCTGGTGGATTTACATTTGTGTGAATGTTCCAGCGTGATTTGGGAGTGACACCAGGGGTCACAGCATGGCACTGAGCTAAGTAATCACAATCTGCCATGGCCAACTTACAGGAGGAGCTGGGTATTTTGGAATTCCAGTGTTGCCCTAGAAAGTCATTGCCCTGGAAAGTCAGACCACAAGTGCCAGAGGCAAGTGCCAGATTTTGAATGGCACACAGCAGGCAGGGAGTCACAGCAACCTGAGAGAGGCGTCTGTGGCTGCTCTTGTTTTGCAGCTCTTTGATCCCACCAAGGTCCAAGCTCAGCCGCCATTACCAGAAGTCCTGGTCTTGTGTGCAGGCGAGCCACACCTGACCGGCTGATTGGCAGCAATTTGCCTTTTCAGAAGGCAGCATCTTGTGGCCCCTGTGGTATTCCTACCTGGAGAATAACCCTTGAATTAAATTCAACAGTTCAGCAATGACTTCTGATTTTGAAGGCTTCCTCTTTGCTCTCTTTAGCATGGATTTCCAGATGCAATAGCCACTCATGCCTCCACATTATCCTGACATAATGGTGCTATTTTTATTGTCATATCTATGCTTCATTTGTGGAAAAGTGGAGAAGCAGAGCCCTCAAGGGCTGTGTTCTGGGTGTGCGGGTGTCCAGACTCTTCAGCAGGAACTTGGGAAGGATGCATAGTTCTTTCACTGAATGTAAACATTACTGGTAGCACTCAAACATCTAAATTACCAGTTCTAAGTTTTAAGCAAAGTATGACAAAATTTGAAGGCATGGAATTTGGACCCAAATACTTGGAAAGAAGGTTAATTTCATCTTTTTTTAAAATAATTTTTGGTTAAGAAATTTTTATTTTTTTTCTGTGCAATACAGTAAGGTGACATCTATAAAACTTGCTTTCCCTATTTTCTGTGTTAAATGTATATGTGCATATTAAAGGTTTTTAGTGGCACTGAGTGTATTTTATGTTGTGCTCTTTAGAAAATAAGACATGAGATCTTTTAAAAGCTGTTGTTTTTCTTGACTTCACCTTCATTAATCTTGTTTAGTTTCTGTAAGGGGCTATTTTGTGAGCTCCACCGATGGGTAATGTTTTCTTTTCCAAAGTTCATGATTCTTCTATTCAAATCACTAATTTTCACTGTTACACTCCAGTCGTTTAGTGCTTCCCAGGCCTCAAGGAATGAGTTTAATTAGCAATGCTGAATAAATTCTGAGACATGATTCATCTTTCTTGTCACTCGGATCTAAGTAACAAAAATGCAATTTTAAGATGTACTTAAAAGCCTTGTAAGAATGTCTTCTTCTGTATAACTGGGAAAAGATCCAGATGTAAATTTAGAAAAAAGGATTTTACCTGTCTGTCTGTTTTCAATTTAGCTAAAAGGTATAGGATTCAGTCATATGTCCTTGAAGTCACTGGTATGTTGTTTTCAAAATACTGAGCTATGAGCAGTACTTGGCACATACATTCCAAATTAAAACTGTACATTAGAGTTTTTTTAGGTTAAGTAATTGACTTGGCAAATTTCAAAACTATCCCAGATTTAATGTAATTTAATTGGTCTCTGGCTTTTTATATTTTGAACAGAACACACAGAAATCCATTGAAGGGAAAATGTCGTTCTCCAGTGATCCTAACTGGTGCAGCACAGAGATCCAAATTTTGGTGTGTCCTTTTCTCTGAACCAAGAGAAGGTGTATTTCTAAGACATACTGCCATGAGGGGAAAATAGGGAATGAAGAAAGTGAAAGAAGGAGTGAACTCAGGAAAGCTGGGTTTAAATTTAAAACTTTGTTTCAGCATGCCCCAGCACGCGCTGCTAGCATCACAGAGAGCAATAGCATTTTGCCATGGTATATCACCTTCTATGCAGAAGGTTCAGAGCATTTTACACCATTAGGGGATGACAACTCTGCCTCATGACAGCTGCAGGAAGAATTAAATTTAGTTTTCCAGAATTTACAGAAAGGGATCAAAATAGTTAATATCTTGCCCAAGGAGAGCTGTAAGCCAAATGAAGCTGAACTGCCCGACTGAGAATCCCAAGTTTAATTCTGAGACCACTTCCTCTACTCCAGCACATGGAGCACTGTGAATAAAAAATATGGATTGTTTAGCGCTTTTCTCATCTAGGCACAAAGAAATTAAGGACAAATTGTGGCTGTAGCCAGTTCCCTGGATTTTGTCAGATTCAGACAGATCCCAAATGTTATTTTAATGTAACCTTAAGAGAAACCCCTTGCTATTAATTTTGTATTTATTGCAGTTACACTGACCCTAATGAATTTTTTTAAATGAATTTGACAGATGTCACAAATATTTTCAATGCAGTTTAACATCATTAAATATAACCTTTCCTAGAAAAAAGTTCTATGAAGTGAACATAGGATAAGTGCAAATGCTGGATTCTGGAAAGTCAAGGGTGTTGCATATTACTTAGTACACAAATAGATGTTAGGGAATAATGCTTATGGAGCAATGTTACAAGGTTCTTCCTCCCATGTCTCATCAGTACATCTCACCTAGAAGGACAAGCTCCTTTAGAAGGGAATCTATTTATTAATTTAGCGCTTCAGTATTGTGTACAGTTGTTTATGCCTTCAGTACCAAATTCAGTGACCTTAGGAACATTTTTTCCAGATTCATTTTTTATTACTTCTCTCTCATGTGATAGTCAGGAGGGCTAAATGAAGCCTCTGAAAAGGAAGGGTTATTCCACTTCCTCGGAGACATGATCTTGTTTTATGTTCAGTTTGCACAGTTTTTTTGCACCTGGTGGCCCTAGTTCTGCTTGGAAGAAGGGCAAAAAGTAAATCATAGTTCTTTACATTGTATGTGAACTTGTGAAGCAGTCCAAATACATAGTTGTAATCCAGGCCATCAGAAATAGAAAATAAATGATTTGAGGACTGGATTCTGCTGGATTCCAATACTTTATAAACTTTAGAGCACTGGTAGGGTCCCCAACTGGAATATAAATAAAGCAAACCTTTTCAAAGGTTTATAGGACTATACTTGATCCTCTCTTACTGCCTTAATTTACGATTGTTGCAAATTCACAAGCTGTGAAATGTGTTTGTCACAGAGCTAATGGCAATAACTTCAGAATATGAATGAGAGCATCTGGGTTGCTATTTACCTTTGTTTCACAAAGTCATCTTTTTATCTTTGCATCATTTAACCTCAGAAATATGGCTGGGTTAGACAAGCATATGGAGCCTTCTATGGAACAGAACATTTGCTTTCTGTAACTTCATTAGTTTCTTCTGTGAAAAAATATACCATTTGCTTTCCCACCACTGTGCTGTTCCTCTACAAGAATACAAATCAAATTAATGTAAATAAAAATAAGCAGCAGCTTCCCTCTGTAAAAGAAATAAGGGTGCTGGGACTCAGAAATTCTTTATTTTATGTTGACTCGATAGTGACTTGAGTAGACTGAAGGCCCAGGCAGCAAGCCTGTGTAGCACTCAAATCTCATTTAAACTCTGTTTTGCAGAGTTTCATTAGTGCATATAAATATCGCTTGCTTTTAGTTACAGATTTATTTCTCTGTGCCTAACTTTGATACCTTTGAGTTTCAGTTTCCATATCTGTAAAATGGTAGAGAGATTATAAAGCTTTCTCAAGTACTTTTTTCAGTTGCCATGAGTTTTCTTTGGGCTGAAAACTATGGTATCAAGTCTTGCTATTGTTCACCAAAAATAGGAATTCATTGTAGACAGTTACTGCCTGCTAACACTTTTTTTGTGCTTGATGTCCAGAATATTTGAGACTAATTCAGGGATGGCTTGGTGTAATGTAATGGTCTGCATTATGTGGGAGTTCAGATTAGGTAATGACAATGGCTACTTTGAATCTATGCCCCAGTAAATTTTTTTTACCAGAAAAAAAAGAACCTTAAATTCTATGATGATTGGTGGCTCTGAATCAAGGCACTGCCACTCTGTGATATCCAAATCAGGACCATTCTCTTATTGTGGTGTGACTGGATATAACATCCCAGTCTGCGTTTGTTTGAGAAGCCTCTTGAGACTTCTCTGAATTGATGGATTGGTATAAACAAAACTTAGAGACTGTTGGCACCATATCTCATTTCTGTTTTCACTTGATTTGTGTCAGCTCTGCTGAGTTTATAGTAAATATTATTTGCAATGGATCCCCTTGCTTGGCTTCTAATGTATTTATGGAGACAAGTTCATCTGCTTGAGTACTACTTTTACTACCCAATGCCTCCAGGCCTCTTGGTACAACACATACACAGTTAAGGACTGGCCAGGTTTAAGGGGATGGATTGAGGCCAAAAAAAGAGAAGATTTTCTTGAAAGAGACAAGGAGTTTTGCATCCAGTGAGAAATGAAGCTGTTTCCTTCCACTTCCAGAAGGGTCCTGTTTCTTTCGGCCAGCACTGGCAGTTGAAACAGCTTCCTTCCTCTTCTCTGACTGGCAAGAGGTTTACAGCCAGGAGACTAGTTATGAGCCAGGGACTGAAAGCCTTAGATCAAAAGGAGGTAAGTAGGGAGCTCAGTTCACCTTTGGTCTCTTAAACTAGGTTTGGGTTCAGGCTGTTTGTCAAGCTGAAGAGAGGTCTCACACTAGATCGCTCAAAGGACATGGTGAGTGCAAATGCTGTAAAGAAATTGGCAGTTCCTGATGGGGCAGTTAAGAGAGAGAACAAAATTTGTCCTTTGTGTTTGAAAGGTTAAAGATTAGACTAAACATTGTCTACTGCTTTGAAGAACTGTCTCTGAGCAGGAATACAGAGGTAACCCACCAACTGTATTGTGCTGCACACTGCCATACTGCTGGGACTGTTCAGGCACTGTCCATGGGGCTGGCTCTTTGCAGATGACCAGTCCAAATCACTGCTTTGCAGATAAAATTTTCAGAAATGCAGAGGAAGGAAGAGGCTGGAGCAGCCTGGAGCTTCTCATTCTATCACTTCAAGCACTCGAGTTTGTTAGTTGTTCTGTGCTGATTTTAGACCCCCAAAAAATGAGTTGATTCATCATTACTTGTTTATGTGTCTCTAATGCTTTTTGAAGAGCTTATTTACAGCTTGATGTTGCTAATTTATCATACACAGGATTTGATTAAAATACCCAGGAATTCAGTTAGAAAACTAGTCTTCCTCTCATGCATACTTTCTCTCTGTCTGGTTGTGGTTTGTTTATTTTGCACTGTTCTTTTGAGTTTGCAGGTCAAGCCATAGGCTGGGGCTACCTTTCTGGAGTTTAGATGTTGAAAAGCTCTTTGATAAACGATGTGAGAGGAACTCTACAAATATTTTCAAGTATCCTGAACGACAGATGGTTTTTAAAAAAATGTAACATTAAAGATCATAGGCAGAGTTGAGTCCAGAGTTTGTTCTCCCCAAGCAGAGTATATATAGCATGTGATAGACAAGTTCCTTAATGTCATAGCTTTATCATGCTTGATGTGATGAGGAGATAGTTGAAATACCTCTGTAATGTGCTACTGATAAGAACGTGTGTAGTCTGTATATCTCTATATTTATTTATGTCTTAACCTTTTTGAAAATATCAATTGACAGTGTTCTGTATGGTTTTCTTTCACAGACTGTAAATGGTTATAGTTCTAGTTTCTTTTCTTGGCTGAGAAAATTTTTTTGTTTTTCTTAGCTGTCACAGGACATCATGCTCGGGTGGCTTATAATAAATATCTATTATCTATATATATCATTACAACTGCTGAATTCATCTCCTTTGAGATGTTAAGAATCTCACTTGATTCTAGTCAGGCTTCAGTTTATATTCATGGTCAGAGTATACCTTTTCCAACCAGGGTACATTTCTTTTTCTGTGGGGTTTTTTTTAAGAACTTTAAAAAGGAATATTTCACTCAGCTGGTGAGTGGGTGATTCTAACTTAGTGTTTCATTAGTGTGTTATGTTTTTATTTCCTCTGCTGAATTCTAGAACTGGAGTTGCAGAGAAGTTCATCCAAGATTCTCTGTCTTTTACTGGACGATTAAGCCCCTAATAAACTTAGGTAATGTATTTCTAATTTGGATCCAAGTTCATTTATTTTACCATTGAAAGGAAGAATTCACAAGAGAGTCTCAGGTTCATGTAAGTGTTTTCTTCTAAGATTTCCTTAGCCAAGGGGTCCCTGACCACCACATATGGCTCAAGAGTCTTTCCAAACCTAGTGACCTCAGGTGATTCCAGAAAATTCCATTCCAGAGCCTGGAATCCCATTGGGTCTCCACCGGTCCTCCATGATACCACGCTAAGCCCCACCTTTTTTCCTAGTTCAATATCTGTAAAAACAAATGTAATCTAAGCAAAGATTAGATTAATCTTGATCCCATTGCCAATTTAATTCCACCTAATCTGGCAGTGTCTGCTTGGAATAGTGAAGACAGTTGACTAATTGTCTTGCAAATACTGTATTCTGGAAACTTTGTTTCCTGTAATTATATGATACCAAATGGGCAAGCAAAGGTGATTGATTGTACAGAACTGTAATGCAAGCCTTCCCCTCAAGCCTATTTCAAAAAATCCTGATGTTGCTAGTCATGTAGTCAGCTTCCATTTTAAGATGATACAATATTTATGAATTAAATTAATAATGACATTAATTTAGCCATGCTAAATTTGTAATGAGAACTTTAAAGTTTTAAATTCTTTCCCAGTGCAATCCAAAATGCAGCTGAGGGTTTCTCACAGTGAGGACTGAACAAACAGAAAGGTCCTAGTGAAAACAATAACCACATCATGATGCACAGTATCTTGCTATTTTGCATAGTAGCTTTTGTAAATATCTAAGGATTTTATCTACAGTTTATAAATAACTTTTGTACAACAACAGCTGCAGCAGAGCAGCTCAGATTATGCAACTGCTTTAAAGAGTCTGGACTAAACTAGCCCAGTTGTAATCAGGTTGAAAATTTGTTACCTGGGAGTTGAGAAATGAGCATGAAAAAGGCAGGAAATTGCTTCATAGGGATAACTGAGATCCAGATAGTCAGGAAGAGAGTAGCAGTGGGCGGGAGTTCTGCCTGAGAGAGGACTGTGGTATTGAACATTACATTGGCAGTGATGCGAGCTGAAGGCAGCAGCAGCAGGGTCTGCAGTTCATCAGTTCTGACATCCAGTAGGTGTCATTGCAGCCAACTGGGATTATCAATCACAGAAGGCAAGGATGATTTGTCAGGGTGCAGGGTGGGAGGGGGGAAACCCAAGTCAAAGTACATGGTTTCAAAGCTGTAAATCTACGAGCACTTTCAGAAAAGGATGCCTCTACTTATATTTAGATTTCTTCAAATACAAAAACTGTGATTTCTCATCATCAGTCTCATGGTTTTGGAGACATCTGTGTTTAGCTTACTGCAGATTTAAAAAAGAAGTACAAAAGGGGTAAAATTTTCGATCCCTCCCTATGAATTTACTTTGATTAAAAATGAGCATGCTTTGTGTGTAAAGGAAAGGTACAGTCTACCTAAGTTAGAGCTTTGATGAATTATTATCAGAAAGGTTATTTTAATCTGTAGTGGTTGATCTACAAATGGCAAATATTGCCTTGAAGAAAGTCGTTTATCATGGGTCATAAAGCTAGAATGGTAATGCTACGTTCAGAATCATGGTTTTATCTTAAAGGGACTTTATCTTATGATTTGGCTTACTATAGAAGCCAGTAGGACTACTTGCAGAAGTGTAAGCTGTATCTTCATGTGTAGGGCTGGTGACAATGACATAAAACAATATTTAAAGAGAAGTAATTGAGACTTCAGGTTGCAGAGTTATATACACAAAATTATTTTTTGGACACAATATTTTTTTTCTCTTGTGACAACTCCTGGGTTCACAAGATGATGTCTGTGGTGTTTCTAAATCAATCGCAGTAGCAGTTATTACATTATGTGTAAGAATTTGTCCTATTCCTTTAGAAAGTTCCTCAAACATCTTGAGAAGCTGTCTTATAACTGAAAACCAGGAAGCAGTTTATACATATGACTTCAACATCTTTTAAAATCCACATTATTCCTAGGTAGACAGTCTTCATCCATTCAGGACTTACCCAGGTTAGCTTCAAAGGATCAACTTCTGTATGTGTTATTCAAAGGACTGATGACTAAGGCTCAAATTAGATGTTTGGGAATGCAACGTATTGCACGCACACGCATGCGCGCACACACACACGGTGTATTTGGGCTAAGAATAAAGGGTGTAGATTCTCTTAAAGCACATATTGAAGTGTTTTCCTCAACACTTGCACAGCTCCAGACTATAAACTGTTTAGACGGCCTTTCAGAATTTATTTACAAACAGTAGAGAGACAGCAGAAGCAGCATATGTGACCACTGCGGATGAGTTATTCATGTTAATATTTACTAAACAATGCTACCTAAAGCAGAGATATTATGAGCTTAATTTAGAAAGATATTTGGCCTGTAGCACACTACGTCCAGTACCCGCAGCAGAGGCCCAGAAACATGGCATGGCAGATAACAGCTCCCTTTAGTCTCCCTAGAAAATGCTAGGACTGCACAAGTAATTAGTGCTAGTTCTGTGGAAACAAAAGATGTACCCTGAAAGAAAATTCCTGTTAAATAAAAACAACATAAATAACTTAAAATGGACTTAGGAAGTGTTGGGCCAGTTCTACCGAGACGTAAATAAACACAACTTCAAAAACAAGTGGAGCTGTTTATCAGTGGAGAGATTTTCAAATTTGGCATAAATGCAGTCAGCCCTTGCTGTGATGATACAAAATCCTTTCCCTGCAATACTATACTCTTCAGTGGGTTCAGAACATGGTCAGACTGACTTGAAAATACATCTTTTTAGTTAAGTACCCTGTGACAGTTTCTTATAATTGGTGCTTCCTCTGGTTGCATTCAATCTATTAATTGCAACAGACGCTTTATGTCAAAACAACTTTTAATTTAGAAGACACTATCAAAGTGAGAACCCATTTATTTTCCCCAGGAAGTGTAGTTATGATCTCCTCTGAGTCCCAGGACACCAGAATATTTTGTTCAGACCAGGAGGCAGTAGTGCAGTGTTTGCTAAAAGGTGCTTTTTGGTGCTACATAAAACCTGTGATTCCACCAAGGAGCCGATAGATCCACTTCCCAGACCTTTCGAGACTCTCAAGAAGCAGCTACTAACCCAAGTACATTTGTGGACTTACATCTTCTGAGCTGCACGGTAGAGGCATTGATGCCTGCCACAGTGGGTAGAAATGTTGCTTCAGTTTAAATTGCTTCTCTGTGCCCATGTTTGCTTTGCCAACCTGCTGTGCTCCTTTCCCCCTCTTCACACATCCTTCCAAGGACATCTGTAAGAAAATACATGATAGGGGATTCTCTTGGTGTGAAATGGACAGTGTTGTTGGAGTGTGTAGCTTATTTCTGAATAATTACTGTGCTTGGTTTATCACCGTGCTAGGTTTTGTCCTGGCAGGGCACCTGTGACAGGTCAGGGGATCATGCCTCTTCCCTGCATTTTGAAAGCCTAAAATTGATTAGCATCCCTCTTGTACAAGTGTGGATTGGTTGATATTAGCATAGATAATGGCATCAGGATGCACATTCTTACACTGTTGCTGAATGCATACCAACAGTTATACTAAGCTTGAACAGTAAAACCATTTAACAGTCAAAACAAACAGGTAAGTATAGAGCAAGTAAAACAGCAAACAAATGTAATATCAGAAGAAGTACTAGCTTCCATATAAAAGAATTATACACATATACAAATGATTTATCACTTACAGACTACTTTGACTTGGATTCAAGTGAAAATACTGTTCCTGTCTGAATCTTTCTGGTTCATTTTATTTCAAATTCCCTTTTCCAAGCCCTGAATAGTGTATTTGAGATGGCTAGTTTGTTAGTGTTTTGTTAATGTTTGTTACTGTTATCATGGTAGCTAAAATAAATTCTGATCCCTTCCTGCGATAGGAAAACTCTACACATTTCTTAAAAATCAACTTTTTGCATATAGCTTTTATATGATTTCTATTTAGTGGACAGTGGGATTCAATGTTCAAAAGACCCTCTTCACTGAAATAGCCCTTTGGTTTGTTATTGGTTGGACTGGAAATCTTTCATGTGATGCTTACTCAGATCAGCTTTCTCTCTGTGTTGATCAATAGTCCGTCTCTTAAAACTGAAATACTGGTCTGATAACTGTAATCCTGCCTTTCAACTTTGGTAACTCTTTTAAGCTCAAGAGATAAAGATGCTGGAGAATCTCTTGTACACTGCAAAGATCATTTGCAAGATTAAGTTGCCCCTGTACACCTTGACTTAAAAAGTTTTATATGTTCCTGTAGAAATGTTGAGGGGGTAGTAAATGAGTTGTTCTAACGTATGTTTGTTGAATAATGGATGTTAGGAGATAGAATAACAGCCAGTAAGAAACACTGTGCATAAACGTACTGATTTTTTAATGTTTAAAAAAATATTTTAAACCTTTAGCCAATGAGGATGCTTGCTCTGAATTTCAGAGATTTTTAAGTAGCAAATTGGAGTAAGAAGTTGTTAAAATCCACAGCTTTGAAAACATAACCAAGTTAGAAATCCATTCAGATTTTTCTTTTCTTTTCTTTTCTTTTCTTTTCTTTTCTTTTCTTTTCTTTTCTTTTCTTTTCTTTTCTTTTCTTTTCTTTTCTTTTCTTTTCTTTTCTTTTCTTTTCTTTTCTTTTCTTTTCTTTTCTTTTCTTTTCTTTTCTTTTCTTTTCTTTTCCCTGTGTGAAATAGTATTTGGTGGCAAACAAATAATCCAAATTCTGATATAATGCAGAAGGAAAATCTGACAGAGATCACTGATAGAAATGAAAGCTCTGCTGATATGGCTGTCTGCGTAGTACTTTTGAAAAGCTATACAAAGCAGATGCAAAAAATCATCACAAAGACCATCTTTCTACAAAGACCATATTTCTACAATTCCCACATTTCTGGGACTGCTGAGATTCAATAAAAAACAACAAATCAAAACCCCACAAAAATCTCTCTTCAGGGGCCATAATTGCTTTAAAGTTGCATTGGCCTGAATTTAGGAAGATGGCCAGTCCTGGCTAACCAGCCCTAGATCAATCTGCTTCAGCAAGGGGGGTGGACCACCGGATGACCTCCAGATGTCCCTTCCAACCTCAACCATCCTGTGATTCTGTGAAGACCAGAATGGAATGTGAGTTGAAATGTTCTGTATATAAAAACAGCCACTCAACAGACATTTCCTCAGATTAATTTGTTCATTTTTTACTATTGTTGTATTCACCTGCCCAATAAACTTGTACTATCATTTTACAGTTGATCATGTAGTGGAAACTTACTCAAAGCAAGGCCATTAGTTCAGCCTTCCAAAACAAAGAGACAGGTTTGTTTGTTTTTAAAAATCCAGTTATAAATGGCTGTAAAGCATAAAAAACTCATTGGCCCATGGTGTTCTGTGACTGTCACAGAATGCTGTGTCTTTGCCTCTCTGGCACTGAGCTGTAGACCAAACACTTGTGTGCTGAGAACTGTGAGTTTTTAGCAAATACTGGTCAAAAAACAAAGGGGGAAGACAACAGAAAAAGGCTTATATATTTATTTTCAGGAAATTGTCTGACCTTGGTTGTGCTAATTACTTAGTTCCAGAAGAGAAACATTTCATTCTTTGATTCTAGTCCTTCACCTTGGAGATTATTTTTATTTCCACACATCAGTCTTTGTTCTTTCATTGATATATACATATGGTATAATTCTTTTTTCCTTAGTATTTTTAAATCCAAATTGTCTAATAGGATACACATTATGTAGATATCATCAATAATCCTTGTTTTTTAAACATTAACTTTCCACATTCCCATGAAAAGGCTTGCATGATTTTTTTCTATGGAAATTCCAACTTAGGCTGGATGGATCTTCTAAGGCAGGGATTTATTATGATTTTGGAGTGTAAAATTTAACAAGCACATAGTAATTTAGTTAATTTTTTAAAGAGATTCAAGTTTTTGCATTGCAAGTGCTTAAATTCCTGAGTTCCTGATATCACTTCTGATACCAGGTGAAATTACTTAAGCCCAGAGAAAGGCCTTTGAGCTCAGAGTCTGAGTAAGGACCAGAATTTAGCCTTTTGACAGGGGGAGGGGAACATTTAAAACATGCCTATGCTGGGATGGCAACACGAACAGTATAATAAGCACAGCCTCTAAAGCAGCATCTGCATAAGCTGTAAATCTGGTGGTGGAAGACCCAGCAAAGGCTGTGAATTTGAACACTTCTCTGAATTAACTGGAGCAGGGGAGGAATCCAGTCGGTCATGAACCTGTCTCTGTTTCTCCTTGCCGCCTCAGAGTCTCTTAGAGTAAGTACTCTGTGACAAGCTCTCCCTTTGTCTGGGTTTTCATTTGTTGGGGGAATAAAGGTAAAATTCTATTTAACTCTCAGTCTCAGGTGGATAAAGGGTTTCTTTCCTTTTCCTTATTTGAGGGGGATTTTTTATTTAATGAAGGCCTTTGTTCCTCTCCTAAAATTCCAAATGGTTTTCAGGGATGAAGATGAAAAAATAATTGTTGTTACTGCACTGAAGGGTTTTTCCCCCTGAGTATCCCAAAGACAGGAGACAAAATACAGCAATTCTTTCTGAAAAAACAAATGCCGACTCTCAGCAGAGCACGAACTAGGCTTCATCAATCAGGAGACTACGAGCAACAGCATGAGGCTTACACAAACAATCACACACACTTACACATGTACTCAGTGCTTATCTCCTCACACCAAAAATTTTCTGCAAAACTTTTGTGTTATTCAATTATCTGCTTGGTTTTTAAAAGAGCATTTCTGTACAGCCTGTAGGACTTCTGTAAAAGAGATTCAGTTTTGTGAACTAGGAATGCTTAAATTCATGCAAAATTAAACAAAAGGTTTTTCTACAGTGATGTATACTCACTCGGGTATTGCTCAACAAAGTGAAATGAGGACTTAGCCTCTGTGGTGATATATAGTATTTACTTTAGCCTCGTATGTAGGTGTGGCTATCAGGAAAAAAAGGGGAAATTGTTGCAACATCTTTTTCCTTTTACAAAGTGCAATTAAAAGTGATGTTATTTTTAATTATTTTTGAGTGAGATTTTTCAAAGCTTCTCAACACTAGCTTTATATTTACCCTGCAGCAGCTTTTTCTTCTCCTGAGAAATACAGCTGAATCTCAGTACAGTGCTATGGTAGCATAAAGTGATTAGAAAATCCCTGCAGCTGGTAGAGAAGGGAGCAGACACTCCCTAAAATCTCCCTTCTGTGGTTTTATTAATGGTCATGCTCAATAAATGACCTCATCACATAGTGCATATTGAGAGTGAGGGGGTTTACTGGGAGCTAGAGGTGTTCCAGTGGCCTATAGACAGTCTGGGGAGAGAGCAGTGATTTAGGATTCCTAAAACTGCATCAAGCACTGCTCTGCGTGACAAAACAGCCCACAATCTGGGGGTAGAAAAGTAAGTGAAACCTGTTACTCATGGGCAAGTGAGTACTGTGTTTTCAAGAAGTATTGCAGCAGCAGAGTTATACTAGTACTAAATCCTGAGCCTACTTGTCTGTGCAGAGGGTGTCTCAGCTGTGTCTGTCACCCTAGGGTAGGAACCAGGCCTTTTCTGCACAAGTGTTAGCTTCTCTCAGATCAGCGAGCGATGTCTGGGATACCCGAGTGGGAACTGCAGGGTGAGATCCAGTTGTAGATAAAACAATACTATTATTTATGTTTTTACTGAGCTGTCTTATGATACCTCATAGTAAATGTGATAAAGAAAGAAACAACAACAAAGAGCAGCTATAGCCAGTTCCCTGTAGTTTTGGTTTTCAAAACACTTGTATCATTTCTTTGGCAAAAATTGGGGGAGTGGTAGTGGCATTGAATGAGAGGGAGAACTTAGCCTGAAGTATAGTTTCCTTTTGCCAAGAGCAAAGAAATTATAAAAACAAATTCTTGGCTGAAAACTTAAAAGGATAGGTTTGGAATGTTATCTTAAAGGACGTTACAATCTTGGAGCTTCCAGTCATACCCCAGATAAAGCACTTTGTTTATACATTACCCCATTTCACATACAATGGCTTCTATGGTAGATGAGCTATAAGTATTCATCCTGGGTTTGAATGGTGTATAATTTAGTTAGAGGTTTGCTTTTTTTTCTTTCTATAATCTGCTATTTTTATACATCAAACACACGATCCACATTTTTGCAGCAAGTACTAATTAAACTGTTCAGACAAATTTCACATTGTAGTTCTAGGATTTATTCCCTTTCAGGTGTAAATGGTGAGCAAACCAAGAGAAGCAGTAGAAATATACACTATTTACATCAGTGTGGCCTGGAGCAGAATCCAGAGGAGAGTTTTTAGTAACACCTTTTACCATCCACTTTAGACTTTGATTTGAGATTTTATATTTGGTTTGTTTTAAAGAAAATGAGACTTGTAGAGTTGTCAGTGTTAGATTAGTGTTACCATTTTTATACTGATGAATTATCTAAAGTGTGACATTTCCAGAAATATGCATACCTTCATGACTGAGAGAGATCACAGTTTGAATAGTATTTGGCATAACCAGTAGTTTCTTGAAAAACACACCACGTTACAGAAAATGCTGAACATACCTCTTTATTGTTTAGAACAAATTTTTATTGTTTATTCTTTAAAACAAATCACAAAGGGCTGAATTTTAGGCTTAGGTAATAAAAAGAGGGTACAGTTCTGACTTCCACTGAAGCTGATAGCAAAACTCCTATTGACTACACTAGCAGTAGGATTTCACTCTGTACAGCAAAGCGTGGGAGAGTTGCAGAAGATGTGTAAATATTTTTTAAATTCAGTACTAACTTTAGTTCTCCTCTGTGCTAAGGAAATAATTAGATTTCTCCCTTGAATGCATGGCCTTTTCATTCCTTTTAATTCTGCTTGGTAATTTGCTGTTACTTGTGCCTAATAGTGTTGAGGGACTACAGAACAGAAGGTGTGGTCTTTTTAAATAAACTTGTTTTTGTGGGATCCACTTGATGCTTAACACTTTTACTTTAGCAGTAAAAGTGACTTGTGCTGACAGCTGGAGTAATTGCTGTGCATGGAATAAAACTGACTGTCTTTGTTTTCTCGCTCCACTTCTAAAATTTAAGTGGATTCTTGCAGATCTAAGCTGAAATACATAGATAAATTTTTTGCTGTATGCAATAAAAATGGTTTATATGTTTTTCTGATGCTTAAATGTGCAGAAGACACATGTAACCATTATTGAAAGGTAAAAAAGAGAATGGGGCAGATTTGGAGGCCGTAAATTTTATTTTTATATCCTATTCTTTCTCATTGTTTGTTATTTTTTTAAGCTCTTCTAGTGCTTTTTCCAACTCCCCTTGAAATTAATGAGAGCCAGACCAAGTCCCAAGAGACTTTTGTAGACATTTAAAAAGATGAAACACTCTTTCCTTCGAGAGGTGACAGAGCTCTAACTTTAAAATGTGTCCTGCTAAAGGGAGTTAGGAGCCATCTACTGGTGCAGCAGGTATGTACTTGCTCTGAGTGGAGGTAGAGCTTTAAGCAGATATCAATAAGTGATGGTCCTGTTATGACATTTGTCACAATTTCTACCTGTTTCCATATTTGAACACTGTTAGAAAATATGGCAAAGACATGAAGCTGGCCAGATTTGTACTGAATGCTGTTGGAGATAGGTAATGGATTGGGTGTTTTCATAGTGATCGACTCACATTTGAAATCAGCAAACCACGCATTTTGAAGGTCAGATAGAGGAAGGGATGACAGCACATTGTCTTATGAATCTTCTTGTCTCACTGGTCGTTTTTGTCATGTCATTACGAGCTGGTTACTACAAAAGTTGGGTTTTTTTTAGGTTTTGGCTTCTTTTTCTACAATGACATCTCAGAAGATAACGGAAGGATCTGTTTTTGATGCAGCATACTTGAAGAAGATAGGCTATTTAAGCTTTGTGCTGTTTGACAGTAAGAATGAGTTTCAAGAACCTTTTGCACTAGTTATTAGCTATAGGATTAGTTGTAGCTCTGACAATCACAGTGGGTAGCAGCTCAGGGGGAGTTTTCCTCAGAAGTTCCCTGGCATCCCTTTGTTCACATTGGCATCAGCACAAGCAGGTTTCGGCCAAAGGTGGGAGTGCTAGAAAAGCCAACTCTTTGTGACTTTTTGGAGAGACAGTAAAACATACAGTAGCATTAGGACTTGAGGTGGCTTTTTGGCTGATCATTAGTGATCATATTAAATTGGTATAAAGGACTACAAGAAACACAACTGCATGTGATAATCTCTATCACTTGACAAAATTACTGGATTATGTTACACCTGGCTGTGGTAGGAGTTGAAGAGATCTTGAGATGGGATTAAGTTGCATGTCAGCTATGCCTAGTATATTCAGGCTTGCACAGTCAGAAAAATAAATGTGTGTTCCTAACAGTGACCTGTTTATTTTTTGTGTCCTATGATGCTGGCTGTCATCAGAAGGTTTTTAAAGAATCTTTGTTTAATTTCCATTCTTTCATACAAAGTAGTGTTATTTCGTGAAACAGTATCTAGTTGAGCCATACACATGGTGGGTGAATGATTTTGCCCAGAATGTAGCAAAGCTTGTGATCAGCGTAAATGGAAAAACCCGCATTCTTGCTGCCTGCTGGAATGCACAGCTGCATTCCCGGAAGAACCAGCCAGTCCAAAACCCTTCTGCTGTCTTTTCTCCTTTTGTTTGGCCTTGAGTTAGGTGACTACTTTTTATTTGTTTATTTCATTTGCAGGACTACATATCTATTGTCATGCATGTAGGCGCTGGGTTTTGGTCAGAGGAAGTGGTTCCTTTCTGGCACTTACTGAGAAACAAGACAGTATTTCCTCTATGTTAGATCCCTCAACAGAAACAGGCAGCTCATTGCTAAATGAGATACATGTTAAGAGTCCACAGTACATGCAAGCTCTATTCTGCGGAGTCTGATGTAAACATTGTTTTCTTGGTAAAGCACAATAGCTTTGATTCAAGATTAAATCCTCAGGCTGTTTGTCACGTTTACAACTACCAGAACAATCTGGCTCTGAAAGGAGTAGCTGATGTGGGTAGCTGATGTTCCCTGATTGATATTAGTATGGAGGTTGACTTGTAGCAGGGGCTGGGGATCAGCAAGGTATAGCAGACCAAAGGGACAAAGAAAATTAATATTTGTAAAAGAGGATTTAGAGCATGACTGAATGCCATGCAGAGACTAAAGGCTACATCCAGCTGATGATACCTGGCACGGAATAAGGATCCAAAATCCTGGGGCTCTTTCCACTTTAGCATTGCACCCAGTGACTCTCCCAGCTTGTGTTCAGGCAGTTGCTACTGTTTGCATAAGTCAGTGTTGTCAATGGAGCTGTAGAATTTTGCTCTGTATCTGCTATCAGTAATTTTTTCGAAATGATTCATAAAACTAGAGTTAGGGTATGTTGAAATAGTTTATTGTAGCTGTCATATTTTCCTCTTTAAGCAGATAAAATTGTCATTCTTTCCAAATTAAAAGAAGAACTACAAACAAAGAAAGAAATCTATATTCTAGTGCACTGCACTGTCAGCCACAGAATTGTAGTTTTTGGTTACATTGTTTAAGTTGCAGAGAAACACTTATTTATCTAAAGTAAGGTAATTTTATAGATCTATAAAACCTGCGTTTTCTCTCATGTTCCTCTCCCCCCGGTTTTAGACATCCAGAGAAAACCTAAAACTGTAAAATAAATCTTCAAATGCTGCAGAAGGCTGAGCACAGCTTTTACTACATACCTTTGCAATTAGAGCTAATTTACTGCCCTGTGAGATGGGGGGAAATGTGCAAGGTACTTCTTGGATAAATACACCTCAGTAAGAAAAGCATAGCTGCTCTGTAAAAGTTATCTGCTTGTATTCAACAAGTATCAGGGTCATTCTTACAGCTACATACCGCAGAGCATTAATTAATGGGGCTGCAGCTGGTGGTACCACTTTGGCTGCTTCAGCCCAGCCTCTTATTCCATATTTCTCAGGTTCGTATGACCAGTCTTGGACCACATCCCATCATTTTTTTCCCCCTGAAGTACAAAAAGTACTTAAGTCTCTATTGGAAAAATGTCAGGCTTTCATAAAAAGAACAGAGCTGTTGTTTCTTTGCTATTTTTATCTCCTCTGCCAAAAAAGACACCATGTTGCATTGGCAGTTGTATATTTTAAATTGCCTTCTATGTTGAGCTTCTTGGGTCAAAACCCAGGCATTCTACAGCCAGGAGGTGTTCAGCATGTTGCTGACTGTAGCTCCACTGTAAATCTTGGGGGACTGGATTACTTTATGCAATGATTCCCACACACAGCAGGGCTGTACTTTTCAGTTTCCTAAATGTCCGGAGACACACAAGTTTGAAAAAGAGCTGGTGGGGCAGGTGTATGGAAAAAAGACATGTGAGCCTGTGGTAAAGAGCTATCTCCAATCATGATGCCTTTTGCAGCAGGAGGGTCCAGTCATGACTAGATTTGGCCCAGTGGCAAAATTCTCCAACCTTACTGGAACAAGGATCTCATGGTCTGAGGAACTGTAGCAGGTACAGGGTGGTTCTGTCCTCCTGTGGTTTGTGAGAGGGAACATCCTGCCATGAAAGGCAAGTCACTTCAGCCCCACTGTGTAGGGTTTTATTCCTCAAGAGTTCTTGAAACCAAAGCAAAAAGGAGTAAATCTATCCTCATCACCTTAAGTTCCTTCAGCATAGAAGGCAATTTTGCATAAAAATAATGGAATTTTAAAAATTAAGGAGTTAACTGCCAAAAGCATTTAAAAATAAAATTGTTAGCAAACTACAAAACCCCAAAATATTTACTTTTGCTAATGCTTTTCATTCTGATTAATTATCATTTAAGATAATACTTCAGACTGTGAGAGGTAAGATTTCATTGCTGAAATACAGTCTGTTTGTGTAAAGACTGACTCTTGTATTTAAAGTTGAATGAATACTATAACCGGCCTCTTCTGTAATTGCTGCAACCTAATTTGGGATGTGCAAAAAGCTTGCGAGATTAAAACTTCCTGCAGGTTATTATTAATGCAGACACAGACCTCAGCTTCAAACTGCCTTGGAAATATTTGTATTTAACTGTACAGCACCTCAATGTGTGTGTTTACTGTAATTTACAATTCTGTTAGTGTCACTTACATATATGAAATATATATATACACACACAAACATATAAATGTTTGAAAAACAAGACTAACAGTCACTGGAATAGAGAGAGATGGTAGAAAGCTTCATGAAAGATGTCCTACAGGAAACATAGTTTGCTGTAATGGTGAAAAATGTGACCACACTTACTCTCTACTGTTTTAAATGTTCCTTTCTCCCACCCCCACCTATATTCTCTTGGCTCCTCAAAATCCTCATAACAACAGTTTTTTAAGGTCACTTTCATCATTCAGTTCCTACTGAAAAATGCTTTGTAGGTGAATACCTGCTTTATTTACATAACTAAAGATAAACTAACTTTCATACTTAAGAAAGGCTCCATCATCTTTGGTACATATACCAAATAGAATATAGCTAGTGATTCCTCTACTTCTGAATGGAGAATGAACTTCCTGGGAATTTGCAATAATATATGGTAAGCAGCATGTGGCTTAGGCATTCTTTACAAAGTGTAGTAACTGAGAAGTGGCTTGCAATGGCCTGAAGAGGATTAGCAACAAGAGGGTTAACTTTAACTTCTCACATGCTGCTTTAAATCTTTTACTGGGACCATACTGTAAGGAAGCAGATTTCTCAGCTCTTAACTCCCATGCAAAACACACATTCTGGCATTTTTTTTTAAATTCATATGCTCCATGCCAGCTTCTGTTAATGCAAAATTTGGTACTCAGAGTTGAGAGCTCTTTTGTCTTCCTCCATGTAAATCAGCTGCTCGAGAATCCTGGGCAGCCTGCCTTCCCCATTCACAAGTGCTGAACGAAGCGGTACTTGAGGGAGCTTGCAGGCTTGGTGAACTGAGCAATGATTTATGGCTTTTGACTGAGGTCATCGCTGGCATATAGTGATGACCAGTTTGATGGATTAAGGATTGAAGCAACTCAAGGGCCCTTAACATTTGCAACCAATCATAATCTGGCTGGCAATGACCACAACAAAAAAACCCCTGTATTCTTGTTTGGATCTATTTTAAACTAGTTTGGCTTTGTTTTCTTCTTGGAGACCTACGGCTGCCATTAGATACTCTTTGATTTGGTTCCAAGGATGGGCCAGAGTCACGTTTTTCTTTGATAAACCTATTTTGGTTCCCTCATTGATGTACACTGCTGAAAGCTGCACGTTTCTTTTCTGTCTGCTATTACATTACCACATCAAGGAGAGCTTGAGTGGCCAGTTCTGCAGAGCAGGAAAGAGGGGATTTCACAGTGTCAGTGAGAGCACAAGCACTATTTTTCTTTTGTATCCACTGAAGCAGCAGGTCCCAATTAACAGCACCTTAGATATCATCAGTTCATCCACACCTGCGCAGCGTGTGTAAGACAGAGTGCTTCAGAATTGGCATTAGTAATATTTTTCTCTACTGCAGAAGCTGGAAGGGGGAGTGGAAAGCTCTTAAAGAAAATACTTTTTCCTAGATGGACCTTCTGTTGTGAGAGGTACATTGTCACCTCCATACTACCGAGCAATTGGTAGCTCAGGTTTCTGAAATATGGAACTCTCCTCCCTCTGGAGGATCTGTGCAGACAGCTCCTCCCCACTTCCATAAACATTCCTTTGTGAGAACTGTTCTCTGTTTTAGCCATTGGTATCTCTTGGAGATGCCATGAATCTCTTCCTCTCACTAATGTGTCTTTATTTTGTCTCATTATTTTATTTCAATTATACAATATCTTGTAATACTTGTGTTATTGCATACTGCATTGTGAACTGCAGAACATCCCCCCAGGCAGTGGTGGGAGACAAGCTCTGAATATGGGAAACTATGAATATACATCGTTCATATATTTTAAAAGTGAGTGTAGTTCAGGAATAAAATAGTCATATCAACTGCAATGCTCTTCAAGGCTGATACTAATGTCAGTGACAGTGTAATGCTACGTGACTTCAGTATTGAACCTCTTCCTGTAAAGTTGTGCTTTGAAAGCTGGCTTTTCTATGTCAAAAGTGTCTTGCTGTACTGCATGGCTGGGAAGGAGATATTTCTCTGATGTGTGGTGTAGGCAGCTCAAACAACAGCAGTAAGAATGAATACTAGTCAATACTTACATAGCACTTTTCACCCACTGTAGTGAAATGGCATCTCTTGCTCAGAAAAGTCCCATTTTATTCAGGCATCCTTGTTTTGAAGGTGGTGATTTTTTTTTTTCTCCTATGGTATTTCACAATCCCAGGAATTTACTTAGAGGATATTGGTGGTATGTCTTGTGGGTTTTACTTTTCTCCGTTACATTTCAAGTGACTAAAATATAGGTTGAAAATAAATTGCCTAGAGAATTATTATTTCTCTTATTGTTTTATTCTGTATCAGTACCTTTGAGCCACACTGCTGGCTCCCTCCCCTGTGATAGGGTCTGTATAAATGTAGAAAAAGGTGAATGTTGCTTCAAAGAGAGAGAAAATATTTCTGTGGCATGCAAAGGAAAATAAATACAAGGAAGGCTGTTCTTTTGCTCGGTGTAGCTCCTTCAGAGTGACTAGCATGATGAACATGTTCTTTCCTGAGAAGATCTTCTAGCTCAGAATTGTGTATGCAATGCTCCTGAGCTAAAATCCATGCTGGGAACATCAGCACATGCCTTAAGCACTTTGGGCTCAAACACATCTGTTTCATAGAACTAAGAACTCTCCCGAACAGCCCCAGATCTTGATGTTCATCCCAGAAAGTGCACCCTCTCCTTTTTGCACATAGAATAGGAACCAAGCTCTGTTTGACTATGGTCATACAATATGTCACCGAAAGAGCTGGAACTAAGACCTAGTAACCTAGTCACCTCTGCCTTATTCACAGAAGGGTGGGGATGAAATGAGTTTTCTTCAGATCGCCAAAAATGTCAGCAGACTCCAGAGATCTCCAAACCTAAACTGTCTCCAACGCCTTCTCATGAGTCCAGGGCCTCACCTTTTCCCCTCTGTGCAGCTGCCAAAACCTCTAGCTTCCTTTCACTGACGACTTCACTAGTGCAGCTGTGTATTTTCAATGAGTAGCACTAGGAAAATTTGAGGGTGGAATATAATTAAATTTTTAAAACCCACAGGAAAGTTTCTGGTTTGAACATATTAGTCGCTCAAGCTTAATTAAAGCTTAATTTCTAAAGATGTTACCTGATGCTACCACAGATGATCCAGAGAGCTGCAGGATGATCTGTGCTGTGGATTACACTAGCCCCAGCACTGTCACTCGCATCCTGATTTGAATCAGTAGGAAAACCAAGGTACTGAAGGCCAGTGACAGACTCACAGAAGGATTTGTGTCAGAACCAGGTTAGGTCTCAGAAACCTCTGGTTGCAGTTGCTGTGCGGAGAGCCATGGCAGTGTTCCCTTTGTGAAGTATAGCAAAAATTGCCCTCTCCTTGTCGTCTGCTGAAGAGAAGGTAAACGTTAAATGCACCCCAGTTCTGAGCAATTCTGAGTTATAATTCATGCAAGCCTTGTTCAGTGAAAATAAGGTAATGTTTCAAATGCACTTGCCTTGTAATCTCCCTTTTCTTTTATGCAGCCCTAGGTGCTGCTGAATAGAGGTAGCTCTGCTGCTGAAGCGGCCGCCTGTGTGATCCTGTTTACTTTCTAAGCAAGGGATTCTTCAGTTTATATGGGGCATTCTTGTAGCTGGTGTCTCTTCTTGGATCTGTTTTGAAAATATGGGAAGTCAGTGGTGCATTATGTAAGACACTGATATACACGACACTGATATGCTCTGGATTTATTTGCTGGCTGTGAAGTTGTTTAGCCCTGTCAGAGTCCTTGTCTGGACAATAGGAAATCTAAAAGCAGAAATGCCAGATGAATGGAGCCAACAGAAAACGGTCTGGGCTTTCTTGGGCATACAGCTCTTGCATATACAAGTTGTAGCTCTGTGACCATGTCTGTCCAGATGAAAGGCCAGCAATGGGAAAGAATTGCATCCAGCTTTGACTACCAAAAAAGCAGCTGTGGATTCTCTGATCTGAAAGCTCACTCCCCACCACCATGACCACCTTATTTTTTAACTTTTTCCTTACACAACCCATTAGGTGGCACCTAGAGAACAGAGAAGTGATACACCTGACATACCCTGGACAGGAGATAAAGGCAGGAGAATGAGTGCAGCCATCTCCCACAATGATCTTTAACTTCCTCCCATACCTCTTTACACCCCTCCACACTCCTGAAACTACTCTGCTGTCTCTACTAAAGACTTTTGGCTGCACTGTGAGATACCCAGGTCTGCTCCGCCAGTGAGTTTGCACGGTCCTTTCTGGCTCCTGCATCTTATCTTTCCTCTTATCTCTGCAGAATGCTGCAACCCAAATGATGAAACCATCTACTAAAAACTGCTCTGTGGGCAAATCCTGCTGCTTTTCTTTCTATGAAGGTGCCCCATGTTACATCTGAACAGAATGATCAAGACCCTTTTCCTCTCTGCAGTGTACTTTGTACTTTGGTCATTTATTCTGAGTGAGACCTGGGCACAGACCAGTCTTCTTCATTCTCCTCTGCTCCCACATCTCAATTGTAATGAAGAAGAAACCCCCAGAGGCCAGTGGAAGCCACATGGATAACTCAGGGCCAGGTTTTCAGGACAAACTGTAGTAGGTGCCTCCAGACACTTTAGACAGAGACAGCCACTGGGATGGGAAATTTTTATCAAGAAGGTTTAACCCCAACTGCTACTAATCCCACCCCATAGTTAACAAGACATTGAAGACAGTCCAAACTTCTCCTTCTCATGGATATTGAACTTGCTCTTTGAGAACCTCAACTGCTACTGGTATTAGGAGCAAACTGTGGAGGAGTTAGACCTCTGAACTTAAAAAAACACTGGAACCAGAAAAGGTTATCTCTGAGGGTTTCTACCACTCCTTCAGGGATGGTTTTGTTAGAAATAACAACTGGAGTTTTAGGTGACAGCTACTGATCTGATAGACAATAGAACTCACTCCTTTGGTGACAATTCCACTTCTGCCCTTGTCAAGCCCCCTGTTAACAGCTGGCTCTCTGCCCTACCTAGAGCAAAACTGAAGCTGATTTTGGATATCACTGCATCCACTTAATGACATTCAGAAATGGAGAGTACCATAACAATGGAGCTGGTGTTACAGGTCTTGTCACATGGGAAAAACTGAAAATTGAGAATCATAGAATCATAAAATGGTTTGGGTTGGAAGGGACCTTAAAGATCCTCTAGTCCCAACCCCCCTGCCATGGGCAGGGACACCTCCCACTAGACCAGGTTGCTCAAAGCCCCGTCCAACCTGGTCTTGAACACTGACAGGGAGGGGGCAGCCACAGCTTCTCTGGGCAACCTGTGCCAGTGTCTCACCACCCTCACAGTAAAGAATTTCTTCCTTATATCTAATCTAAATCTACCTTCTTTCAGTTTAAAACCGTTACCCCTTGTCCTATCCCTACACCCCCTGATAAAGCGTCTCTCCCCAGCTTTCCTGTAGCCTCCTTTATGTACTGGAAGGCCGCTGTAAGATCTCCCCAGAAACTTCTCTTCTCCAGTGCTGAACAACCCCAACTGTCTCGGCCTGTCCTCATCAGGGAGGTGCTCCAGCCCCCTGATCATCTTCGTGACCTCCTCTGGACCCACTCGAGCAGGTCCATGTCCATCTGATGTTGGGGGCCCCAAAGCTGAACACAGCACTGCAGGGGGAGTTTCACAAGAGCAAAGCAGAGTGGCTGAATCCCTCCCTTGACCTGCTGGCCACACTTCTCTTGACGCAGCCCAGGACACAGTTGACTTTCTGGGCTGCAAGCACACATTGCTGTCTCACAGTCAGTCTTCCATCCACTAATATCCCCAAGTCCTTCCCCTCAGGGCTGCTCTCCATCCACTCATCACGCAGCCTCTATTTGTGCTTGGGATTGCCCTGACCCACATGCAGGACCTTGCACTTGGCCTTGTTGAACTCCATGAGGCTCACACAGGCCCACCTCTCCAGCCTGTCCAGGTCCCTCTGGATGGCACATCCCTTCCCTCCAGCCTGTCAACCACACCACACAGCTTGGTGTTGTCAGTGAACTTGCTGAGGGTACCTCGATCCCACTGTCCATGTCACCAACAAAGGTGTTAAACAGCGCCAGTCCCCACACCAACCCCTGAGGAATGGCAC
Organism: Strix uralensis; assembly: GCF_047716275.1. Taxonomy (NCBI): domain Eukaryota; kingdom Metazoa; phylum Chordata; class Aves; order Strigiformes; family Strigidae; genus Strix; species Strix uralensis. The sequence continues at coordinate 3,837,814 of NC_133986.1, forward strand.
TCGTCACTGCTCTCCACTTGGACATGGAGCCGTTGACTGCAGCTCTTTGAGTGCGACCATCCAGCCAATTCCTTATCCACCGAGTGCCCCATCCATCAAATCCACGTCTCTGAAATTTTTCTTGTAAGGCTATGTATTCTAGAGTGACCTGGGCACTTTTATATCATCTAGTCAGTTTTTGACACAGCAAGGAATTTATATATAGCTCACAAATCAGAGGTGGTTTCTGTCAACTGGGCTTTTTTTTCCGGCCTCCTTTTGTGTATGTCACAGGACAACTTTTTATGGGGTCCTTTATGGGAAATTAAAGAGAATCAATTTACGTCCTGCTTGGAAAAAATGGTATCAGACAACTTCTTCAAAGTTCAGCACGTTTCCCTAAGCCCAAGTAAAAGCCTAAATGGTTAAATCAATCCCAACTAATTTAACATTCAGTAAACTCTGCCCTTATTCACACATTCTACTATTCCCAAGAAGAGAAAAAGGTTGGTTTATAGGAGACAATGGTGCAGATGAAAAGAAACAGAAAATGTCTCCTGTTGGAAGGATACAAGCTCTTCTTTGGAGCATGTAAAGTAACCTGATGTTTGTTCCCCCTCTAGATCAATGTCATTACATATCTTTTCCTTCCCCCATCAGTTCAGTTTGCTGAGGATAGCTCAAATCTTCTCTGTGCTAAAGCCTCCATAGTTGGAAACAGGATCTGAAATGCCAGCAAATAAAGGTTTTGAAAGCCCAACTGAGCTGTGCACATAACTCCTTTTATTAGTTTCTTGGCTGAACTGAAAAGCTCAGAAACAAGTTGTTCTATGACAGTGGAACTAATGAATCCTAGCCGCCTGGATTTGAATCCTTGTCTCTGAGCTCTTTGCCCACCCCTCAACCCCTGCTCCCTACATGTCCCCTGTGATTCCCTCCCCTCCCACTACCTTCACTTCCCTCACTTCTCCCCAGATAACAGCTGGGCAATGGTAGCACATACTGTAGTTAGTTCTGATGAGTAACTGGCCAGCGGGGAGCCAAACTGCAAATAACTGCTGAGCTCACACAGCAGTGCTGCTTTAGTGGGGGCACTAGTTTAGGTCCCTTTGCGTCTGTTGAGCTGCCAGTTTCTTGAAGTTTGTGCACACGGCATTGCTGGGAATGTCATGTCTACAGAATTTGGCTGAAACAGGTCTGAGGTTGAGAACTTGTTCGAGAGACAGATGGACTGACAGTGCAATCATATAAGACTCGTTTCCTAAGGGAACCTGCCTTCAAATGCTTTGCTTGAACCAAGATAAAATATTTTTGCTTTGTTTTCCAAGACTTGTTAACTGCTTGGATTAAACTAAATATGCATATGAAATGATACTTTAAACATGCTAGTACTTTTCTGGCAGCTTATGCAGATTCTGTTTTTAAAAAATAGCAGTGGATTTATTTCTTTACATATTTTACAAGCAAAGCATGGCATAGCTAGTCCTGCCTAGTTTATGTTGGCTTCACAAAATTTTGCTATTGTGATGCTATTCCTTTGATATCCGTCATCTTTCCTCTCCATTTGATGTCTCACCCAAATGTTGCTGTCTTCATGGGAGAAATACATGGTATTTTTGAGACTTTGCTGACTTCTTAAAAAGTTATGGTATTAGTCCAAAAGGGTTTTCTCCTCACCTTAGCATGGTTTCAGGTGTTCGGGTGTTAGGTAGCTTTACTTAATATAGAAAATCAAACATTATAAAGAAACGGCTAAATACACCTTAAGTATTAATAGCCTAGTTTGCATTTTCCTTGAACGGACATCATGCTTCTGTTTGGGCTTTTTTGTTCACATATGGAAATGAATACTAGGATGAAGTCTTCTGGAATGTATTGCCATGTCATATCTAACTATAAAGGTATTTAGTTTTCCTCCTTGTGACCGTAGCAGCCATCAACATTAATTGATTGTACATCCTCATGAAAAAAAAGGTGTGACTCAAAGTCATAAATATCTCATTCGCTAGACCCAGTTTCTCTCAAATTCATCTTCCTTTTCCTAACTCATTCCACAATTATGACCAGCATTTTGTAGTGCACTGCAGGTCATTATGTGATCTTGGTGTTTGCAGAGACACGACATGATTAGGGTTTCTTTTCTGACCAAGGAGCTAATTACTATTACTATACTGTTATATAGAAAGAACAATGATAAAAAAAAATATCTACAGGAGGCCATCAATGCTATCATCATCTATCTGACTTTAGAGTAAGAAGAATTGTACGAACTATAAAAATGATGAAATTGGCAAAACCGATCAGTAGGTCTCTGAGAAGAATTTTATTGAAATCCAGGCCCTAGCTTCTTAGTATCAGATGTTAAGATAAGCTGATAAGAATTAAGATTTTCTAACAATCAGTTTTCATCTGCTGCTATTCTTTATTTGTACTGCTGAAACACCTAGGAACCCTGGCAGCAGACCAGTGCTGTACTGTTCTAAGCACCATTTAAACACAGAACAGAGAGGAGATTGCTGAGCTTAAAGATTGTGAATTCTCATAAAAAGTAAATCAGTGCTTTGAAAAACATCAGTGATGACATTATCAACTATTAATCTATTCAGTAAATTATATGTCTTCTTTTCATCTGTCATTTCCAGGTCTCATTCAGAAACATTTTCCTCCTGCACATACTTACTGATTTTTGTTCTGTATTTTATTCAATGCACTGTATAAAATGTGCTAAGAGAAGTTATACTTTCAGGGAACTGTGTGATCACTCCATGCTACAGGTGAGCTTCAGTCCATTAGTCTTTGCAATGCGAGAGCAAAGCGATGATTGTTAAGGCAGGAAAGAGAGATGCTCACTAAATCTAAGAGAAAATACAAATGTCTTCTAACATGGGAGAGTGAGAAAGAGGTAGATTAGTAGGTTATAATGTCTTGTATTATTACTGTATTCAAATCCAGTCTTGATGGTATTGAATGCATCATTGTCACACTGCTGGCTGTTTGGTGTCTGGTAAATGGAGTTCAGGAGGTAATTGCTGTTCACAGGAGTAGCCAAACTTTATGCTAATTGCCAACTTTGTTGCCATGGTTATGCAGAACAAGCATCTCCCTAACCCCCTGGGCAGGAATCAGGCATAACACAAAGGTAGATAACTTACTGCTCTGAATAGAAATAGGTTGAATAGAAGGCTTTGGTCAGCAAGGATACTAATCTCCCTCCAGTCACTAAGCATCCCCGTGTAGAGAAGTGACGTTACACCTTCCAAGCTGTTAAAGCAGAAGCACAGTTTTGTCCGTACTTTCTCTATTACAAATATCAAGCCCATTTGAGCATTCTGTTCAGAAATTTGTCAAAGAAGAGACAAGGTTGGTTGGCCATGGCAAATGAGAGAAATCATTTCTACACATCCATTGTCTGCCTTTGTTGATGTATAGGGGGTGTCTGTTTAGGGAAAATATCTTGCATTTTTATCCACCTGTTCACCTCTACCAGCACTCCCAGTGGTGCTGAACTTCCACAATGAAAATGTCAGACAGAGTTTTAGTATGACGTGGTCTACCCAGCTAAGAAATGGCTAAACACGTGTCTGTTTGATGCCACTGTTTTGATAATAGCAAATGGTACATTTAATGTGTATGGTTTTGATAATAGCAAATGGTACATGATACAGATTTGATGGGTGTACTGCAGAGATGGGAGAGCTGGGCTGCTGCTTCTAGAGGAAGGAGAGTGGGAGGGAAAAGAAAGACTAGGACACACACAGAAAGCCAGAGCAACTGGTGAGGGGCTGGCGAGCTGCCTGGTGAGCTAGGTGGAAAGGCAGAAAGGACAGAGGACCACTGTCCTTTAGGGAGATTCTCCCCTTCTCCCAGCTATAGCTACAGTCCCTACTTCTACAGTTCTTCCACTGGTTGCAAGAGCAAGTCTGATAGACACAAAGCAGATGGAACTGTGATCATGTTGACGTTTTGTACAGTCCACTTGCTTTGGCGACATCCTTTTTGGCCTGTGCCTAGAGGAAGTGCTGTGCACAGCCATTGGTGCTCACAGCAAAGAAGCGGATACCAAAAAGTTGTACCTCCAGTTCACAAGTACAAAATTGACTCTATCAACTGGCAGCAGTGTATGTTCTGCCAGCAAATTATACAAAAATATACTCTAATGAACTTCTTCAGTTATAAAGGCCATTTAAATGACATATGACTTTCAAAACAAGATATTCTATGGGGCCTGTATATCTCTCCCCACTCCTGTGTTTGCTTTTCCTGCTTTGGCATCTGACATTAATGTCTGTCATTGAACATCTCAACCTTTGTATCTTTCTCATGGGAGACACAGATCAGAGTGTTTAAGCTTTGTAATTTGGCATTGCTGGCATTTTTTGTTCACCACAAATGTTTCTGATGATACTAATGACATTTAGCAAGTTTTGGAGGAAAAATCATTAAGAATAGAATAAAAAAAAAACCCTTGGTGATCTGAAGTGCTCTCTAAATGAACTCTAAATTCAGACACAGCATCCAGCCTTTCCATTTGTGAGGCTATTTGCAGTTATTATTTGAGAGAAGAACAATGTTTAAAACTTTAGACAAAAGGTTTTAGTTTTGTTCGGGGAAGGTATGACTATTGATCAAAAATACATTCTATGTGTTTCCAGTTTATTGAGGCATACTCATTTCCAAGACTGAAACTGCTGTCTTTATATTTTTACAGTCTTTGTTTGAACTGAGATCCACATTCATTGTTACTGAGCTTTAATAATCTAAGGGTCACTTGAAGGGCTTTTGTTTGAGAGACCTTTCAAGCCAAGCCAAGGCAGCAGTTTAGAGAACGTTTCTTGTTTGTAGACAAAAATATATTAAAACAACCAAGGGAGCTATTACTCTTCCACATAATTATTTTTAATGTCTCATTGGACATGTATGAAATGCCTTTCAGTTCCTGTGGGAGAATTACTTTTTTACATTTTGCAGCGTGGCTTTTGTTATATTTCTATGCTGCTTTTCCATTGAGCAATGTTCACCCCAAAAGACTTTATAAACACGAACAGTATCTCTAGGAATATGCTTCCAACATAATCCATATAAGTACTTAGAGATTTGCCAGCAGTCTTTGGGCCTGATACCTTGCATACCTTGTGCCACCTATTTTTTCTGGCCATAATCAAGAAAGAACGTGACCCCAGTTCACAGAGGGAAAAGTCAGAGAACAGCCGAGAGTCCAGGACTGCATGAGGTGAGGCAGAGCCGTATGGTGCAGCAGCCGGTGTTAAAGGCAGGGAAGAGGGGAGGAGGGATAAGGCTCCTTTCGCTCCCTTTCCCCTGGTAAATGCATGCCAGGTAATCAGAGCACCTTTGTGTCTTTGGCATGAAAATTGTCTGTAAATATTTTGTGTTGTGCGGCTCCTCTCGGTTAGCCAGGAAAAACTGAAATGGAGTACATCCTTTGCTTTTATAACAGGAACAAATTTAGGGGAAGGAGAACAAGAACAGAAGTTGCAGGAGAGGGAAAGCAGCTTTGCGGAAAGACAGAATCAACCCTGTAAGAATGTACTTCTAGTACAAATATTTGGGCTTAGCTTAGGACACGCACATTATGTGCCATTTCCGCTCCATGGAGGTGCAGGCTTAGCAAGTAGATGCAGGTGCTTCACTGAGATGGCTCCTTCCTACTGTGTATTCATGATCCTTTAAATCTGCCTGTTGCCCTTTCCATTTTGAAAAATGCCCAGATGTTTCTTGCTCAGGCAGGTCACATAGTAGTTGTCTTAATTCTGCAACCATCGCCCTTCTCCCAGGCATGGTGAATGTTAGAGCAGCCCTAGCACACACTTTGGGCAAGGGCCCAGAAAGCATCAGGGCTCACTCTAAACCTGAAACATCTCACAGATTAAAAAAGAAGTTACTGCTTATCTGTGTGTTGCACACAGCTCATTTAACATGCTGCGTCGCATGTCGCAGTGCCAGTACCTCTTTCTTTCCTCGGGGATGATGTGTGCCCTGAAGTTGCAGTGACTTTACCTGTCTCTTCTGCTATAAAAGGAAAATCAGACTGAGTTCAGGGAATGATAATGTAGCTCTGAGTCAGTTTTGGCACCTTACACAAACATACACCATTATCAGTGTCTAGTCGTAAAGCTGATAAAGTTTAGCAAAAATGGGTATCTAGATAACTGTCTTTCCTAACTGGATGTAAACCCAATTTCAAATATATAGTGCTCCCAGGTTTTGAAGAGATAAATTACCATGTTCACCATCTTCAGATGACTAAACTTGAAGTCTTTCAACCTGAGCTTATAAAATTGTAAATTATGTAGATGAAGTATGATTTGTAATATGCTCTGGTTTGTGGAATGACCTTGCCTTGTTCATGGATAAGAACCACACATTTTTAGCAGTGAAAGGCTGTGGAAACTGTCTCTTTGAAGCAGGATATGATGATAGAAGCAAACTATTGTAACTGTAATGCAGTGATATTCTAATGTTTCAAACATGAGTTGCTCAACAATAAGTGATTTAGTTGGGTAAAACGTTGCCTTTACATGAACTTCGGTATCTTGGAACAAAAATTAAGTTGTGTCTCAAAAATATATTATAAGATTGTAAGGATAATATGCACTTACCAGTATCTTCCTAATGTTGCACTGGTAGAATGCTTATAAAATATCTTGTACATAAAAATCACTGCAAATGTGTCCTTAGTGACACATTCCTTGAGACAAGGACCATAAAGCAGTCGAGGGAATTTTTTGAAGACATCATTACTTGAGGGCTTCCTGTGAAGTTGATCTTGCAGTGTCATCCAAAGTTCCCTATCCTGATTTGACAATTTTATGGCTTTGAACTCTCAGTCAGCTGTTCAAGGTGATTTAGTCATTGGTTTGTGCGTCCTTACATTTAGAGACTGCCAGATGTAATTGTTTGCAGAATATTTAGTTCAACTTGGAGTGCTTCTATTCTGGAGAGATGCTGTTGGAGGGACCTCAGAGGAGGACAGCAGGAAAAATGAAAGGACTAAACACATGCAACCTGAATAAGGAAAAGCTGGGATGAAAGGACATAATGGTCCATATGTAACTGAAACATGTCAGCATGAGAGAGAGAGAAGAGTTATGTCGAGTTTGGCAGGAGGATGTAATGAGTAATAGATGGAATGATGAAGGGGAAGTAAAATTGGCTGGATGAAGAAAAGCTTCCTGACCGCGAGATCTTGTTTGATTACTGAAGTTTCCCAGGGGAATTCTATGATTTGGGAAAAGTTGAACAAGACTATTCAGAGCCTCGCAGTGCTCCACAAAGCATAACTCTGTAGTCACCTAATAACTTGGCATCTAGGAGTGGATAGTGCTTCCCATCTTTTATCTGTATTTGAGGTTCTTTGGATTCCTTGTGTTTGCTGGGCAGCCCCGAGCATCCCGTGTGCTGGCCGGCCTATGGCTTCTCTTTTGGTTAGGATTACTAAATAGTATTACAGCTCTTGAGGAAAACCTACCTCCCTTGAGTCTGTGCATGCAAATGTGTTTACTATAGTTATGGGATTGATCCTGTTTCTTTGGTGATGAGTGCAGGAGACTGCAAGGTTGGATTCAGCTATCCAAAGGGACACAAGCTCTGAAGATGCATTCGGTGGCAATTGCGTATGCCTTTGTGTATGTCCTCATAAATCTGGGCCCAAGCCTTTACAATATTTGGATGGATATTATCAATAAATGGTGGTGGAGTGGAGCATATTGTCACTGTGAGATATTCTGAGATCCTTATTTGGCTGGAGAGGTTTTTTATGCTTAAACAGACACCAGTAAAATAAGGAAAATTATTCAAGAATTAACTCAACTTATTCAAGAACTTTCGTTCTGTGATAAAGCATATGTAGCTATTACAAGGTGTTCTTGTTGCCCATATGTAGAATTATTTCATTATAGATCTGTTGTCCAGCTAAAGCTGACTCCAGTAGTTCCTCTGAGAGAAGTTTATCTGATGAAAAATTAAGTGTGTTTTTAGCTGATATCCAACCAATTTACTGAACTTATTTTGACTTCTTCCCAGAGGTTTTGAGAGTAAATTGATAACTGAGAATCCATTTGGATTTTAACAATTAGGAGAGAAGCATGCAAAAACCCAGAAACCCAGAGGCAGTGGAGTCCACAGGGCTTCTACAGATTGGGAAGCTCAGATCGCGGAGTTAGGAAAATGGGCTGACAGACTTTTCCGACTGGGTCTCTTCTGCTTGGCCTTTCAGTATATTCCTTGTTTTCTAGGAACTGCTCAAAGCACTAGAACCCATTTTCTCAAATGCACATAGAAATTGCAAAGGTGGCTGCTGCTCATGGTGAAGCAATGAGATACACACTGCTAAGAACTAAGTTTTGAAACTGCACACAATCCAATGTCTGCTCTGCTCCCAGGAGCTAACTGGTTGGAACTGCGGAAACCCTGAATTTCGAAGCAAGTCCCTCAGAAATGTGAGGTTTTTTTCATGTAAGTTAATCCACTAATAAGTCAAAAAAATCTTCTCATAAGGATACTCCTTCTTTGAATTATCTTCTTATTTAAATTTAATATTTATTATCTCATGGGGGCATGATTAACTCTATATCAATAGGTATATAACTTGTACATTCTGAGATATATCTAATGTCTACCAATGAAAAAATGTAAATCATTTAGATCTGGAACAGTGATCACAATGGAGGTTTCATTTGCAAAGGATTTATGGAGACTTGAAGTCAGTATTATGTTTTGAATAAATGCACCATTGACCAGTATCAGATTTCCATAGGCTTTATCTTGTTTTTTCTAAGCAACCGCTCATAAACTTTTTTAATATCTTGATGAGCATGATGGTGCTACTTGCAAATCTGTTCATAGAGCTATTAATCTATGATAGTGCAATCTAGAGAAAGGAATCACACTCACTTAGTTGTTCCTTTCATTGTTTCATTTAAAAAAAACATAAATAACAAGTTGACAGGGTTTCTTTGTGCTTCTTTCTTTCCAACTAACATGTTAAGTATTTCAAGAAAGGTTTGTCAAGACATCACAAAAGTAATTCTTAGTTCCGATCTGAACTTTACTGAACCCTGCTTTCATGTAATAGGAAGGAAAAACAAGCGGCAGTTTTGATCAGTCCATGACTCAGTGGCTACAGTGAACTCTCGGTACTTTTAATTCCTGTGTCATAGCAGCACTCAGACGAATTTAGCAGAATCAAACATACATAAAATCTGAAGGGAGAGGAATCTCCTGTGTCTCATGAAGAAGAAATTTGACTTCTAAGGCAAGTTCAACACATGGGCTCCCTCCCTCCTCTCCTTTCTTCCCCCACCTCTCCCTGCAAGCTCCATGTCCAGCTGTCCCTGCATGGCTTGCTCTCAGCATGAGCTTTGTGGGACAAGTCCGTTGGTGGCAGTAGGGTCAGCAGAGGCTACTGCTCAGCAGTGACAGTCACAAAGGCAAAAACAACCAGGCCTGCAGTGACGTGCTGCTGAGAGCCCTGCAGGCATCTGCACAGCCAGTTAGGTTGTACTTGATTCTGTGGAGGGCACCAGGACTCCTGTCCCTGCTTGCAGCAGATCTCTCTTGGGCGGAGGCCCTGAAGCCATGGAGTTTTCAGATGACTGTTCACCCTCGTGGCCAGACTAGATATCCCATGCAGCAGCATGTGATACATACACAAGGGAGAGACTGGCTGCAAAGCTTTGATTTTGATGGAAAAAATATATTGAGTGGGAAGCCTCAGAGTAAAGAACTGGGAAAGCTCTTGTTTTGGTTGGAGCTACATTTTTGCTGCCTGTTGCTTCCAGCCAACTAGATGAGGAAAAATGAGCTTGTTTGCCTTTTGTGTATTGCTGCAATCCACACGTATCAGTACATATAGTCCAGAGAGAGAAAAGAGACACGTACCTTTGTATCTGCAGTTAAATGAAGGGCTGGGTATGCTCAGTTGCTAACCAAGCTAAAGGGCTGTGCTGGGAGGGGAGTTGAGAGCAGTGGAATCTCTCCCCAGGCTGTGAAGGAGCCGTTGGCTTATGCTGTGCTAACGGGGCTGGGAGCAGGGACTTGCCGTGTTGCAATAGTTCTCCAGCTCCAGCCCTGCCACCCCCTCACAGGTCCCATCACTGGCAGATCACACGGAGCCGTGCTGCATAACGCAACAACCATCTGCGTTTCTTTGCTTATCCAAGGTCTCCAAGCACTCCAGAAATGCTGCTGGAGTCCCCCAGTGTTCTGGCAAACTACTGTCATCTCTTCCGTTTCTCCAGAGTGTGCAGAAGGCACTGAACAGAACCCAGGAGCTTTTGTGCCTCATCTGCTTTAGGCACTAGGCACATTGTCTTCACCACTTGTCTTCTGCACTCACTGAACATCCGTAGGCAAAGAGGATACGCATGGTTTTCCTCACTGCATGGTGTGAGGCGTTAGACCCTGGTGGGCTGAAGTCCTTAAGCACTCATTTCAGTGGGAGCACTCTTGCTCTGAAGCACTCTTAGGTGCTTACATACGTGAATTCCTCCAAAGTGTGTAGGATGAGACCAAAATCCCGTGAAAAGGGTTTTAGATCCTCAGCTGAGGTAAGACAGACCAGCCTCGGTGGAGCCCCACTACTTTCCCACTGAGGACAACTGGTCAAGGGAGTATCTTTGCATAGGGTTGTAAAAGGGCTTTGCAAGAACAAAGTGAGATTTGGACTTTGCTTGCATTGTTAAAGTGTGTTTGTTCAAGAATGAAGTTGAAAGATAAAGGCATGGGTGGTTAGTGTTTAGGAAAATGTGTTCATGGCCAGTCTACTGGAGAAATGGGTGCCGGGCAATTCATCTTCTGTCCCTGTCCTGGAAAACCCAACGGTTAGTAAGACCTGAGGCTGCTGGTGGCATCAGTTACAAACTGCCTTTCCTTAACCTCTGAGGTACCAGAAATACTGCAGTGGGTGGCTGGGGGCAGCGGGTCCGCTTCAGCAGGAGCTTTCCTAACACTTCTGAATGTAGAAGTGTTTGGTTTACATTTCTGGTGTGTACCTGTATTCAAAGATGCTGTTCCAGGTGGCTCAAAGAATTCTTCAGATTTGTGTCCATGACAGGTATCGTTACTGATTTGTTTCTATGCTATTACATTTAGACTTCAATATGCCTTTATAGTGGGATCTGCATTCTACAACCAGGGAGAAATTAATTTCTTAGATCTCAGTTACCACACATCCATTTATAACATACTAAGTTTTAGAATATTTTTTTTATTTTCTCCTCCCCAAATAATAATTTTATTACTTTCAAAACCATTAGAGATAATGCCAAGAACTGAGCATATTACCTAAGAGCTTTTTTTCCCCCTGATTTCTTTTGTATGTGAGTACCACATACCTATAAAAATTCTATATAATAGTTTTAGCTGCTCCGTAAGTATATCCCGTTGTATATCTAAGACTTTTAAAATGTCACATACGCCAGATCAGAGAGATGTTACCAATACCCAGCTTTCTATGAACTCCTATTCACCAGAGCCCCGGCGAGGGCAGGATACAGAGGGATACTTTATGGCCCCATACAGCTCCGTGATTTATGCTTGAGCCTCGTCTAATAAATTCAGCAGAGCCCCCGCCGTACCTCGTACTTGGCGTGAGCCCACCTCGCACCCCTCCGACACTGAGGCGGGCATCGCCCGGGACCGGGGCTTGGAGGGGGGCGCGGCCCCGGGGCTGGGGGGGGCCGGCCCAGGGCGGAGGGGCCCCGCAGGTGCGGGAGGCGGAGCGCCGCCGCCCCCCGGGTTGAACGCGGGGTCAGGGCTTCGCCGCGGCTCGGGCCCGGGCCCGGCGGGGCTGGGCCGTGCTCATCAATTTCCCGTGCTCGGTGCCTGCGTCCCGGCGCGGTACTAATGCGGAACAAATTGAGACATATCCTCTCCGTAATTAGTTCCAGCGTTTCAAAGATTTACGGTAAAATAATGGCCTGAGCCCCGCCGGCCGGGCCCGGCCCTCCGCGCCCCGCCGCCGCCCCATCGGCAGTCGAGGCTGGTGGGGAGGCGGGCCGGGGGCCCAGAGCTCGCCCCGCCGCCGCTGCCCGGGGCCCGGGGCCGCGCCCGGAGCGGGGAGCGGAGGAGCCGGCGGAGCCCCGGGCCACGCTACCCCGGGCGGCGGGGCCGGCGGGGCGGGGAGGGAGCTGGGGCGAAGGGAGCAGCGCGGCCCCTCCGGCACCGAGGGGCTGTTCATAACGCGGCCGCTGCCGGACCGCCGCCGCGCAGGGCCGGGGTCCCGGGCCTCGGGGGCACAGCAGTGCCCGTCCCGCCCGTGCCCTGCTCCGCCCAGCGGAGAGCCAGGGACAGGGCACGCACCTCGCCCTCCTTGTGCCATCAAAAAAGGCTTTTTCCCTCTCAAAGAAAAAACAAAACGTCCTTTTTGCAGCTCGGAGCCGTGCCAGTGCCCCCGTCAGCCCCGGCAGGGGAGGCCGGGCCCGCCGTGCCGGGGGCTGTCGTGGTCCGGCGGGGCGCGGGGAGGCAGCGCGAAGGCAGGACCCGGCCCGCCGCGCTGGGTTCCTGCCCCTCCTGCGCTCCTGGAGGTGCTTCGCGGCTCTGTTTGTGCTGCTCTCGGCACTTAAATAATCCAACCCTGATCAGCTCCCTGAGTGAAGGGAGACAGATGCCCCTGCGTGCTGTGAGCGGCGTGAGCGGGATTGGAAGGGCGGGGGATTTATCTCTGTTTCAGTTTCCCCCACCTCCGAGCCGCGAGGGGATCCTTCATGAATTTAATAAAGTGTAGTAAGAATTACCGGTCCCATAATTGGTTTGCAGGGCAGGGGAGAAAGCGGAACGGGGAAACGCCGGCTGGGGAGGTGCTTCAGCTCTGCTCAGCTTGGAGCAGGTTCCCGAGCCCGTTTTGCCCGGGATCGAGTGGGACTCTCAGTAGAATCATCCCCGTCCAGAAACTATCAGTTGTTCACTCTTGTAGAGTATGGCTTCGAGTACAATCGAAGATTGAGCATCATCAGGAATTACCGTAGCGAAGGAATAGCGGGCAAAGCAATTAAACCTGATTGCTGCCTGGCAGAGATTTGGATCGGGCCGTGTTTGGAGGGGAGGGGGCAAAATGTTCCGTCCCACCCGGCAAAGGAGCTGCTGTCCCTGAACTGCCATCTCTCCAGCCGTTGCTTTCAGCTGGCCCCGAGACGCGGAACCGGGCGCCCGGTGTGCGGGGCGTGGGGTGATTTACGCCGGAGAGCGACTGGAATCGGGGTCGGGATCTGCGGGGACGAAGCGAGCCAGTGTCCCCTGCAGGGAGGGAGCAGCTCCCCTCGGCATGCCGGGGCGCTCCCTGCCTTGGCCTGGAAAACTGCGGGGCGGGGGATTTTTCTCTCTCCCTGGTGCTGGCTCTGGGGAACGGCTGCAGAGAGCGGCGCCGGTCGTTTCCTGAAAGTCCCCAGCCTGTCCCGGGGTAGCGACTTACCTCCTCCTCCTCGGGCTGCACCGCCGAGGCGGGACACCCCGGGACACCCCCGGGACGCGGCCGCTGTGCCTGCGCCGGGCCCGCTCCGTGCCCCGCCCGGCTGCGGTGGCCCGAGAGGGCGCGGTGGCGGGGCGCTGAGCTGAGCTGAGCTGAGCTGAGCTGAGCTGAGCTGAGCTGAGCTGAGCTGAGCTGAGCTGAGCTTGCAGCCCCGCCGTCCCCCGGCCCGCTGTCGGTCCCGCGGGGACCGAGAGCGCTTGTTTCACCGCTGGGAAGTGCGGGAAAGGCGAAGATTTGGAAGGACTTCGGCAGCTCTTGTTCCCAGGTGGAACAGCGCAGACCTGCGCGATCGAGAAAATGTCTTTCCCTTTCAAGAAGAGTTATCAAGCTAGGTTATTTCAAAAAAAACCAAATAAAAACACCCACTGGTTCGAAAAATAGTCCGCTGCGGGAAAGGCTTTTTCTGTTTGTACCCAGGGAGATGTCGTTTTCACGGGAAATTAAATACTCCGCTTAGGCTGGCCAAAGACTTCTATTCCTGCATGTACGTCGTCTATTTTAGAGCGGGAGATGTAAGGGACCAGCCTCAGGTGTCGGTCCGTGACAGAAAGGAGCAAACCCAGCAGCAGCCCCGCTCGCCCTTCTGCGGTCCCAGCGGGTACGGGGGGTGACCGCGCTGCGCGGGGAGCCCCGAACGGGCAGAAGGGGGGGGCAGAGGGGAGCAAGTGTCGAGGGCCGGAGGTGTCAGCAAGGGCAGCGCCCTCCCCGCCCCGGGCAGGGGCTGCGTTCACAAACGCCGTCCGAGAGTGGTTTAGTTTTGTGTGTACTCGTAAGAAGCGACAGATCCTGTAAATTTAGACGATCTTTAATATCAGCAAAGATAATCAACAAATCTTTCGCTCTTACGTTACACGTAGATTTCCGGAATAAATAGATTTACACATCAAAAGAGAGATTTTTAAACGGGAATGCTCTGAAGATTATGAAAATTAAAGTAATTTTCTAATAACAAAACCCGGCTGTTTTGGTTAAAGAGTTTAAATAAAAATTAAATTGTATTTGGCTATTCTAATAACGACCTATTGTAATTTCTTTTGTTGCAGCATTTACCCTTTGAATTTTAAAACATCGTTTCAAGATTGGCGATGCTGGTGGTAACCTTTAATGACGCGGGGGGAAGGAAACACCGAAGTGTAAATTGTCACCGGGAAGACAACGGGCTCGGTCTTTCCAGCGGCAGGTAAGTGTCCACGGCGTTTCTTTCATTATTTTAGCTGTAAAATGCGGGGGAGGCAGCGGGGGGGCGGCGGTGCGCTGCTGGGGTGCGCCGAGCCGTGGCCCCCGCGGCATTTGCGGTGCCGCGGTTTTGATAGCGGCCGGTGAAGATGCGCAAGGGCCCCCGGGTCGCGGAGCCTCCCCCGCGCCCTCTGCTCCCGGGAGCTGTCCCACGCGTGCTCGTAGAAGCTATTTCCCCCGCCCCCGGGTGATTATTAATTAGTAGTTTTGAAAGGAGACGGCAGGATCCCTCTTGTCGCGTTCGGTGGGAGCGTGTCCCGCGGGGGAGCCTGCGGGCTCTGCTCCGGTCCCGGAGGCGCCTGGCCGCGGCGGGTTCCGCCACGTCCCGCGGGGCTCTGCCGCCCGGCCAGGGGCTTCCCGCCTGTCCTGCACCGCCGATATCTGGCATCGCTCGCTGCCGGGGCTGATCCGAAACCCGCCGTGTCGCCTGGAAGGACGGTCCGGGGATAACGTCTAAGGTGCCAGCGGGGGCTGTCCCGCCGCCGCCCCCGGGATGCACGCTGAGGGGCTGCTGTCCAGGAGGCTGGGAAGGGGAGAGAGAGCCCGGGGCTCCCCAGGAGCAGTGCCAGATGACTGCCCCCAAAGCAGGTTACTTCCAGCGCTGCGATCCTGCCCCGCCTGCCCAGCCGCTTCCTTCCCCCTCACACAGGGACAGGTCGGAGGGCCGGGGTCGGGACGGGGCCCACGCCCGCCCTGGTCCCCTTGCACCCGTCCCATCTCCCCCGCCCCCGCCCAGGGAGCCCCCAGTGTGCGGGCCCGGGGGCCCGGGCAGGCAATCCGGACCCCGCAGGAGCTCAGGGACACGCGGGTTCCTCCCGTAGCGGGAGAGGCAGCTGGAAAGGCACTTTCCCCCGGCAGGGACGGGGTCCGCCCGCCCCGGGCTGGGTCACTTCCCCTGGCTCCTGCGAGGGAGGAGGCTCCTCCGCGCTGTCCCCGGGGCCTGCGACCCCGCCGCCCTCGGGGGTCCCCACGGACACGCACGGAGCTGGCGGGGGAAGTCATCCAGCACGTACTTACTGGCCACCTGGATCCCTCTAAGAGTCTCGCAAGGCTCTCCTAAAGCGAAGGGACGTTAGGGTGAGATTTAGTGGCGCTTGCACCAGAAGAAGGGTGGGAGTGATGTGTATGGGAGATATATTCTCCCACAGTAACCTCTCCCCCTCCCCCCGCGGCTCTCCTCGCCCCCCTCCCTCCCCCCGCGTGTCTGGTCCGGCGGGGTTCAGCAGAGCGGGCTGTGGGCAGCCCCTCGGCGGAGGTTGTGTGAATGGAGGATCGGCGTGGCTGACTCCTCCTCCCCGGCAAGCGCCTCTATTTGAGCTTTGCAAAGTTGAGGGCGAGCAGGCATCCGAGGTGAGGCGTGCGAGGCGGCTGTGCCCCCCTCCCCGCGGACAGACGGACACACGCACGGACAGACAGGCGCACACCCGCACACGCGGACAGCCCGACACACGGAACCCCCCGCCGTGCCCTGCGCTGCCAGCGGGTGCGAGCCCGGAGGCGATCCTGGAGAACAACCTTGCCCTGTCGCTGCTGCCGGCTCCCGCAGGGCTGGACCCGGGGAGCTGCGTCGCGGAGCAAACGTCCCCCAAAGGGCTGAGCTCGCCAGCCTGGTGCCTGCAGCCGGAGCCGGCCTCCGGCTTGGCGGGCAGGGGCCAGGTGTCCTGGAACAAGTGCGGCCCGGGGGCAGACTGGCTGCCCGGCGGCAGGCAGAAGGTCTGCGAGCAAATGGGCTCCGACGTCCGAGACCTCAACGCGCTGCTGCCCTCCGTGCCCTCCCTGCCGGGCAACAGCAACTGCGCCATGCCGGTGAGCAGCGCGGCGCAGTGGGCTCCCGTCCTGGACTTCCCCCCGGGGGCCTCCTACGGCTCGCTGGGGCCGCACTCCTTCATCAAGCAGGAACCGAGCTGGAACGGGTCGGACCCGCACGAAGAGCAGTACCTGAGCGCCTTCACCGTTCACTTCTCCGGCCAGTTCACCGGTACGGCCGGGGCTTGCCGCTACGGGCCCTTCGGCGCCCCGCCGCCCAGCCAGCCGCCCTCCGGCCAGGCTCGGATGTTCCCCAACGGGCCCTACCTGCCCAACTGCCTGGAGGGCCAGCAAGCCATCCGCAACCAGGGTAAGGGCAGCGCTGCCGGGCGGCCCGGGCTCGGGGGGGCGGCCCCCGCAGGCGTCCGCTAAGCCTTGCCGGGCCGCACTTGGTGTAAACACCAAGCCCGGCCTTTCTGGCTGCAGCCGCCGGGCAGGGTTAGGCGAGCCGGCCCTTCCGTGCCTCCTTTCCCTCCCTGCGCGGCCGCCGCGTCGCTCCCAGGAGTTTTAGGAGCCACGAGTGGCTCGCCCCCACCCCTCCCGTGGGGTGGCGGGCCGCAGCGGGCGGCTCTGCCCGGCGGAACGGAGCGCCCCCCCCCCGCCCCCTCCGTGGGTTGGAGCAGCCTCTCGCCTCGCCAAGGTTTGTTGGGGCCGGGGACGGCGCAAGCCCTGGAATGGAGATGGGGCCAGTGCCCCGAGACGATTCCCTCTACAGATCTTGGGGGTGGGGGGGGGGGGGGGTGTGTACCTCCAAACCTCCTCCCGAATCCGACAGCCTCAGTCCGCGTGATTCCAAGCCCTGTGTCGAATTAACCTCGGGAGCGCTGAACGCCCCCAGGCCGGGATAAACAAACAGGGGCGCCTCGTAGTTTCCTTTCAGCATCTCCGTGGCCGGGACAGGCTGCAGTTTGCACCGTCCTGAGAAATTCCCGTGGGCCGCAGGGCCGAGCGATGGGTCATTCCCTGCGTGTGGCACCGAGATCGTCACCTAATCGTTTTAATTCCAGTGGCCGCAGTATAAACATCTGCTGGTGGTGCAAAGGCGAGGAAGAAGGGAAAGGGCCGAGCGTGCGGAGAGCTTGCCCGAGCCCTTTCGGGTCTTGTTCCCCCTCCTTCAACTGGCCCCGGGGGCGCGGGTTGTCGAGTCCCGCACTCCCTGGCCCCGGACGAGGCGCTGGGGGGGGCCTGGCCGAGTTGGGGGGGGGGGGGGGTCGGGCCATAGCGACCCCGAGACTCGGGGGACGGGGGAGCGGCGGAGGGTGCGCGGCCCGGCCGGGATCTCGGGCTTGCTGTACGCCCTGGGGGCAACCACGTACCTACAGAGAGGGTCTGGCGGCGGGCAGGGCAAGGGGCCGGAGCGGAGGCCGGGGCCGGGCGGGCGCGGTCTGTGCTGGCCGCCGAGGGGTGGCCCGGGGCCGGCGAGGCGCCCGGGGCGAGGATTGCGGTGCGGAGAGGCGATGGCGGCGGCGGGGGGGAAGCGGTTGTTCCGCAGCGCGGCCGCGCACGGGCCTCCCGCGGGCGGTGCCGGGCCGCGGTCCCGCTGCCACCGCTCTGCTGCCTTCGCCCCCCGGCCCTGCCCCCGCTGTCCGCCCGGCGCCGGGCTCTAACGTCGGGAACCGCGGAGCGGGCCGCCGGGGCCTTGCCCGGCGGGGAGCGATGGGCAGCACCCCCGGAGCTCGGGGTCGGGGCCGTGGCGAGGCTCCGCAGCCGCTGCGCGCCCCGCGGGGGCCGCAGGCTCTGAGCGGCGGGACTCGGCCTGCGGTCGCCCTAGCACAGAGCACGCCGGGCCCGGGAGCTCTGCCGGGGATTTTTAAAAAGACTTCTGAAAGGATTTTAGACATCGGAGAGGACTGGTAATCGCTGGGCCGAAAGAGCGACGAGATGGAGCCGAGGGTGAGGGAATTAAACTCGGCCCTGGGTGCGGGAGCGGGTGGGCGAGGGACAGAGTGACCCCGCGCCGTCCTCTCGCCGGAGTTTAACCACGCCGTGGGGAAACGGAACCCGTAGCGCACCCAGACATGGGGCCCGGGTTGGGCTTTACTCGGCCCCCGGCCCCGCAGCCCCGCACCCCCCCACCCGCGCCTGCCCCGAGCACCGCGGCGCAGCGGCCCGAGGGCCACGCACGGCCCGGGCCCGGCCGGGTGGATCGCGGCTCCGCCAGGGCCTGGCAGCGGGAGCGGGGCCCGTGTCCCGGCTCCCTCCCCTGCTCCGCCAGGGCCCTGCTCCGCGCCCGCGGGGGTGGGGGGTCCCTTCCGCCCGGGGCTGCCTCCCTGCACGGGCGGCACCGGGGTTTAGCCACAACTATTTTCGGCGACACGCAGCGAGCTCCTTCGGCAAGGAGGAATTCTGCAAGCGGTGTTTGCTTTTTTTTTTTTTTTTCCGTGGATGGATAAAATGTTCTTGCTTTGGCTCTCCTCAAGGTTGAACTCCTTTTTTTTTTTTTTTTAGCCGGTTCCTGCGACCGTGGGAAAGACGCTACCTTGGCTCTGCGATGACATTTCTGCCAAGACTGGGATGGGGTGGGGGTTAGGGAACTAAGGCTTTGAAACTTCTGCCCAAATTTTCTCTTCCCGTTCGCCTGTCTCTTCCATCCAGCTGGGCTCCTCCAACAACTGGATGCCTCCAGCGGCCCCTTTCTCCAGCAGATGTACAACTTTCAATTATTTTCAGCACATTTTAATCGGGCCTGGCTCTGATAACGCCCTAATTAAAGAGACCTCACTATCGGCAGCTTGGTTCAGAACTCAACTTTCTTATCACATTCCTGAAACTTTGGGTCAGGCAACACCGGAATATGCGGCCAAAACCTCGTCCTGCTCCGAGCTGAGTTTTGAAGGTCACCGAAAGTCTGTGCCGGGCCAAAAGTAACGTAGAAAGTGTCAGTGTTTTCTGAAAGTTAAAAAAGAGGCAGAGGGAAATGGGGAAAAGGGAGTTGAAGGTTGAGCCTCTACCCTGAGGGCTAAGGGAGGAGATAAGGAGCGAGAAACAGCTGTGGGGTGGGAGCCCGCGAGGTACCGGCTTGTCAACGCCGCTCGCATCGCGGCGAAAGGAGTTCTGCTCCTAGGGCGAGGGGGATGTGGGAGAGATTTGGCTGGCGTCGAGACAGTCCCACTTCTATCCCAGCCCCGCAGTCTCACGGCCGGCTTAAGATCATCGCAGAGGTGAAGGTTTCAAAGTCTTCCGTATGTTTGGTTTTTTTTTTCTTCCCCATCGCTCACTTAATTTCTCCCGCGCAAGCCCGCAGGTTAATTAAGTGCTGTAATGTCGCTGCATCCAGACTCTGCAGAGAGAATAAAACGGAGAAGCAAAACCCGATCCCTTTGTTGCCCTTCCGTTTTACTCTCTCTGAAATTGTGATTATCGATCGGCAGTGGTGAGGCAGAGACCTGCACAGCGCCGAGCACTCAGCACCGAAGGGACCTGAGAACAGTCCCGAGTGCTCCCTCTCGGCTAACAAAATCGCCCTCCGGCCACACGGCTCATCCAGACGGGGCTGCGGAGGGTGCCCGTGCTGGAACAAGCGGGTTAAGAGAGAGGGATTTGAGGGAGGGAGCGCTCTGCGTCGGTTTGGTTTCTTTTCCCAGCCCGCGTCGGACTTTTTGTTTTGTTTTTTTGGAAGAGTGACTCTCGGAGGAGCTTGGTTCTCGGGCTAAATGCTGATGAGCCGAGAAGCCTCTGAGATAATATTACTTTGTAATTACTTTTTAGCTGAAGTTGTTTAGCCAGCTCCAAGTCATTAATGAAAGTTGGTGTCCAGGCACCTGATTTACGATTTCTTGTCGGCCCGGGGTCAGCAGAGGTGGTCTCTTTCCATCTGAATCTGCTCGGTGTAGGAAACAAAATAGGCTGTTTATTATTTTGGAGAGCAATTTTCGTTGAAAGGAGGAGTTTTATTTTTTCATGTAACATTCCGCCTCTTTATTGCAGACTCTTCAGAAAGCTGCTCTTAAAAAAAAAAAAAAAAAAAAAAAAAAAAAAAAAGAAAAGAAAAGATTAAAGGGTAACTTCTAAATTGGAAACGGCAGAGGAGTACACCGAGCAGATGGAAATCTTCCTCTTTAATATGAGCAACAATTAATGAAAACATCCTTTTTATTACCGAAGCCGATCTGTTCTCTTTAAACACGAACGAGACTTCCGACTTTCCGCCCCTCGGAGCGGGCTGCCCGGCGCTCCTCTCCCGCGGCGGGGGGGTCCCACCCGCGCTGCCCCGCGCCCGCAGCCTCCCGAAGTGCGTGTGCTTGGGGGGGGGGGGGGCGGTGGGAGAGCGGGCACAGGTTCACAGCCTTACTGCGTCTTTTTACCTCACTGTGGGCAGCGGCACCGGGGGAAGGTCAATGCGGTGGGATAAATGCGAAGTATTTCGGCAGCCCGCGGCGGGGCCGTGGGCGCGTGGCCGTGGGAGCTTGCCGAGAGGCTTCGCGGGAAGCTGGTGGCCGAGCGGGCTCAAGGCTCCTCCTAACCCCGCTGTGGTCTCTTCGGCAGGTTACAGCACCGTGGCGTTTGACGGGACCCCGAGCTATGGCCACACGCCGTCTCACCACGCCGCCCAGTTTACCAACCATTCCTTCAAACACGAGGACCCCATCAGCCAGCAGCCCTCGCTCGGTAATTGCAGCCTCCGCGGGGTGCGGACCGCGCTCCCGGCCGCGGGGGCCCGCCGCGAAGGGCGCTGGCGGCCGGCTGACAATCCGGAGTGGCTCCGGAGTCGCGCCGCTGCCCTCCTGCAGGCCTGGCACAGAGCTGGAGCTGCCCAAACGCTGGAGGACGGGGCCCTGCAGCCCCCTCCGCAGCGCAAGGCGGGGGGGGTGGGGGGGGCGGGGGGGGCGGCTGGTCATCACAGCGGTTAACTGTTGGCCGTTTTCTCTGCAGGGGATCAGCAGTACTCGGTGCCCCCTCCGGTGTACGGCTGTCACACCCCCACCGACAGCTGCACGGGCAGTCAGGCCCTGCTCCTCCGGACCCCCTACAACAGGTACCTCCGCGGCAGGGAGCTTTGCTTTGCCTTTGCGTGGGTTGTTGCTCGGACGTGGTCTCTCCCCCCACATGCCGTTCGAACAGCTTTCTCCTTTCTTCAAGGAAACAGATTTATTTTTTCCTTTCTCAAAAGAAAAAAGGTTCACACGTTAAAAAACCCCAACCCAAGCCAACCCAACAAAACCCGCAAAAGCAAACAAAGTCAAACACAAAAAACCCCACAAAACCCAAAAAGACGCCTCACCCTCCGCCGCGAGCCCCGCCACCTCTCGGAGCTTTCCCGAGCCGCCTTGCCCTCCCGGGCCGGGCCTTGCGCGGGGCGGCGGCGGGGCTCGCCGCTGGCCGCGCATCTCCCGTGGGGTCGGGCGCTGCGCTGCCGGCTCGGGGAAGCCTCCCCGGGTAAGCGGGACCCGGGCTGCCCGGCCTCGTGGGAGCATGCCTGCCCCGCGGGCGCCAAGGATCTGGGATTTGCCCTCCCCCTCGCCGGGGAGGGGGCAAGTGCCCGGGGCAGCCCAGGCTGCGGGGCCCCGCCGGCGGAGTCCGGCCCAAACCCCGCTCCCGAGCCTCCCCTCGCTGCCCGCGGCCGGCGCGGCTCCGCCATCCTGCCCGGCCCCTCCGCCTCGGCGCAGGCTGCGCAGCGGAGCGGAGCGGAGCCGGCCCGTGGGGCGCAGCCGTCGGCTCCTGCGGCCCTGCCAGCGCCCGGCCCTGGGAACCCCCGCAGCCGGGAGGATGCGGGAGCGCTCGCTGGTGAGCGGCAGCGGTGGGCAGAGCGGGGTACAGGCAATTAAACCCCAGCTGTGCCCAGGGGCTCCGTCTTGCGGACCGAGACCCCTCCCGATGGCTCCCAGGAGCGACGGGGGCTGGCCTGCAGGGAGGTTATTTACTGAAAACGGGGAAATAAACCTATCGGATTTCCTTGCCGGGAGAAAGGTGCAGCTGGAGCTTTGCTGCGAGCACGAACTCTCTTTGCCAACAGACGGGTCCGTTGCGAGCTCGGCTTCCCGTTTTCTTCAGTCTGGCATGAGGGCTGGGCGTGTCTCTTTGCAGTTTTACAACGTGTTTAGTGAGCAGAGAAGTTCCCCAAAATTTATTCTTCAACTTTTTGTGAACTTGGAGCCAGTCCCGTATCTTGGAGTTGCTAAGTAACTCTCGCACACAAAACAATGTGCCGCCGCGAAGGAAGCCGCGAGCGGCTCCTCTTGTAGGCCGGTTATATCAGCTCTGATTAATCAACACTGGATGTGGGACAACAAAATTCTGTCACTTCCAGAAGCCACTTCGCTAATGAACGTGAGTTGACGTCAAGGGAAGGAGGGAATGAGGTAATGAAGGAAGGAAAGAAGCCTATCCAGAGAGATTAGCTTGCAGAATAATTGGCGGGGCGAAGCCCTGCGCTGAAGTGGCAGAGATTGCTCGCCTCGCAGGGAAATCTATAAATACGGTTTGTAGGGAGGCTCGGGGAGGGCAGCTCCGACCCGCCGCGGGCAGCCGCCGCCCTGCCCAGCCCCGCCACCCCGGGGCTCGCCCTCGCCTTCCGCTCCCGTGTCGGGGCTCCCGTGTCGGGGCTCCCAGTGGTGGCATCGCGGGCGCTCGCTCCCTCCCGTGGCGTTTGTACCCGCCTATACGTTCCGTGGAGCGAGCCCAGCCCTGGGAGGTGCGATTCCGGTAGGAAACCGCAGCTTGTGCCGAGACCTGTCTCCTTCCTCCATGTGCCCGTGCCGAGGTGGCCGCGGGGAGGGTGGGCACGGCCTGGCATCGCCCAGGTGCGGCCACCTCTCGCCCAGCGCTTTGGGCCCCGGGCCCGGCGCGGATGGGCAGAGCTGCGCTGCGGGGCCGGTCTCTTCCCGAGCTTAGCCTTGATCCGGCTCTGCTCCCTGGGAGGTTTACTGCTTAACTTCGGTAGGATAAGGATTTAAGCCCTTAAACCTCACACGAACCACTACTGGCGTGTGGGGGTGTAAATCGGGGCAGAACTTGTTGACGGCGAGGGCAGGTCCTGCTCCAGCACCCACGCCCGAACAGGTGGGTGAGCTCGGTGCGGCCTCGCCCCCTCCCCTCCTGCACGTGTTCAAAAGCATCTGAGAACCCCCATGTTCCTGCCACACAAGTGCTCTTCCTAGAAAGTGGGTGACCAGTTACCGTGCGGTTAGCCACATTTTCAACGGCCTGAAAACGGACCGCACCGTCTTGGGCGATATTGATATTAATCTGGTGGAATCTTTATTATTATTTTTTAAGACCGTATTTATTCCGTACTTCCTCCGCGAAGAGTTATTTGGCTTTTCCCTGTTCAGGTCAAGTTTGCGAGCTCCGCTTTGACAACTGATGGCTCGCTTGCCGCATCTGAGCGCCGGGTGTGGCCGGGACGGGGCGGTGAGGCTGTTCCGCGGCCATGCCCGCGCCCGCTGCGCGCCTCCCTGCGCGCCTGGCGCCCGTTGCGCGGGGCGCGCAGCAAGGGCGCAGGGGATGGCGCTCATCCGCGGCGTGGCGGGGTCGGTCGCGCCCGTCGTTCCGGGCGCTGGCTGGGGACAGCAGGCGCTCCCGGTCGCCTTTAGCAGCGGCGGGGGGGACGAGGCGGCGGGGGCACCGAGCTCGGGAGCGGGCGGTGCCGCCTCTTTCCCTGGCGGGGTGCGACAGCCGGTGGCCGCCCTGCACCGCCTCTCCTTCTCACCTCCCCGGGACGCTCGAGTAGCGCACTGGCGGCCTTTGTGGGCCCTCGCCCACCACCCCCCGGCCGAGGCTTCGGGTCCGCCCGGCCTTGCAGCCGCTCTCTGGTCCCCGCCGTCCCCCCGCCGCGGGTCTCTGCTGCGCCGGGGCGCGACCCGAGGGGTAAATCCTTCCGGGAGCACAGCGGGAGCGAGAAAGCAGCCGTGGTGAGATGCAGGGTGAACCGCCTCCACCTGATGCTCTCTCTTCCTCCTCCTCGCCGTCTCACCGGCTGGGTTCAAGGGCCCGTCAGGAAGACGCTACTGGCTCCCCCGGCCGGGAGCCCCCCGGGTGGCCAACGGCCGCGACAGCGTTGCCTTCTCTCCCGCACCGAGGCGAAGCGGTCGGGAAGGCGACAGCTTGAAAGAAATGGTCAAAAGATCGTAATTCTTATACTGGAAGCAAAAGTATCTTTGAAATCTCTCGCCTCGGCAACTACTCGCTCTGTTTATAGCGCAGGCAGGGAACACTGCACCGGCTGTCGGTGGCTGGACGAGGGTGACAGACCCGCGCGGGCTGCGAGTGGGCGATAGATGGCGAGCATTTGTGGGCCCATTAAAATGGTGATGTGAACTTTTCTACCTCGCGCTGTTTAATGTAGTAAACATGCTCGACGTTGAAAATTTACTGTGAGTCACACTTACAAAGACTTTAAAAGTGGAGGAGTCTCGGTTCAGATTATAGCTCTTTCTGTGCAGAGGTCAAGAACTCGGTAATACTGCAATGCAGGCCAAAACAAACTCTATATGATCTACTACTGGTTTCCTTTTAAGTTCCCTTTTTGCTCAGCGTTGACTTCCTTTTATTCCACTCCAACTTACATTAATCCCCGTTGTAGAAACGTTCCCCCCCTTCCTCTCGTTTCTCTTTAAAAGCATCTCTGTAATGAAAATAAGTTATTTTTAGTGTCTTCTTTGTGGCCGTTCGGAGGGCCAAGGATTCAGATTGAAATCAGTGCAGGCGTATCCCCGGAGACCCCGCTTTCCTTCTCATCACTCAAACCTCGTCCAAAGCCGAGGTTTTGAGAGGAGCTGTTAATTCCATGAGATCATCTCACGGGACTGTCAATAATAAACCACGGCGAGGTGTAAATGAAGTTGGGGATGTCCTGTTCTCTGTCACATGTCAGATGCGAGATGCTTCATCCTGTGTCGACGCCCGGTGGCCCCCGGGCAAACGGCGGCCGGCGCGGCCGTTCCTGCCTCGGGGCCTGTCGGGGCGCGGGGCCCGGCGGTGCCCACCTGCCCCCCCGGGGCTGTAGCCAAAGCTTGGGCAGTCCCGGGTGTTTGGAGATGGAAACCTCGCAGGGTCGTGGGCTCGGCATCTCCACAGAAAGGAAATTTTTTCCCTTGGCCACAGCCGGCAGCAGGGATCACGCAGACCCTCTCTGCAGCCCGTGTGAAGGGTGTGGGGGTGCCCCTCCGTGGGCACCCAGGTGCCGGGGCACAGCCCACGCCCGACGTGCCGAGAGACCGCAGCGCATCCCGCGGGAATCCGCTCTCAGGGCCTCAGATCGAACGTCCCCTTCTCCCCAAGGCGCGCAGCTGAAACGCGCCCCGGCTCGGCTCCGGCGCCGGGGGCGGCCCGGGCTGGCGTGGGGTGCTGAGCCCGGGCTGGCGTGGGGTGCTGAGCCGGGCTGGCGTGGGGTGCTGAGCCCGGACTGGCGTGGAGTCCGAGCCCGGATTGGCGTGGGGTGCCCAGCCCGGGCGCCGGCTCCCCCCGGCGTTTCCCCCCGGCTCTGTCCCACCGCAACTGCCGCGGGAGGGCGGGGGGGGGTTAGGGGGGTGCGGGTCTCTGGTGGGGCCGCCCCGAGCCAGAGGGACCGAGCGTGGCAGAGCGGGATTTAGCGGAAAGAGCGGCATTTCGCTCGCCTCTCTCCGAGAGCTTTGCAGGACGCCCAGCCTGCCCGACAGCCACTCCGGGCTCCCTTCAAAACCTGGAGCCAGGTCGGGCTCCGCCGTTAAGCTCTTGTCGGAGCCGCAAAGCCCGGAGAGAGGCGCGGCTGGAAATGGGGGAGGGCCGGGGGGAGCTTCGGGCGGGGAGCGGCGGCTTCACCTCGGCCCTGGACACGGCGCTGCTTTCGGAGCGGTTTGGACACTGTCACCCAAAGGCGGCATGCTATACAGTGGCTGCGAGCAGTGACAAGATGAATAAGTGTATTGCTTTATGAAAAAGCAAAGGAGGGGAAAAAAGTGGATATTGTGGGGGAGGCTCTTATAAATGAACTGTCAAGCGAAAGAAAGTTAAAGGGAAATCTCCTGCTGTAAATGCATCGGGCGGGCACTTCTAATAAAAATCAGGGTCCTGGAGGAATTAATTACAGCAGCATTACAGGAAGAATTCGTGGAATTGCAAAACGTAGTTGGCACAGACCAGCACGGGCTGCTATTGCAAATGGGGAAACTGCAGGAGAGTTTAACAATTCCTGAGCTGATATGCAGGACATTGTAGTAGCATAATAGCAGTTCAGACACACTAATGAATAATAGTGTCCAGTGATACTGACAAATGATATTACGCATACTTCGAGATTGAAGTAATTTAATTTGTTTTTATACGCAAAAGCTTCCCACTGGAATCTGACTTTTTTGGGTCGCTTCTACCTGCCACGAAGAAAAAAAAAAAAAGAAAAAAATACCCTCTTCTAATAACAGAATGATATAAATTCACCGCGTAAGTCCAGCGAATTTAGGTGTAATTAATCAACAGGGAGACTTGCGTTTATTGTGAGCGGCTGTTCCCCGGCATTAATCACGGAGCCCGGCTGAAAGGCCCGGGGGCTCCCGCCCTCCTTCCCCGCCGGGGCGAGGCTGCGCGGCGGCGGGGAGCTGAGCTGTGGGGGGAGCCCCGCAGCCTACCCGGGGGGGGCCGTGCCACGGGCGACGGCACCTCTTGGGCCTCGCAGGGAGCGCTCCGGGGGCGGGGGCCGGCCGGGCGGGCCGCTCCGCGGGGCTCTGCAGCGGCCCGGGGCCGCCCCCCGGCCGGTTACCTGGCTTTGAAGCCCCAGTTTGCGGCTTCCGAGCGGAGAGCGGTGGCCGGGAGGCGCGGGGCGCTGCTGCCGCCCGCGCTGGCTTCGGCGCGTAGCGGCGCGGAAGGAGCGCGTTCCAGCGGTGAGCTCCTCTTATCGCTCAGCCACCCCATTTCTCTCCTGCTTGTCAAGCCCCTCTGTGTAGAACATCCATCACGAGTCACGATAGCTTGCTTCACTCCATTAACCACGTGGTCTCTCACACTCCTGCTTAAAACAGTTAACAGATTTGCGTTTTTAAAACAAATAATCTGCTTCGCTAGCCCGCCCGGCTGCCTATATTCGTTTCATTAATTTCAACGTGTCAATATCGGATATTACTTTTCTGTAAGCAAAAAGTTTTCGGTCTCCACTTCCAGGTATTTACAAATTGGTAGGCTGGCAGATTCAAAGAGACTTTCCAATCCATAGCTATTTTTTTAATTTATTTCATTTTATTTAAAAAAAAATCATAATACATCGATAAAAGGGATTATATAAAATAAATTCACTTTCTACTATTATATATTTTAAAACAATAGCAAAGAAAATGTTGCTATCTTGATGTATTGGTTTTTACTCGATCGCTGTAATTTTAGTTCTAATTCTACGTATTTTCCTGACAGTGACAATTTATACCAAATGACCTCACAGCTTGAATGCATGACATGGAATCAAATGAACTTGGGATCTACACTGAAGGGGTAAGGTGCTTTATTCTTTTCTAATCTTTTGCCCTAGTGTAGTTGGGTTACTGAGCTAACTTTATCTTGTATTTCACGACTTGAATCTGGTCACTAGCACGAGAAAATACTGACCAGTTCCGACAGTGGTTCATCATCCAGCTGCAGCTTACCGTGTTTTTAAAAAGACTTGCAATATCCCACCTTAGGTGTCGGGGTGCTGCCTGGTTGAGGCCATTCAGTTCAGCAGTAGGTATTGGAGTGGCGAGGTTCCCCGGCGGCCCTCTGCAGCCGCCGAGCAGCCTCCGCGGGGCTCCGCGCCAGCCGAGGGCAGCGGCCGCGGGGCTCCGCCGGGGCCGGGCTGGGGTGGGGGGGTCCCGGGGCTGGTCCCGGCGGGGCAGCTGCTGCCCCTCCGCGCTCTCCTCCTCGAGTCGTCGCCCCTTCCTACCATCCCTCTTCCCCTTCCCTCCCTTCGCCGGGCCCTGCGTCCTGTGTCCCGGCCCTGCCGCCTCCCGGCTTCCTTCCTCCCGGCCATTGTCGCCCTCCCACCTGCCGGGAAGAGGCTCCGGCCCGCCTCCCCCGCGGGGCTTCCTGCTGCCGGGCGGGCAGGAAGGCCCCGAGGCGCCGCGGGGTCCCGCGGAGGGGTGGGGGGTGTGTGGGGGGGCAGCGCTCCCGGCCCCCGCCCGCCCCGGCCTGGGCGGGCCTCGCCCCCCGCCGGGCCTCCCCCGGTCCCCCGCGCTCCCCGGCCGGCCCTGGGGTCGGGGACGGGCTGCGGGGACGGGGAAGGGAGAAGGAGCGAGCGAGAGGGAGCAAGGAGGCGCGGGGCTCCCGGTGCCTCCCTCGCCCTGTTCCAGGCTGGGTGTCCTCTAACGCACCCAGGGGAGCGCGGGCAGGAGCGAGACCCGCTAGGTTGGTGCAGCACCCTGTCTCCTCCTTGGCTCATCTACGATCACTGCCACGAGCCAAAGAGCCGCCTTTTGATCTTGGCCCGCTCTGCTCTGAGTAGATAACAGGTTGTGAGAACTCCCGAAGGTAGGTATCGCCAGCTTGCTTTGGGATGCTCTCAGTGTGCCGTCTCAAGTGAACAGCAGCAGAAGTCTAGAAAAGCCTGCGTAGGTCTGCACTTTCATGTAGTTGTCCATAAATATGAAAACCTTCTTCAAGATGGACTTTGTGTACAGTGCTGTAGCGTGATAAAGTAAAAAAAATATTATGGGTCTGCTTCTAGCTCATTCACAAATGGTGTTTGAAGGTTAGAGGGAGAAGATAGCACAGTAAACTATTTGTATCGAAATGAATGAGAATTGAGCCTGAAGAGATCTCTCAAGGAGCTCTTTTGTGGTTGGAGAACATCCCCAAATCCTACAGTTGTGTACAGTTCAGTGTCTTTGCTGCTATGTCTCTTTTTAAAGGTTACTTCCTACTTCTTTTTTTCATAAGTGTTTTTGATTTCCTCTTTAAACTGTACCCTTTAAAGATCAGTCATTGCAATATTAGACACTGTTTTGTCTCTTCTGAAGAAAATATCCTGCAAAATGGAGAAACACATCAACCTTGACCGAGGTCCAAGTTATTAAAGCAAGGAAGAGGTTATTCTTTGGGGAACTCAGTGAGAAAAAAAAAAAAAAAAAAAGACACAATAGAAATATTAAAGGAGTACTGAACAAAATAAATGGCTTCTTACTTGTCCAGGAGTCAGACTGTTAGCAGTGTAAAGTATGTGACCTAGGATGCATGAAAAGGGGGGGAAAAAAAGAAACCAAGATGAATGATCTATGGTAAAACAAAGTTGAAAGTTTTGGTATAGGCCAAGATTGTAGAATCTGTGGAAAATCAGTGCTAGACATAGCCTCATCACTGGTAATATGAGCCAAAATAGTTATCTGTCTTTTCTGGCTGAGAGTTACAATACACAGTACCTCCAATCTCAGTTGCCATGAACATAAGGTATTCTTCCCAAGATTTACATCTTTAAAATATATGAACTGTTCATAAGTGATTCCCAGGCGTTTAGTATTTCAGATGCTTTTCTCAATCTTGTAGTTGTAATTTAAGAATTTTGGAATCAATCTTCCTGTTGAAATATGGAGCTTCTAGATTCTGTCCAACGATGACAGTCCTTGTTTAGCTCCTTGCCTTGAGTTCTCCCTGGCATGCCTTCCTGGCTTTGATAAGATTTTTACACTTTATAAGAAGGAAAAAAACATTACCAGTAAGTTCTGCAAATAGAGAATTCTACATTTATATAAAACTTATGGGCCATATACTTTATACTTGACAGTAGACCAGTTCAGTAGCTTGCTTTCTGGGTTTGTGTTCAGCGTAAGTTTAATATACTGAAATGAAGCTGTTGCTGTGCATTTCAGGTAGTTAACAGCTTCTATGTCTAAGGTATCTAGCAGTTTATCTGAGAGCATTCTGGTTTTAGCTGTTTACATTCTTGACAATATTTGCCTGATCAGCTCCAGAATCTCTTCACTCCAGATTAAAAGTTTGAAATTTGGCAAGGAATACTGTCAGGTGGCCAAAGCTGACATTGTGAAAATCATTCCCTTTGAGTTGCAAGCTTATGAACAGTCCTGTTTGTGTGCAATCAGAAGCAAGAGCCTGGCTTCCGAACTATTTAATGATTTTATCTGCTCAGAGCCTGCTTCAGCCTATAGCTTTAAGGCCTTAGAGGACTTTTTTTCCTGAATGTATTTTTCTCCCTGGATATTTTAATGTCGGATATTGGAACTGAGGGCAAGAAGTTTCTTCATCTTGGTGGGTTTTAGTCTTTGTGTGGTTTCAGACTGTAGAAGGCATGGCCTGAGTGACAAGCAGAGGTGGGCAGTAAAAGGTATGGAATAGAGTGCCTGGCCAGCCATGGCTCAGTGGCGGAGAGAGATACATAGGGTGAACAGAGATGTTGTCTTCTGACAGAGTGCAACAATGTGATAGACTGGCAGGGGAAGGGGAGAGAGGTGGAAACGGGGAAGCAGATAGAAAAGGCTGCAGCCATGAATTATAGATGTTTCTACTTGCTGGCAAACCAAAAGGAGGTCTGATGGCCCAGCCTGAGCTTCCCTCTGCAAGGAGTTGTCCCTGGAGAAGAAGACAACCCACTACTGCTACCATATAGTCCAAGTGACTTGAATCTATGTTGTAGGTTTTCACTTAGGTTCTGAATGCCAAAGATTGAGCTCAAGTTGTGCTTATAACTTGTATGAGGAAGTGCTGTGTGAGCTAGTGCCTTGATCATGTATTGCTTGTTTGTCCAGGGACTTCTCCATCACCTTTTGAACTTTGGGTAGACAAGAGAGAGGGCTGGCTTGTTGTCTGCAAGAGCTGTCACACATACTGGCAGCTTCAAGGATCTGAAAGGAAAGCTTCATGGTTAAAGCAGTGAACATCACTGTGGGATTAGATTTTATCTCTTCAGACTGCTGATGGTTCGTTTCTCATTTTGTGGTATTTTGGTTGGAGTAGCTAAGATCAGATTTATGCTGTTGCAGGAAAGTCAGTGGGTCCTTTGCTTATTACCCTGAGAACTCAGGTCCCAGACATTTCAAAATTAATGTCCCATGTTAGTGACACCTTTGCCTTCAGTTTCTGTCCTTAATATTTTTGCATTGCTTTCTTGTTTGTCCAATGTGGAAAATGCTGCTTCCCTTCATAGTGTGGTTGTAGAGGTAGACCTAATGACTATAAACCTCTCCTTGATATTTTGATGAGTTCTGTATAGAAGTGACATGGAAATAACTTATCACAAGTAGGAAATGATATGGCATGGTAGACAGGAAGTGTAGCCACATACCCACCAGGAAGACTTAACAGAAATATTGCATAGTTGCTTCTTCAGCCACTCAAGTAAAAAGTTTGGATTCATATTTCCAACAGTTACCTGAAATCGAGTATATAACCAGACGAAATTTGTTTTTTTCCCTTTTGGTTTTGCTTGGGTGTTAAATAGTTACCAGGTTCCATGGAAATTTGTATTTATTGCCATTTGCTCAGGCTCACTGAGGAAGGAAAATTAGGTATGAGCTCTGTAGAAGACTATTAAAACTGCATCTAAAACCAGACAGTGAAAACTTATTTTGTCTAGGAATGAATTGTAAAGGTTTTTCTGTTTAGCTTTGGCGGTACTATTAGAAAAATTTGGAGGTGCAAAGCTTCCTACTTGGGTTCAGTTCTGCCATCAAGTTGAATTGGAAATGGACAATGACCTATTGTTTTTCTCCCACTGAATTTTCCCTTTCCCACTGATAGCTGAGGGTCTCATTTTGAAGGGAAGTGTTGGGTGAAATCCTGATTCCACTCAGGTCAATCATAAAAAAACCCAAACCAAACAAAGACTATGGAAGTCAGAGAGACAAAGGTCCCCTGAAAATCCAGTGTCTTCGTTTCATCAACCAGCTGGTTTTCTCATTGAAGATGGCAGAAGGGCTGTAATCTGTGAAATCACATTTTTTAATATTCCTTTGCCTTGGAAAGTGAAGATAAAAATGCAGCTTTATACTCCACCCTCTGTAATAGTATTAGACAAAAACCAGGCAGAAACGTGATCTTCTATGTAACTAATCAGAATCTTTTTGCTGTCTCCATACATATTTTTCCCAGGGTGCTAGGATGGTAAATATTTTAGCAGAGGGAATTAACTCTACTTCTCTTCCTTTATGTTCTGTTATCAACGGGACTAGCCCACACCCTCACTTTGCCTCATTTTTTGGCTCTGTTTCTAAACCCTAAAATTCCTGTTCCTGCATTGAAACACAATTAAATTGAGGCTTAATGTGGTGCCTGTTTTATGTAATCTTGCTTTCTGGCTTTTTTTATTCTTCCAAGTCTGAATCTCATGAATCAATGTGTATTCACGTTTCATCTGAAATTTTCTAACTCTCCTCAGTATGCCCTAAAGCTTCCCTTTTTTGGTTTATGAAATAATAATAAAAAGCTTAACTCCTCAGATTAAGTTGTAACTGCTTTATACATTAGACAGACAATTTCAGCTTAACAAAGTAAAAATGGTGTGAGAGAGAAATTGCAGCTTGATTATTTTCTAAAATATTCAGATTAGAATGTCATCTTTTATGAGTTTTTTTTATAACCACTTAGATTGATACAACTCTCTAAAGCTGCTCTGGTTTTCATCACACATTCTCATCTGTAAAACCTTCATTTTTATTAATCTTTGTACAATCTGTACAACTTTGAGATTAATCATTTTAAAAGAGCTACTCTCCGAGTGCTAAGGATTCGCTGGGCTAATGGTAAATGCAAGTGCTTCTAAATACTCTACAACACAAAGCGCTTGCTTAGCGTTTTATGTTGCGTAAGTATCAGTCTTTGTTTCCCAGTTATCTAGAGTTACATTTTATGGCTATGTTTCGAGGTCTGTTTCTGGCTGCCTAGAACCAGAGAACAAAATATACTGAGTCTTTTTTTCACCAACTAACTCAAATTCTAAATATTTATAGTCCAGTTCTGCCTTTGTGCCGTTCCCATTGAAGTTAAAGGGAGTTGTATATTTACAACTAAAGGCAGAACTAGACTGTGAGGCCAAATCCTTCAGTCCTTGCTTGAACAAAAATTTCTGTTGGATCCTGGCAGGACAGTTTGGCTGCATCTGGCCCTGCTTAGTTTTGACTCCTTTTAGGACTTGTGGAGGATCCCAAGTGTCTATTGTCTCTCCTAACTATAACTCTGGGCCTTACTGGGGATTTTTTTTTTTTTTCTTCTTTGCTTAGGTCAACTGTTTGCCCCCGATTATCCCCCTGGCTTTAGCTGAGTTTCTCCCGGGGGCTGCTCAGCCCTTGGAGCAGGGGAAGACACAGTGTAGGAGCTTTGGCTGTGCTCTCAGCTGTGCTCTGAGTGCACTTGCAGCAGGGCGGCGAGCGGCTCTGTTGGCAGTTCTCCAGGCTGCTGTGGTGTTGCCTGAGCAGCCCATCCTGCTGGGAGAGGACATCTGGGTCCTGGTCCCAGAAGGCTGTCTCTCCCAAAGTATCAGTGTTTACCTACCCTGGATTATCACTGTTCATCTGAACAGTGCAGTGTAATCTCTAATGCATCTTCTTTTTAATTTATAATGCATATCTGGGGTGTACAGTGTGCACATTGCAGTGCTGCGGTGGAGATCTAGGCTGTTATCTAGTCCTGAGAGTCTATCAGGGTAATTTTTCATTATTATACTTACGGATTTAGTGGCCTAAATATATAAGGAATTGTCTCTTTGCCTAGTTAAACATAGCATGCCTGACTAGAAAAGATGAAAGTCAAGGAATCTCCAACCCTCTTAAGATTTCCATTTAGCTAATGTACTGCAGGTACAAATTCATCAGTTACTTGTACTGCTCATGTATGTGGCATTGCATCTAATCATTATCTCTTGTATGCAGTAAAGTAAGTGTTTGAGTTGCAGTAACGTATTTAGGAGATTTATATAGGTTCTTCTATCAGGGCTTTTATTTTAGTATATAAATCGCAGCAAAATGAAACAAGCCAACTGTGCAAACTGTGGTATACGTTTTGTGGCATACATCATGGATGCATTGAGTAAAGAGGCTGGAAGAAAAAAAATTGTATTTCACAATGAGGTTACTATCGGTGCAGGGTGAAGTTCAAGAGAGCAGTGGTGTAGGGACGGTTTGTGAAAACTCCTCCTTCAGTGTTCCAGTTTCTCCACTGACTGGAAAGAACATTCACCTGTTAATTTCTATCTCCCTGCAGGTCAGATTATTCCGTAGCGCTTCATAGTGAATAAATAATATTTTAACCAAGAAATCTCACGTGATCCATTTTGCTGTCATCATCCATATGACCACACCAAGTACCAGCCAATGTTGATGGAAATGTGCCCAATGTAAAATGGGAACTAGGGTTCCTGATTGTTAAAGCCTTTCTCCTAGGGAGCTGGTTATGGAGATGGCTATTCATTACTTAGTATATTATAGGTCAAGAGGCTCAGAAAACAGGTTTTAATCTTCAAGGCTTTGCAGTTGTATGTACAGTTTTAGTGGAATATAACTAGAAATAATGGGAGGAGGCATGAAAAAGGCTGAATGTTGAGGAAGGCTTCCCAACTGTGCAATAAAAATTGAGATGGGGATCCTCTGGAGGATACCTCCCATTCACCAAGCCATTCCTTAGGGCACAGACAAGGTCTTTGTTCTGCTTCTTATTCCTGGGAGGAACTACCCCAGAACTGACTGGTCTTTACAAAAATGGTTATCACTACATGATGAAAATCATGTGAATTTGGAGGGAAAGTTAGACTCTGTTTTATGGTATAAGCTTTTACTGTGTATTCCGTTCCTCCTTCTAAAGTTTCTGTCCTGGGAATTCTTCTTATCTAACTTTGTGTCTCTTGCTTATTGTAATGCCTAAGGTTGGTAGTACAGGTGTGAATGAGAGGTTAAGTGGTTACTTAGGGTGACTAATGCTGAAGTTCATATTTACCCTTGATTTGCTGCTGTGTTACAGATCAGCAATAGCTTCTACTGCGGAACTTCCTCCCTATAAATGATAGTTTTCATTTAATTTCTGTTTTAAAATGCACTGTTTAATTTGTAATCAACGTGGGTATCACCATGGGTTGGGTGTCTTTCAACTGTTTTTTCTTTTTAATATCTATGGACTTGCTGCCTTTAAACAGAGGAAAATTTGATGCTGCTTTAAGAAAATGGTAATTTGTTACTTGTATTAGGGAACAAAAGGCCACATCTGGGCCCTGAGAGGAGACCCTATTGGATATGATACATATCTAGAGAAGAGTTTAATCCCTTTAAATCAGATAATGGTATCTTCCTTTAGCTATTATTACAAATATTGCTACAGATCAGAGATACTTTCTTGCCTCCACCCTATAACTTACTTCATTATGATCACCTGTTTGCCACTTAAAACAGAAATAAACAGAGCATACCTTCCTAAAAGGTGTAGCCTGTGATTTCAATAGCCAGGTGGAGCCAGGATTTGAAACTAGCATTTTAAGCAGCAAAGGAATTGATCTAAAGGAACACATCTTCCAGGTGGCAGCCTGCAAGCCACTCTGGGGACAAATAATGAGGAATGCAGCCCACATGCTGCAGCAAGAGCTGTTCACAGATACTGCTCCCCTCCTGTTGAGCGAGGTTCACAAACCATTTAGACATCTCCTGCATTCCAGTTCCACTGGTTGTTCTGCAAATCACTTAAGAGGTTTAAAACTTCCTTGTAATTCTACTCTGCACATGAACTTTGAGTGAAGGGAAAGGAAGAACCAGTGAAATGAGAGTCTGGGCCTCAGGGACCCCTTCAAATTGCTATTGCAAGCATTTGGCAAAGAGTGGGATAACATCCTATGTATCCATCTCTGTCCCTAGCTGTGTGCCCTTGGGCTTTGTTCTGGGCTTTCTAATTTCTAGTGCAGTGTAAAACATGAACACTTACTGTTGCCAATGTATATTAATACATGTGGCAATGTACATACTAATGTAGCATACTAATTTAAAAATAAAACCTAAAATTTATTTACATAATTTTGACATTAAGAAGGTTGCAAACAGGAAACACAGCAATGTTTCTAACATTCTGGACAGGAGAACATAGGATTTTGAACAATATAGGTAGATAAAACACATGGTTCTGACACCCACAAAACACAGCAAAGGTTACAAATTTTTAAAATTATTGTGGTGGTGCTACATGAGGAATATTGAAATTTATACCTAGTATATATATTTTATTTTGTTTTTATAAAGGGTTAATTTGTAGTGCATCCTGCAAGCTGATATGTGGGATAAATAGTTCGGACACCGATTTTTAATCTCTGTTTATGAGTACATGACTGCTATTCTTATAAATGTCATCACTTTCTTGGTAGTATCTGGTAATATCTGAGTCATGAGGTGCTGACAAAAATCCACTGCACTTAACGTGAAACTTGAGGCATTTTGCTCATTCCAAAAGATATTAGCAATAGCCAGCCCCACATTTAACTGATAAATAATGTGTACATGTGCACATGACACAGTTATGCTGCTATGTGGATTTTTTCTCTTACCTAAAATCTTTGTGGAAATACATCAGAGTTCAAATCATGACTTTTTTTTTTTTTACTGGACTGTCTTAATGGATACTAATAGATGTATGTATGGAGTCAGTGCACTGTGCCCACGGGAGCAGATCCATATGGAGGCAGAGCAGGCTTCCTTAGGTGAAGTTCATTTGAACTTGGGTATCCGGGCTATAAAAGTGAACTCTGCATATGTTATCACTGACTTAAGAAATGAAACCTCTCACGTGGAGCTGAGTACGGAAAAATATTTCATTTTCCATTATTTCCCTCTTTATTCACAGCCATACAGCAGGATATGAAAATGAGAACCACAGCGCTCCCATGCTATACAGCTGTGGGGCCCAATACAGAATACACACCCATGGAGTTTTTAGAGGCATACAGGTGAGTATAGTAGGGCATTCTTTGTAGGGAAGTAAAACTGTTGCCTGTTTATAATGTTCATTTACTACTTCACTGGTATTTATAAATTATAAATTTATAAAATTTATAAATTGATTTGTGGTTTCCCTGTTATCAAGAAATGCTTTACATAAGTGTCCCGACTTCACTGAAGCCAATGAACTATAATGTAAGATTTCTTTCTGACACAATAATTTAAAATTGTTTATTTCTTCTTCTAAAGTATATCTGCGAGGCAATATTCCTTACTTGCTTCTCAGGATGGTCCAAAATATATGGTCCAGTTTCCAACTTCTAGCTCCAGTCACTTTGGCTGTGTGAAGCTTCTGTGGTTACAATGGACTATGTCTGATAACTATATATAAGAAAGTGTTAGATGACATTTTGCTTTTATGGATTTCTGAAACTTTACTAATTCAAACATATTTCCTTAAAACAAAATATAATAAGTGATTGTTTCTTAACGACTAAGTAATTCGTGAATATCTGAAAGGAACTTACCATTCATGGGAGTTAATTTCCTCCCTTTCTGAAGTAGTCACATAATCAATAAATACCACTGTGAAATATATATCTTCTTAAAACTGATGGCAGAGTCATTACATAATATCTGTCTCTTCTGTGTTGCTTTGTGTTGTCAACATGCATCAGTGTTTTTAGATAGCATCTTTTCTCCTTTTCCTTTTCTGTATAGTTTAACAAGTCATTATTCAGTAGCAAGCTCTCAGAAATAGGCTCATGAGCCAGCTTTTTTTGAGTGAATATAAGTAAGCAGTTGACGTTGTTTAAGGAAGTTCATTATCCCAGATCATCGTCTTTGACGGAACATTGTGACAGTGGCCAAAATGCATTAAGGCTGAACTATTCACCAGCTCCACCTAGACAGTCTTTCTTGTTTTGTTTTTTTTACCAATTTATATTAACCCAATACATTCATTTCCCTGACCTTTAACTTCATATGAATATTTAAAATAAAGAGCAGAATGCTACTCTGGCTTGTGCTCTTATCTCTTACACTGGTATAAGCCTAAAGCTATTTCATATGCCAGTGACTGTTCTTCCAGGATTGTGTGATTATACATGAGGTCAGAATCTGGCCCATTGAATCTTGCATATAAATATTGGTGAGAGAATTTAATAAGTAGAATTCACTGTATTTCACCTTCAAATAATTTTAATACTCTGCAAAGAACAGATGAAGGTATACTAAGGTTGTACTTCGTTAACGTAGAATAAAATAAAATTGCCTGTTTGCAGTATAATATATTTAAGTATCTCTTTGTCCTGGAGAAGTGCCTCTGATTGTTTATCTTTGAATATGTTAAGTAAAAGCTTGACAACA
This sequence comes from Strix uralensis, assembly GCF_047716275.1. Lineage (NCBI taxonomy): Eukaryota > Metazoa > Chordata > Aves > Strigiformes > Strigidae > Strix > Strix uralensis. The sequence continues at coordinate 3,876,472 of NC_133986.1, forward strand.
TAGACATTGCATTAGCAAGTCTCTGTCATTGTAGGATGTCCGACGGGTGCCAGGAGTAGCTCCAGCTATTGTCCGATCGGCAAGTGAGACAAATGAAAAACGTCCCTTCATGTGTGCGTACCCGGGCTGTAACAAGCGATACTTTAAGTTGTCCCATTTACAGATGCACAGCAGAAAGCACACTGGTAAGTGTCAGCATGGATTGGTATAAATCACCTTACAGCACTGGACAGCAAAGTGGGTAGGGTGATTTTAAAATAGCATAAGGTGCAAGAAATGATCTGCCAGGTCAGGGGCAGTGAGAATCTGTCAGACGAGTATGTATGTGCTCTGTCATCTGGGCAGTCCCTCTTTTGGGTGCAGAAGATTCTCTGAATCTAGTGAAGAAAACCACAGAGCAGCGCTGACAGCAAGTAGATCACCTCCCTCCCTCTGACTGTTACAGTGCGTCGTTCAGGGCTGTGAATCGTCTTACTTTCCTGCCCCCTCCCCATTCGGGAGCATCAAAGCTTGCTCCAAATCTTCACTGTTGTTAACTATTAAGAAGTTTCTTCTGCAAGAGGAACCTAGACATTTAGCATCCTCTTGTCCTCCTGTGTAAGCCTTTTCTAGTTGGGGGAGGAGCCAGGGATTGGCAAATGACCTTCCCTGCTATGAAATCTTTCCCAGAAGAATTGAGCCCGAAGCCAGTCATTTGTAGGCTCGGATCTGGATTCTCTTTGAGTTCAGGCAATGTAAGTTACAGCTCAAAATGCGGAAATCAAATGCCCTGCTGCACCTCACCAAAGAGTAAACAGAATTATTTTCCCTGTTGGGAGATTTATAGTATTGAAAATGTATAATTATGATATACCTTTAGATATGCTCCTTATGAATTTTTTTGATTGCCTATCATATTTTTATTTAGACAGTTCTTTCTGTGCTAACCTAGAAATCTGTGGATAAAATCTGTAAATAGGAATGCTTAGTTAACCACAACATGACAGAAGGTCAAAGGGATGAAACAGACAGGAAGACAGTCAATACTGCTGCGAGCTAGCAGACTGCCTAACATTGCATTTAAAAGAATTGCAAACTTTTCCTTTTGGAGACCATGTGGTGACATTAGTTAATTGTGTAAAATACTTATAGGTGAGAAATGAACATTAAAAAGCATTTTTAATTTTTGAATGGGCAAGTCACAAAATATTCAGATAGACATCTTCAGTGTTGCTCAGATTACACATTCAAGATAATTTAGATTGTGACTGGAATTTAGTCTTTAGAGCTGAAGGTCTACAGAAATGCTATTCTATTTTCTGTTAATAAATTGGAAACAGAAGAAAATTTTGAGATCTTCGGGGTCCATTAACTGTGGTATTTTTGTTGAGTATGCCTAAACAGTTCTGCATTTTTCTTATAATCACTATTTATTTCATTCCTAAAGTGATTTACTCTGTATTTTAACAGTCATAATTGGTTTGTTCTGGTCCTGTATTTTATTCCATTTAGTTGTTTGGCTTTTGCAGTATTATTTCTGGATGCATCACAAGGACTTCAGTTTCAATCTTTTTTTTTTCCCTCAGCTGGAGATTTCCAGCATTATACCACATATAATCTAGGCATGCAGAGCTAAAAAAGCCCCAGAAGACATAAGGGATAGGACTATGGCTGTCTAGCATCCTTAGAGAGACTCCTCCCATTGTCTTTGAGGTCGTGCATGCCCCTTCCTTCTCCTTCAGTTTATGTGATAGTGGAACAGGGTAGAAGAAAAACATTTTTTTTTCCCCACACACACCTCTTCTGTGGTGGACCCAGATTTTCTGCCACAACAAAACTTATTTATTTCTCAAACCTTTGCAAGTTGTTTTCCACAAGAGGCCAACCTGACTCCCAAAGCTTGTTTTTGCTGATACAAACATTGCCATTGATAAGACCATGTAAGCCTTCGAGGTTAGTTGCAGCTAAAGAGAAGAAGCAAGGCATAGTGCACTGCTGGTATGAGAACTACTTGGGTAACTTGCCTGGCTGATGCATTCAGCTTTAGGATCAGAAGGGAATTCCCCCCTTTATCGGGCTGGCAGGTTTTTGTCCTCAGCCTGTTGTATGAGTACTAGCCATTTCCTATGATTATTGTCTGGAAATTTTACTTGCCAAATTTCCAGCTGCTGTAGAGGCTTAGAATATGATGCCCTTTGTTTCTTGTCTCCTTCTGTTGTCTGTTAGCCCTAGTTTTGGGGAGTGCTTGGTGAACTATACTGTATGGGAGCATCTGGAGTGGATAGTCTATGAACACTTCTGAGTTAACATATTTTCTTGTCTACTTGGTGTGGTGGAGAGTCTGGACTTGGTGGCTATAGTGGTCTTTTTCAGTCCCATGCTCTTCAGGAGTCCTGGGCAGTTGAACTGACTTTTGTGATGCAAATCCATTTCCAGTTTCCTTTGTAATTTCACGTCATTAACCCTGATTTGTGTCTCCTGCTTGTGAAAAATCTGATTGTCAAAAGCAAAATTTTGAAACCAGTTTTCTCCAAGGGCAAATCAATCATTGCTATGAAGAATGAGTGTGTCTTGTTGATAAGAGTTACAGTAGCTACTGTTCACACTTTGAATCTTCGTTCTTTTCTCCACCTGCTTGGTTTTATATGTTAGGAGCCAGTATGATTAGAGTGAGGCTGTTGGTTTATGTTGATAACTATGTGGCTGTCTCTTAGGCTGTCTGATCATCTTCCTGTTTGTAACCCAATGAACTCCAAAATCCCATTTTTGGATTCTCTACTAGGTACAGAAATTGGACTTGGTGGAATTAGCATATTAGACAGAAAGTAGTTGGCAAATACAACACCTAACATTCTTACTAAACAAAGGGAAGTGTCCCTTCTTCTTTTGCTTCAATGTTTTGATGGGGAGGGATCCTGACAAGACAGTCTAATGTCAGGAAGGCTGTCAGATGTCAGCTCAAGTGGAGGATGATTTGGTTGTGTTTGACATACATCTCTACAGCCAACATAGAATTTTATTAGTCCTCCTGTAAGGTGGTTCTGGATTCACTCATGGATTTGAAGCTCTTCCACCTTTCTTAGAGTAGTGGTAGGTGAATTTTTAAATTATGAACACATGATTTGAAAACAAGCTGTTACATATATCTAATACTAAACCAGCAGATAGTATCTTTGCGGAATAATGTTGGCTCTTGATTATCTTTTTTCTTTCTGTGATACATACTTACAGAAGACTGGCTCATCAGATCTTGCATTCTTCACTGGTTGCAGCATTGCAAAATCAAGCAGTGCCCTGAAACACAAAATTGGATTCTGTAATCAGTTTTTGCCAATGTTTCAACATAGCCTTAGTTGAAAATACGTTGATGTTTTGTACCCTCCAAGACTGCTTATCCATTGTTAGCAATGCCTTTATTGAAACGTGTACAGCCAAAAAAGCTTTTTCTTATCTTGGTGTATTTTGCTGCAGCAGATAGGCCTCTGAAAGGAAATGCAAAAATACTTATAACTTTTCAAGAGTACAGCAATTAATGTGAGTTGTCATCCTGTGGCAGACTTCAGAGACTTCTTTGCAGAAACAAATTGTGTCTAGACCTCCATAAATTTCATTTATTGTGGAAACATCAGCATTCTTGCCAGAGACCCTTTGGGTTCAGTGCCACACATTGGAAAGACTGATTTATCCTAACAGAAAGCTGAGCATCTTTGCAGAGAAAATATCCTCTGCCTGTTTGCTAGGGATATTCTTCAGCCTAAATATGGTCAGCTGCAGGTATCAGTTTGTACAATGAAGTATGAGAATCTGTAAATCAGGAAGGTTGTCCTGTATGTGTGGGGGACTCAGCTCTTGGTGGTGAATTTCTGAGGCTCTAGGAGGTTTGAGTAATGCAGTCTAATAATGATTTTTATGCTAATCATCTAATAATGATTTCTTTGCTTTGACGAAAGCAAATACCCTTTTACTATGGCATGTGCGACCATGCTGCTAAATGCCTTATAGTCATTAGTGCAGTTTGTCATTACAACACTTGGAAAGACAAAGCTATGTTCTCTATATACAGAGATGATAAATTGTCAAATGTGTGTAATTGGGCCTGAGCTGGGAACTGCACAGGCTCTCAAGAGCCTGGTGTGGTAACTTCAAGGATAGCAATCTTTCATTAATGTTGCTTTGAAATACCAACCTTCATACTTAAGCTGTGGAATACCATTCTGCAGAATACTGTGGAAGCTGAAAGCTTGCATGGGTTCAAGAAATGACTGGACAAATTAATGGAAAGAAAATCCATTAATGAGTGTGAAATAGAAAGCCACCTTTGGCTCAGAAAGCTGCTAACTCATGAACTGCTGGATACTAGGGAGTGTCCAGGAAAAGTACTGCTGCATCCTTGCTATCTTCTGCTCTCCTGCAAGCACCTTCGGTGAGCCATGATGGCAGACTGATGGGCGGGGTGGACATTTGGCCTCACCCAGCATAGACTGCTTTTAGGCTTTCATTTCTATGGCATGAAATAAGAATACTTATGTATTTAAAGTACAAGATTAGTTTCAAAACAGTCATGACACTTCACACCTCAACTCTGGTGTGAAGGTGACAGGAACAGTTACCTATAAGGGATCCCTACTAAATAAAGAAACATATTGAATATAAAAATGTTATATTAGTGAGGTAAAGTTGTGATTATGGGGTTGTGCTCGTTTCATTAAGTGGGTATACAAGAAAAAGGGTTTAAGCTGGTGAAGGGAGTATAGACAAGCCTTCAGATTCTCATTCAGGCTTGCAATCTCTGGTTTCAAAATCAGCCTCCTCTCCTCATGTTTTCTTGCTAGCAGCAGGCTTTTGCTCTTGTAGCACTCCTTAATTAAATGCAATGATTATGAATATTTTGTGCAACTGCTGCAGCAGTAGGAATTTCTATTTTCCCATGCATTTGGGCAAATGAATTTGCTCCAGAGAAAATGTGGTTGCTTCCTCTAGTTTAACTATTTTTGAGCAAATAAGTCTGTTTTATTAGAAACATTTATTGCAATACTTGGAAAGGCTGATTCATATTTATTCTGTGACTGTTGAGCTTTATTTTTCCTAAATATTTTCCTAAATATTAAAGAACTGCTGTTTCCTCTATCCTCTCTCATCTTGACTATTTCATTATGCACCGCTTAGCCTTTCTTTTAAGTGCCTCTTTCAGTAATGAAATGTAAATAGTCATGGAAGACTCCGAGTCACAGGTGGAAGGACTGGTGAAGCTTTATCTTCATCTCCTATTTTGTTTTGAAATTGTATGTGGTCCCATGGGAAGGTGACAGCATTATGGGATATTTTTCATACATTAAGAGACTTTAGCCTTTTACTGGAGAGGCTTTAATAGGCCTGGGGAAACTAGACACTGCTCTAACCCCTCTAGGCATAGTGGTTTAATGAGGTACTAACAGAGCTTTTCTAATCTGGGACACTTCTGTCCTCCTGTCCTGACAAAACTTCTGGGAGTTAGCAGGTACGTGACAGTTGGCTTTGGCAGGCATTTTCCTTGGCACTAGCTGACGTGGAAGATGTAGAAGGAAAGGGAAATTAGGATTTCTGTCCAAATATTGTGTCTCTGCTTCTTGTTTTCTAAGCAGTGTAAGCATCTTGTATTGATTCTGTTAATATATGCATTGGCTAAATTTGTCTTTAATTTAATCAAGATTATATTTCAAAGTATTTAAAGAAATACTTTCTTGTGCATGCCATCAGACCCTCTATACTGTTTTATTCAAATACTTCCTTAACCATCTTCTGCATTTATATTGCAATTAGCAGACAATCATCCTGTCACTGCATTCTGCTCTGCTGACATTCCCCCTCTTAAATCTGCCAAAGGGCTGAATTCCTTGGAAGTAAGTGGTTTCTGAAAAGCAGGCACCCCCCAGAGAGTCCTTGCGGTCAAAGTGTACAGAACTATTTCAAACACCTGTGGCAACTTTAATCCCTTATGCTAATAAATTAAGCACAGCAGACATGGAAATTGTCCACACCTAGGTTTGAGAATCAGTAAACTCCTTTGGGTGACTGTCACAGGAAGTTGGCTTGTTCTTGCAGATTTAGTTGCTTTTGTGAAATTCTGATCTTAGCCACACTGGTATGAATTTGGAATGCTCTCCTTAATGTCCTACTTATACAGTGTTACCTAGATCAGAAGCCTTTTGCTTTAAACTGCAATAGTTTAGGTATTCTGAGATACCAGTGCAACCAGAATACATTTCCTCATCATAATAAAATCAGAAATGCAGACATTTGCAATGAAAATTTATGAAAGTGATATGTTTAAAAATATACCCAGAGAAATAAAACCCACTGCCCATTTCAGCTGATGTTTTTCTTTAGGTCCTTCCTACTGGACTTTTGTTTTACATCTCAGCTTTCCACCGTAGACAAAGCAGGTCCCAGCTGGTATGGTGTGTACCTTGCAGATAAAACCCAGGCTTTGCAGTGAGAGATGTTTCATTACTTCTTGTGCTGAGGCCTCTGCGCAGGGCTATGGCACTGTAAACAGACTTTTTGTAGGTATAAATGTAATTATATCTGAGACTTGTGCAAAGGGGCCTTAGACTAGATGCAAATCATATCTGAAAGATCATACAGCTCCTCCTGTAACAGCATAAGGATTATTTCTTTTGTGCTGACCAAATTTCACCAACTCTGTGGTATGCTACATGCCAGCAGTGTTCCCCTCTTTCCTCAAGCTCCTCAATTACTGCATTTCCTTTTGCATGTTTATGTGGTTGGTGAAGTCCTTTGCATTGAAAACCATGTTCATTTGAGACACTAGCTTGTGGGGATTTTGTTTTTTCAAAAAGTCAGAATCTTGCTTTCCAACCCAGAGAAAACCCATTCTGAAGATATCTGCTGAACCGTATGGAAGGTGGAGGAAGAGTTTATATTTACACGAAGCTTTGCAATAATTCATAGGCTTGCCTGCGGGAGATGTGCAGCTACATGAGAAATTCAATTTAATGGTGCTTTGTGGAAGAAAATGCAACCTGAATTTTTTTGTAGCTTTAACCTAATGAGCTATTTTTTTTAGAATGACCAGATTCAGTATCAGTGTCCATGCAGTAGAATTATGCCAGCCTTTCCCCACTGATTCCAACACAGTTGTATGGTTTATAGAAAATGAGTCCCGGTGTACCACTTTAGACAGGAGAGAAGTCCAAGTCCTTTAGTATAACACGTTTCATCTTCTGATTCTAGTTGTGTTCCCTCATTTAGCCACATTTTCTGATAAACTGTCCTTTACAGGTGAAAAACCTTATCAGTGTGATTTTAAGGACTGTGAACGAAGATTTTCTCGTTCAGACCAACTCAAACGGCACCAAAGACGACACACAGGTTTGTTGACAACACATCTCTACTCATTAGAGTTCATCTTTATATGTAAATTGCAATCCAAAGAGTATACTTCTAAACTTGTATTTTTCTGATGTTGTGTCTGCTCATACATGATACCTATAGTGCCAAATTCTTGAAGTTAGCTTTAGGAGAGGGCTGTAGCTGGGTTTTTTTATTGGCATTTCAGCTCTACTATGGTTGTATAGGTGACCCTTTCATCCTGCCACCATCTTCTCGAAACAGCTTTCTCAATGAAACTGTTCTATACTGTATCCCCAATATAGGGAATATATTATTTTTTAAAACCAAACAATTCTGCAAGAAAAAGTTGCCAATAAGTAACGTAATAAATGCTACTGTTGGTATTCTGATGTTCATGTGGCAAAGCTAATAGGTGAATGCTGCGTGTGCATAACCTGAAAGGCTGGTGGAATTTCTGTGCACTTATATGTGGAAAGCAGAAGTGGAGAAGGTAAAGCCACACCAGCTATAATGCTTAAGATCCTAATTCAGCAAACCACTTAAGCTTAGATTTGAGCCTTTCTTGAATTCTGCCAACTAAAGGATTCTAGGAGCAGCAAGGAGTGAAGTGTCAAAGATCTGGCTGGTTGGATTGCAAAAATAGCCCAGAAAGTGTATAGCAGCTCACATACAGCAGGGAGGGCAGCAGCAGTCGTGAACGGGTCTGATCCTAGCTAGACTTGTGTATCTGTCTCAGTGAATCATTTACTGAGTGATATGTTCCAAGACAGCCAAAACTACTTGTGAGTTCAGTCCAAATTCAGCATGTTGTTTTTTGCACATACACCATTTTCTGGAAATGCCAAGACAGCCCATTTCAGCATTTCAGAGTTCTTGATTAGACTGACAGGGGAGACAGCTGCCCTTCTCAAAGTCACAGAAGAGGAGGTGGTGATGACTCCAGCCTCCTAGCTGTGAGTAGAACCATGAGGGTACTCTGCATGGAACATGAGAAGGGGCTTCAGAACTCCTCTGACTGAAGTCACAGCAAGAAATTGCATTTGGGTCTCCTATATCTCAGGGAGTGCCCTGACAATTGGTTTACTCACTTTTCTGTGGTAGATTTCTGCCTACTACTTTTCTTGCTAAAGATGTTCTATTCCACTTAAACAGTGCTACTGCAAGATGTAGGAAGTGTCTCTGAAAGTTGGTGATAAAAGTACTCTATTGGGATGATAGGTTCTTAGCAACTGCATGCTGGAACATACCTGTGTTAAGCAGTCCCTAAGACTTATGTGCAGTGTGTAAAGTAGTAGAAGTATAAAGTAAGTTAAGCCTATTGGGAGTGTATGAAAATATACCTCTGCACCTCTAATCTTCTTATATGATATTTGCTCATACATGATACCAGTACTGCCAAGCCACAGGATCAGAATTAACAATGTTTGTAGATGCTCCTTAGTCCAACAGTGTAAGTGGGTGTTTGTTGATGATGGTGCTGTTTGGATGCTTCAGACCCAGACATTGGAAGAGGAGGTTACAAGGGGATGGAAGGCTGATTAATGACTCTCTGTAATGTGCAGGCATGAAGCTGGGAGGAGCAGTTACAGTAACTAGTACAAAAAAATCCAGGCTTTTGAAAATCCAGAAATGGCTGATTTGGTGTTTGGAAAAGGTGTTTGGATATAAGAACAGATTTTGGTTTTGGTCTCTTCAGGTGTGAAGCCCTTCCAGTGTAAAACCTGTCAGAGAAAGTTCTCCAGATCTGATCATCTGAAGACTCATACCAGGACTCATACAGGTAAAACAAGTGCGTAAACTTTTCTTCACATTTATATTTCATTATTTTTTTAAGTTTAAATCAATGTTGTTGTAAATTACATGATTAGAAAGTCTCTTACCTGTGAGTTAAATATTCAAAACAACAGGAGTAATTTCAGAGTGTGCTGATTTTTCAGTGTGACTACATTCCCCAAGTGTCACAGTTGCTTTTCACAAAGGGATTTAGGTGATTTTTCGAAAGTACACTTTCTTCCTTCATGTTTAAAGAAATTTCAGCTTGGCAAAATGTATTTTGTCAGCTGTTATGAAATGAACATCATGGTCTCAGCCCACAAATGTCAAGTTGATCTAGTGCCTTTACTGAAAAAACCCTACAAGATAGAAATTTTAATTCTAGCTTCAGCCAAAGGTCTGTAATCTAAAGTATTCATGCCTACTCATGCTTCTCCTAAGTGTCAGTTGAGCCTAATGCAGGATAGCACGGCAAAGCTCTCGCTGTTGCTGCTTGTACTGTAATCTCTCTAGAAGATAACAGGAGTGCCTTTTGCAAACTCACACTGACAGACACTAAAGTAAAAGCCTACTCAAATATTCAGGGACCTTTTTGTAGAAACCATAGTATTTCACATAAATGCAGGGAAAAAAATAGGAGGCCATTTTGGTCTACTCTGCCCTCACGTAAACGTAAACACCATTAAGGAGCAACTGCAGCAACCTCTATATTTTAGTTTTAAGTTTTAGAATTATTCCTATGAACTGACACTTTCTGTTCCCTTCCACTATGTATGCAGTATTTCTACCAAGTAATTGTTTGCTGAGCACTTTGACATGTTATTAGATGTCACAGTGTTTTCTTACTGGTGTTAACCTTTTAAATTCAGTCTCTGTACAGATGGACAAGGAGCCTGAAAATCTTTTTTCTCCCTGCTAAGGATTCTTTTTTCTCTTCTGGACCATAAAAACACATATTTAAGACTTTCAAAAATAAAAGAGAAGTTTTAATAAAGGAAATGATTCACCTGAGAACAATGGCATTTTCTGTGGCACTGGCCAAATAAATGCTCCAAGTGATGGCTATATCTACACTTGCAATCTGCAAATGGTAAAGGGCATGGCTGTGTTCCTGGGTTCTCCCCATAGTCTCATGATGAGTTGCAGGGCCTGGGTCTGTGTGCATTTGCATGAAGAAAGGTATTTTCTCAATGAGCAAGAGGTAATGTTCTGGTAGAGACAAAATGGCAAGTGGTTGTCACATGGTAGCAAGCCAGAATAAACTACATTCTCCATCACATTTCATTGCTAACTGATCTGCCAATTCAAGGCTTTCATGACTCCAGGCATCTTTTACCCCAAATTACCTACATCAGTGAAGAACTTGCTTTCTTTTTTCTAGTGAAAGTCATCTCCCCATTCTAGTTCTTCCTTGCTCCATGTGATCCAAGCCCACACTGCACTCATTGCTGAAAGCAGCCTCACTTGAGCACTGATAACCTCATAGCACAGAGCTCTGCGTGGGCTTGCAGCCTGCCACTGGCTCAGGTTCTGTGCGAGCTCAGCAGCCCAGCTGCGTGCTGCTGTGATGATGCTCCTGTCGGCGGTTTTGGATGTGTCATGCTCCTTTGACTGTAAAGTACACATTTCCTGAAGGGAATGAGCATAAGTGGTGGGTGGGGATTTTTCATCTCCATCTTGCCCTGTAGCTTCATTCCTCTTTCTTTCTTGTACTCCCTAAATTTTCCAACAAAACACCTAGCTCAGGTTAACTTGCTCCATGTTAAATCTTGATTAAGCAAAGCACAGGTGACTTCCATCTAATTCCATCCTAATTTTATTGGATTTTATTCCAATCCCTATTTTATTCCATCCAAACTATTTGTTAAGCTACACATTCAGAGGTTTTTGTCTCCACAAGCAATTTTACTGTGACAGCAATCTTTGCTGTAGAAAGCAAAAAACATGAATCAAAGGAAAACTCCATACATCTATATACATTTTTAGCAATGGAAATGTGATTTCTGATATCTCTACAGTGAAGCCGTACAAAGTAATTTGTGCCCAGCATGGAACTAATAGAGATTGCTGCCCCCTGTTGCGAGAGGACAATCAGAATTGCTTGTGAAACAGCAAAACTGTGCTGCTTTTACTGTGGTAGTTCAGTGAAAAACTGGCCAGTAAGGGATAACTTGCATCAGTTCACAGGATGGTTTTGCTAATGCTGCTGAGATGAAAGAAGACCACTTTATACAATCTGTGATTTTTATCAGTGGCTGTGACCAGATCAATTTTGTCCCATACTGTTTTATGCACTCACGTGAGATGGTTGATGCTTTTGTCAGCATGTATGTTAAGTGGATAAAGTAGATTTTAAACACACACTCCTCCCCTTAAATATATTGCATAGGATTTTGCAAACAGAACTCACATTTATACTAATCCCAGATCCCCTTTTGCCTGAATTTGGATGTTTGTGAAATGCACAAAGTGTGAGGCGAAGAAGAGGAGAAGATGTCTGGGTGAGCTCCTACCACCCCAGTGTGTCTTGAGTTGGAGAGTACGAGGTGTGTAGACAGCACTGAACAGCTCAGCCCCAGAGCTGAACCTACATTAAAATTTTGCATTTATTTGGGGAGAAAAAAAAGAAAATGCAATTCTAAAAGAAACATGAGTCACTGGGCTCTGCTCTGAGCTAATGAAAGCATTCCATCAGCATTCCTGTGGCATCAGAAACACGGCCTGAAATTCCACTTAAACATTGTAGGAAATCGAGAGATGAGGTTAAACTGTAAAAAGATGATGGCATTTCTTGTTAAAATTGAATGTGCTTTGCTTAGGGTCATTTTTAGTGAATATTATGCTCATGGAAATGTTAGAAAAATACTGAATATTTTAAGCCTTTAACATCTCCCATAGATGTGAATCTACTTTATTTAGACAGTAGTGAGAAAATTTCAGTCTGGCTCAGCAGACTTCATGCTGAACTCTGTTGCTTCTACCATATTCACTTACACTCACCGGTTTCAAAGAACTTCAGCCAAAACTCATTGAACTAGCTGGAAAAACTCTCCTTGACTCGAGGTCAAGCTCTAAAGAGTCACAGTTTTCACAGTGACTAACAGTATGTCTCCACCACAGTCCGAGGTGTGACTGAAGCTTGTGCGAATGCCAGAGTGACTTTTAAACTAGTTCATTGGAGAGCTGAGAGTAGCATAGACATGGCGACACGGTGCTCAGTAAGGGCTTGTCTCCAGGAATGAACCACTGCGAAATGTTGTACGTCATCTGAAAAGGCTGTTGTTAAAGATCAGCTGAGGGAGATGTAGGAAAGCACTGAGTGCTGATGTGAGCAGGAATTGAGGGCACTCCCACACCCTCTCAGGACAGCCCGGGATGCCGTTCCTCCTGACAGGGGCTCTGCCTAGCTCCTCACAACCCTGCAGAAAGAAAACAAATAGCAGTGTCTCAGACAAGCTGTATACCCGGTTAATAACAGGGTGTTTTGTTAACAGGTGAAAAGCCTTTCAGTTGCCGGTGGCCCAGCTGTCAAAAAAAATTTGCCAGGTCTGATGAATTAGTTCGTCATCACAACATGCACCAGAGGAACATGACTAAACTGCAGTTGGCCCTTTAGACAGTTCAAACAAGTGAATAAACCAGATGGGACATTATGAGCTACTGCAAACTTTATCAGCCATCTTCGATCACCTCTGTCAGAAAGCTGCAGCTGTCTTCGCATCCCATTTGACACAAGTTAACTAAACCGTAGGATTCTGCTCAGCCTTGTCTTCCATTTGGACTTACACAAGTCAATAAATTCAAAAGATTTTTATTTGTAATTTTGTTAAAAAGAAAGCAACATTGCCAGAGTTTCAAGATTGCTATAAACTATGCTTACCTTTCACGTCTGTCTCCAGTTTTCTGGTTTTATTCTCACTTGAACTTTTCTAGGTACAAACTGTTGTACCTTTTTAAGTCCTGCAGTGGGTAGGGCGATTCCTCCCTGTTCAAGGTAAGCTTTACACTTACTTCATCTGTGCATATGCTGAGGTTTCCAAATCCTAGTACAGCTATCCTCACAAAATGAGATGGAACAATCACCTGAGATACTTCTGGTAAACTTTGTACTTGTACTGCCAGAGGGCAAGCTTTTAAAGTTGGAAGCTCTGCTTTTGAATATCACAATTCAAACCTATTTTTCAAGGACGTATTTCTAGAGCAGCTAAAACTAGATGAACCAGAGCCTCTCTGTACAGAAAATAAGAATCTTACCATTAAGTTAACTTGTTTTTTAAATAATCACATAATTGATCCCCCAAAACTTTTGTTTGTCAATTAACCTCTCCCTTTCTCTCTCTTTTTTTAATGTATTGGTTTAAATTTATTCTACCATGAGATGCATAGGTCTCCTTTACACAAAAGTAATTCCAATCATTGTAGACATTTGGGATTTGTTTACAATGTAAAGCCACACTGGTTATGTGGCTAGCAAGCTGTATAAACTTAAAACTGAACTTTTAATGGGGCTGGTCCAGGATCTCCATTAACAGATTACTCTTAAGATAAGTAACTTAAAAAGACTCTTTGTCAAGTATATGTGAAAAAGACATTATTAGTGTAAGGAAATATATTGTTTCAGGGTTTTGGGAGGAGGGGTTTATTATTTACTTTTAATTGCTTGAAATTGTGTGTATATATATATCTGATAATGTATTGCTCTTAGACATCTAAAATTAGAAAGTGTATAAATATTAGATGCATCACTGTTCTGATGTTGTTGCTGTTACAAACTATTGATAACACTAAGAATGTAACCTGCATTTTTCACTGAGCTTTCAATTAAAGCCCATTCAAAGCGAAACAAATGAGAGTCCAACAGATGTCTTGTTTCATGTCTGGTATTAAATTTCAAATGCCCTGTCCAATAGTATCCTTTTTTTTTTTTTTTTTTTTTTCTGTATATAAAGGTACCACCAGCACTGATGACCACTAGTTAACCTGTCCAGGTCTTGACCACAATTTATCCATCTCACTTGGGAATCATACTGGCAGCAGAAAACAGTGTCAAGTTTCATAATGTGCTATAAAGCAGTTGCTTCAATTGTTCGTCTTCTTACCAAACTATTCCTTTTCCCTTTCCCATAAGATTTGTATAAGAACTTTGTAGAATAGTAAAATCCAGTTTATAAATAGCAGTACTGGCCTTCTGTAGAACTGTCCTGAAACCATAAGCACAGATAACTTCTTAGATTAGGATGTCATAGAGTGACTTTTAAGTAAAAGTTAACTTGGAGTTGGAGTGGCTTAAATCAGTTCAGCAGGTTGAAAAAGACAGTCTTTCTTAGATGATGAAGTGTGAAAATGAAGATAAAAAAATATTACTGTTTCTTTGTCATACTGCCTACTTTTCTTTGGAAGTAAGTACAGCCTGCCTCAATGCCCTGTGACCTTGCAAAATATTTGTATCTCTTTAGCAAAAATCTTTAATGTATCTTGCCAAGCTTTTTTCTCTAATGTACACAATGGAGTTCTATGATGGGTTGAGCTTTCTCTCTTAAAGTGCAGCTGCATCGTCAAGAAAAGTCAACAGTTAATTCTTCAAGTCCTCTTTTTCGCATGGGTATTGCATCACTGTTAATTACTGTTGGGGTACTGTGGCTCATTTATATCAGTCAACTTTATCTTTTGCTGCCAAAAGACAGCATCTCTCTGGAGAAACTCATAACAAGTGTGGCAAACATCAAATATTTGGAGCGAATGGTGTACATAAAACTCCACAGAATTAAAAAATAAAGCAACTCCTCCTGCTTTCTTGAGAGAAAAGTTCAGTCACAATAACAATGTCCTCTGATTTACCCAGCAGTCTTCTGCAACTACAAAACAATCTGTTTTTCAGTCTGCACCCAAAATAGAGCTGCCATGAGTGTTTATACTAAAAGCCAAAAAAAGAAAAATCAGCCTCCAGTTGTGCCTGCATTAGTCAAACATAAATAAAAGTATCTTTTATGAAATACAACCAAAACTCCACTGCAGCACAGGCCAGACTTCCAGTGACCTGTAAATAACTACAGCCATGGTTTTGCTGCTTAGTGAATTGCATGCCAAATAATAATGGTAGATGGCTACAAAAGATGAAGCGTGGGTTGATGAGTGAGTGACAGAGGATGTTCTTTTGTTTCTGCTGTCACCACTTTTTCAATGAAAGTACTTATTGCTACTCTTGCTGTTTGATGATCATTACGTTTCCCAACCCACCGAGTACAGTGAGAACAACAGTAAGTGCTTACAAGATTTTTAAAATTTTTATTCCTAGTTATTTTACTGGTTTTGTCATGAGAGGCATTTTATGCCTCTCCCTTTCATTTCCTTTTTTCAGGATTCTATCAGCAAGGTAAGCCACCTTTACTGAAGTGCTTTACTACATGAATTTCTCAGAAGCAGCCCCCAGATGCTGGTTCTTGCAGCATGCAATTCCTCATTTTCCAGCAAGCAGAAACTGCTCAGCAGGCCAAGTTTCTGTGAGCTTGACCTCCATATGAAAGATGAGGGGGCTGCACTCTATTATATCTTACAAGTATCCTTAGCTCTCTGGAAAATTTTCAATCCCACAATTAATTTGCTAAATTAAAATGTTATTTTGGCTGATGGTTAATGTCTTACTGTGATTGGCACACTATTCCTGTCCTGTAGCTTCCATAGTCCCCCAGAATGGGGAATGTTAATTATATAGATAATACTTCTACTTTTTCTTGTCACTTCATGATGTGCATGATGTGTTGTCTAGGAAAGGGAATGTGATCTCTCTCTGATGGTGTCAGCCGGGATTCAAGGGTTCACTTACACCAATTTTTTCAAGGTAGGTTAATCCAGCAAAGTGTCCCTTCTACTTCAGTAAAACATGAGAGCTAACATGCCTGAATTGTAACCACATGACCTACCTCTGGTGCACATCATGTTCTTTAGGGTGCGGACTGTACCAACCAAACAGGAGGTACAAAGGCGTAACCTTGCTGCAATCAGGCAATCAACCTGAAGGCAGTTCATCCTCCAGACAGGTGCTGATTCCTGTAAGGGAAGGGGGGGACTTGCAAAGAAGTAGCTTGTTCCTTCTCTTTCCATGGTGGGTTAGGCGAGTTGTTCGTTTTAGAAGCCACTCCAACCAGGCCTATCTGTTTCAGGATGTCAGTAGGATTCATTTCACTGCTCCACCAACCAACCTTACAGCAACTGGGAACGGTTCCTGAAGATGCAGGTAGGTGCCTTAAACCAGTGTTTCTTCCTCATTCCCCTTCCCCAGACAGGCACTGAGAAAACCCTGTCATGTGCAGTCTTTTCCTGTCATCACTGACAGCAAATGCAATATGGTAAGCGAGCTGCTCCCAGCACCTTGTCCAAAAGCCTGACAAGGCTCTGGAGGTGATTGAGGGGCTCTGAGAAGGGGCCTGCAGCCCCACACCTCAGAGCTGCTCGGACCTAGTGTGAGGTGGGTACACAGAGGCAGCCAGCAGGCAGACATATGCTGCCAGAGGACGTGAAAAAGTTCTACTGCTCAGAACTGCTCAAGCCCTGTTTGTACCTTCCCCTTGGGGCACGTACAGCAGGGAGAAGCACTCCTCTTTTTAGGTGGGCAACTCTTCCTTGCTTGGGGAAAACCCTCCTTCCCCCTCCCTCCCCTCCAATTAACAAGTAATTAAAGGCAGTGTATGCAGTTCACAATGGCACTAATGGACAAGAAAGTCCAGCTGCAATATTTGGGAAGATCCAATAAAAGATTCATTAGGATTCTTTTAGTTATTGGAAGTCCTGATGACACAAAGGAGCCTAATGAAACAGAAGACCTGGTCACAAGAGTGATGAGTTAAAAAAAGCCCAAACCCAAATCCCAACCCCACTGACACCATTCTAAAAATTAGACAATTAAGAGTAAAACCAGGAATGTAGCCAGAACTATTCCACCTCAAATAATAAACACAAGGATAAGTTGCCAAGTGAGGTCAAAGAAGCAAATGGTAAAGTGAGTTTAAGAGACAGCTAGACACTTTTATGGGGAGAGAGGGGATTGAAGGATACAGTGACAAAACCGGGGGTAGAGTTGAGATAAACCCCGAGGACAGGCATGGTGGGCCAATAGCCTCAGAGAGGGCTCTGAGCCCCTGTTGCTCAGTAGAGGACAGAGCAGCTCTTGGCATTTGGGGGAGACTTACCAGGGCTGTCAGCAGCGTCCTGTGAGGCATGAAGGGAAACTGCCAGAACAATCTGAAAGGAAGATGAGCCTGGCAGACAGAAATGGGTGTGCTCTCAATACACTGGTTGTAAGTGCTGCCCTTGGTTTCACTAGTGAGATGCCCTGACAGACTTGTTAAAAAGCAGGTTTTTGAAGATATTCTACCCAAGCAGCTTGTATTCTTGCAAGTTACCAATGCAAAACAGAGAAAGAGACAACAAAAGAAAAAAACAGGAAGAAAAAAACTTTTTTTTTTTTCTCATTTTTCATGAAAGACTACTTGTAATATAGGAAAGAACAGAGTTGGCTAGAATATGATTCAAATGAGGCAAAGTCAAAATCTACAAAGGTTATGTTCTCTGCTTGTACGAATCTTTGCATACTTTCACGTTGTCAGCACAGCCTGTGTCGATTCCCATAAAAAAACCTGGCAGAACTTTCATGGCTTCAAATAGCAGCATGATGAAGCCTAGTTTTAAGTGCTTGGTTTGGCCATCTCTGCGCTGACAAGCAGGTGTGGTTCCACCAGCATAGTAAGGCTGTTAAATGATGGTGGTGAGGGGATCAAGGCCATCATCACTGATGGAAGTAAGAAAGAGCATTAAACAAATAAACTGCAGTTTTCTATATAGATTGCAATCCAAACACAAATGCCACCTTCTGCTTCTAAAAAAGTTGGCTTTGACACCTCAAAGGGCTCTGAGGAGTGAGGATGGTCTGAAAGATGGTATTCTCCTAGAAGACACACGTAACATGGACAGATCTTGTGCTAGGTGCTGTAGGAACACTGAGTAGCAGAAAGGCTCTGCCCTGAAGAGGCTGCAAGCCACAGATAAGGCTTTAAAAGACAAGTGTTTAAAGGCACTGAAAATCTTGAATGAGAAAGTACAGTCCCAGGTAGGCCTTTTCTATTCCTGATGACTAAATGCCCATCTCATAGGTATAAATATAATTTAATAGCATCACTGTTTTTTATGTGAAACAGGCTAGTTACGTTCTGATGAACTCTGGCAGAACCAAGATCTTAATCTGCAAAAATAGGCTGAGCAGTAATAGAAAGATCTGGCTCATCATCCTGACTTGAATGACTAGATAAATCTAATATAAAACTAGTTGCCCTTCCCCAGCATCAAAAAAGCCCTTTTGGTGCTAGGGGATTATAAAAAAAACACAGGGCACTGAGACACTTTAGTATGGAGGTGCAGGAGAGAAATACAACTGTATTTATTCTCAGGCTATTTCTTTTTATGGCTCATTCTCATCTGAGTCATGCCCCAGAACTCCCATTCATTTGAATGAAATGTTGAAAAACATAACTACAGAAAAAAAAGTCACCTCACTGCCCGGAAAAAATCTTGCCCCAGAGTTTCTTGGGAAATGGTGTGTCCTCGTACACATGTTCTACTCGTACAATAATCACATCTGCTTAATGTTTCCTCCCAGGAAGGTCTCTGACATTTTTAACCATATCACTGAGGTTTTTAGGTTAAGTTATCGCTCTAGCTGCACAGTAAAGGTACATTGTAAAGGCAAATAAAGAGGTTTTTATCTGCTGTATGGCAAGCACTCCAGCCCAACAAAGCCCTGTATTTAGAGCAGGAGAGCTATTTCAGTGCCGACCAGCAGACGGCTCAGCCCAGAGGGCTGGCTTGCTTTGGGACAGCTGTGTTTCTGGGAGGGCAATGCCAACCAGCCGCCTGCTGTGGCTGGAGGGATTCCCTACCTTGCAACAGAAAGTTACAGGGCTTAGCAAGCGGCAGTCAGAGCTGAAGACGATCATGTAATACAACTCAAAGTGTAGTTCAGAAGCCTGAGTATGGTGGTGTGCTGTTATTGTAATTACAGCATTTATCCAAGTGGATCTGGGTAGCTGTTGAGAATTACAGTGTTTTAAAAATCTGGTTGCCTGAAGCATTCTTCAAAGGCCAAGCTCCTACTGTCCTTGAGGCTGCCTAGGAGGGTGCTTCATGCTCTGGAGAGATGTGCTGTAAATCACTCACTGCTCGTTACCTCAGAAGTGTGAAGATGCATGTTTCTGTTATTAGTTAATAGAGAATCAAAGAAAAGAAAGGTCACCTGGCATCAGGGTTTGAACTGCCTGCAGTGGATATTGCCCTGGTGAACATCCACTGGACCGTCTAAAATATAAATCTCAAATTATTTTTGGTACTGTTGTGGAATGAATGAAACCCTCTAGTGCCTGAGCTGCTTCCTCACCCTGCTCTGAGCTGCTGGACTTCGCCATGGCTTGCTACAAGCTTCCCCTCTGTGAAGCCAGTCTGGGGAGGACGAGCTGCAGTTTGCAACTGAAGGTCATCACACAGGACAGCCAACCTAACAACAGTCTAATATTTCTGAGCTGCATAAATTCCTAGTGTCTGCTGCAGGCAGAATCCAAACATTTGTGTCAATTCTGTACCATGCCCCAGACTGCCAAAAAACATTAATACAAGCATATTTATCTGGGCTGCAGTGTGTTACAAGAATTCATTAGGACAATATGTGATATGGTGCTGAAACAGAAGGCTGGGTTTCTCTGGCCAGAGATGAGGAAGTCTAGTCCCTGCTGAACTTTTACTACTGATAAAGACAATGTCTGCTGGCAGCATTCATTTTTTACTAGGCCATCTGCATCTAGTCAAGGATAACTTGACTTTCTGAAAAAGCCATTCATCAGAATCAACCCTGTACAACTTTCTCTTGATGAGTAAAGCAACACAAAGAAAGACCAAGATGGTTAATAAACTTCTTTGGGAGCAAAAGGTCAATGCTGGTGTAAACAAAGCAGTGTCATAGTACTATACAGAAGCATTGAAGTTTCCTGCGTGTTTATATGGCTGATGCCCCATTTCTTTTTTATCAGTGTTTGTTATCATTTATTTTGCTCTGGTTTAGCTGATCTATAAATCTTTATAACAGTGTTCTTTATTTTCTTAATTTTGTCATCTCTCTTATCAACTTTTATCACCTGTTTGTGTGCAGTCTGTTTGCCACTCTCTGCTGCTTGATGGCTGCCCACAATTAGTTTTTTTAACCCTTTAGTTCTCATCTACCACACAGAGATCTAACAGTTAAGTCTTTCAAAATCTCCCTTTTTTTCTAAAGCTGAATCAGGCACTGAAGACATTTCCATTGTCTCCTTAACAAATCATTAACTATTAAAGGCAAAAAATGAATGAGTGCACTGATGAGGAAATATTCCTGCCCAAAGTGATAAAGCCTTGATTTTAGCTACACAACACAGAGAGACTAGGCAGTAGCCATTTATTTTTCACTTCAGGCCTTTACCACTGTACTTCAGATCCAAACTGGAGAGTCCTAGACTTGAACCCTGTGGGGAGGTAACAGGTTGTTCTTCCTGCTCTCCCTGTCTTTGCTTTCACGCTTTGTGGCTGTGCAGGTAGAGAATCCAGCCACTAGAAGCTGGACCGAAGTCCTCAGGCTCCCTTCACATCAATCACTGATCATCCAGCCACACATTTTATTGTGAGCTTGGTCTAAATTAAAGACAGTCAGCTAACAGGAGAATATTCCATATCCATAATGACAAAAATGGAGCAGCTGATACCTT
The DNA here is from genome assembly GCF_047716275.1 of Strix uralensis. Lineage (NCBI taxonomy): Eukaryota > Metazoa > Chordata > Aves > Strigiformes > Strigidae > Strix > Strix uralensis. The sequence goes on from NC_133986.1 coordinate 3,897,354, forward strand.
GGTAATGTTATTCGGCTAGCGAGTGATACTTGCTTTAGAGCCACAACATTTAAAACCTCGTAGATAGGTGACATTTTCCTAGAGAACAAATATTTTCTTGAGCATTTCAGAGAAAGCTAAAATTCTTCATTAAAGAATGTCAAAGAAGAAAAGAAAGCGAACTTTTCTGAGTTCACCTTTTTTCCTTTGATGTGCCTTTTTGTTTCATGTAATTAGATTACAAAAAGTTTGGTATGGGCTAGATATCCAAAATCATATAAATAATTGGATTGACCCAAACCAATTTCTGGGGGATGGCCTCAGCAAAACATATACTGCTCTTTTTAAGGGTTTACATCTTGAAACATTTTGTTTAATAGAGACTTATGCAATGTATTTTCTAATGGCACCAGAGTATTTATTGGACCTGAGTACTATAGGGAACCAAAAAATACTATAGACTCTGAATTTCACAATTAACTATGAATTTTGAGACCAGCCAGTTAAAACATTAATCTCCCTTGTTAATAAATGTAATATAATATCATGTACTTCTAATAGTGTGAGCTTCTGCTGAATCTGCAGTCTTAGACTCTTACTTAGAAAAGCCCCATGTTCTTGAAGTTAATACGAGTAAGACTTCTACCTGACCAAAAATTGCTGGATTAGGTTCAAAAGCCACTGATTATTCCAATTTTAGTATTCTGGTTATTCCACATGAGTATACAGTTAGAGGATGTTGTGTCACATTGATAGCAAGACTACAGCAAGGTCTATGTATTTGGATTATATTCTGTGTATCATGTAGTTCACATGGATTGCAGTACCTCTGATACATGATTCTGCATTTAACATGGTAAGATTTGTATATTATTTCAGTAGAATAAAATTTCAGGTGACAGAGAAACCTAGGGCACGTTTTTTGTTGCTGTATGTGGTTGTTTTTTTTTTTTTAATTTCCCCTCTCTGCCTGGAATGAGTGTTTAATGTTAGAAGATAGGAGTGAGCTAATCTTGAGATCCAGTTGAAATACTAGCCCAAAACATGAACTCACTTTAGGAGCAATGTAGTGAATAGTCATGAAATGTATAACATTGTTTTAGTCGGGGGAATTTTGTCATTGTGTATTGTTTAACTTGGCCATTTGCTGGAAATAGCTTAGTACATTCCTGGCTCTTTTTACAGAGATCCATCTTTAAAGGCAGGGTTGTTGTTTTACATTTTAAATGTTTTTATTCAGACATATACTAAACTCAGAAAAAAATCTCAAGTAACCCAGCTGGATTTTTCAACTGTACTTTTAAATCAAAGATTATCGTGATTGATTTTTTAAATTCTTCTCTTCTATATCAGTGCATTTAGAATTCTGACCTGTTCTGAAAACATTAGTAACTGGTGAAAACAATTTTGCCTTCTAGTGGAAACTGAATTTCTGTACACTGTGCAGATTGCTTGAGCTGACTGGCATGAAATTTAATTTGCATTAATCAGCCACAGGCAAGGGCAAAATGAAATGACTGTGACCCATGAGAGTAGGATTTTCATGTATTTACAAAATTATGCTTCTGAGCAGCATGGAAAAGCAATGGATAGTGTAGGGCATGTTCTGTCTGATTCATGAAGTGAATCGCCCTAATCCAACCTGGTTGTCAGAAGAATTTGGGCTGCGTTCCTTGAGCAAGAGGCCCTTCAGCCGTGATTTGACAAAGAGCATAGGGTGTGATACTGAGGGAGAATTTGCCATAGAGAATTTAAACATTCCAGCTTCAGCAGGTGTATGTGGCCCAGCCCCAAACACCCCCCGGGCAACCATCAGTGCTAATGTTGCACTGAGCAAAGTCTGGACGAGGCGCAGTCCTGAGGGACTCGGCCACCTCTGCACACTGTTGCCCGTGGCAGTTGTTACCTTTGACTAAACAGCGACTAAAACTTCCCCTCCTGTGTGCTGTAGCCTGTAGTCAGGTGTGAATTAAGCACTTCAGGGGTTCTGCAAAAGGTATCTTTGAGAGCATAATTTTGTCTTGCATGAGTGAGCCATTGAAATCAGAGTTTGAGGCCTCCTTGTGAGAGATGGGCTGCAGAAATATTATGTCTGTGAAATGACTGGGACTCTCTTGAGCTTTTCTGCTCAAAAAACAGACGACAGTTAATTCAGACTTGAAATTTTCCACCATATCCCAGCGCTAAATCCAGCCAATATTTATACTGCAGGTAAGAGTACCTTCCTGACTAAACTGTTCCTTGAGAACTTTCTCAACCATACTTGGTTTCATTTCCACAATTTACTTAGAGTCTGCACCAGTCCTGGAGTCAGCAACAAGTGGTGGATAAAGAGTGTTTTAGAGATGTAATTATGCACTGCCGAAATTATATATACCTTTATTTCCACCTGAGCTCTGTGAACACTTAACATAGCTAAACATTATGGTGATTGTTTATTGCATATGATATTGCATTTGGTGCTGCTCAATGTAACTGTGCAAGGAAAAATATCACTGATATGTTATTATAAGGAGATACTATTTTCCTCCATAACATTAATTCATCTCAGTTTCTTGTGTGGAGTTAATGCATTGTTACTATATTGATGTGGCTTTGAACTCTGAAACATTGTAGTATAAAGCACATTTCTAAGTTAATGAATGAATTTATTTTTCAGATGGGTGGCCAAATTCAGGTTATCTGTCCTAAATTTTGATTTAATTGGGCCAAACTTACATTTAATCTTTTGGGTCTTTGTGGAACAAAATGTTGAAAACTGTTACGTCAAGTTGAACAAAATGTTTTTCTCAAACCCCAAACAATGCTTTGTTTCAGTATCTTATGAGAAAAGCAAAGGGATTGAAGGGTACAGAACTGCTTAAAAAAGAAGTCTTGTACTCAGCTCTATAGAATGAGACCGTTTGGGCTGCAGAAAATGCAAGTTCAATTTTCTCCTTTGTCTGGTGTAATTCCAGTGAATCATTTTCATAACAACCAAGTACAACATGGAGATTTCCATCAGGCAAGCAAATGGCATTTTTATCTACAGAGACAGGAATGCTGTTTTTTTCATCGCACCAGATAAATCAGAAAAACTGATACTGGTGGCACTGGAAGACCTTGGTCAACGATCACCTACTACAGAACTGGCGAGCACTGAATCTGTCAGGTAACAAGACCGTACACACTCATGGTATCATTAGTGAATTATACCTTAAATCACTTAGTTTTAATTTACTAGTTGAAGTCTCAGTCAGAACAAAGATTAACAAAAATTGCTGCTGTTGGTATGCCTGAAATGAGGCTTCTAGTCTGTGCTGAGTTCTTCACAGCTGCTTGTCAAGACAATGAAAACTATGTAACTGAAGAACTATAGAAGTAGCCAGAATCTCAATACATCTATACCCGTAGTTAAGACATTATCTCAATGTTCAAAATATGAAAGGTGTAAAATTTACAGCCGTGGAACAGTAACACTTCACATTTCAGAGATGTACTGTTTCCTACAGAAAATTAACAAAACCAGATCATGGTAAAACATGGATATGTGATACAATGGGAAAAATCTCTACTAAAGAAAACTTTGGGTAGGGGTCACTTACTTGAGGGAAGTGCTTATCTCCTTTATTTGTTTCCATTATGTAAGGAGAAGTGCAAAATAGCATTCCAGTATTCCATTGTGCCTTAATTTTTTTCAAAATAGGGCTCAGAGATGTGCGTATATGTCAGTTCTCTTCAGGAAACATATTTTTCTTGTGTAGGAAATATATTGCTTAACGTATATGAACATTTAAATAAAAATATAACTAGGTGATGATCTGAAAGTCTGTTTACAGATTAAAAAAAAAGCCACAGAAGCAAACAATTTTTGTAAATGACATCTTTCACTGCACTCTGCTCTGGTAATTTATAAAGGCTCACAATCATCATTATTTCAAAAGATTAATTCTGTTTAAATAGTCAATTGAGCAGAACGACGTTAGTGGGATAGTTAGCTATGTGTCACAATATACTAGATAAAGGATTATGCCCCACTTAAGAATTATTAACATTTTAAACCTCTACATAAACTATTTTTTTTATCAATAAACATGTCTCTGACAGAGGGCCAGATGCACTCACAGGCCTTAATTGTTCAATCCAGTGACTAATCCCCACTTGATCAAGATTTTACTGACTTAGCAGCTGTCTGAAGAGTGACAAATTTATGATTCAATTGCAATTTCATCTTAAACTTGAAACTGCATGATCATTTGTGGGAATTAGCTACCTGATAAGATAACAAGGGTGGAAGAAGTGCACATAATTCTGTGCAGCAGAATAGGAGTGTTGCAGAACTCCTTAGGATGCATTGGAAAGACACAAATGGCCATTAAGGGATTAGCCCATCACTGATTGAGTGGCTGCACAGAGTTGAGGTTTACTAAATCACTGCAGTGGTAGGTCATTATCCTTGGATACAGGAGACAGTTGAATCTGAATCCAAACGCATGAGCAGTAAATTGGAGTGAACAGAGTGTGCCAAAAATAAAAAATAAAAAATGCTGAACCCTTGTTCTTCGAGTGTTCAAATTTCCAGGTCATACCCCAAGTTTTTTTCTTTCTTGGCATAAAAAATATTTTTTCACTGCCTTTCGTATCAGCATATTCTTGTCTCTGTAATCTCTTTGGAGTGTATTGCTTCCCCTCAATGATATCAAGTTTGTGCTTAGTTAACAAATGCTGAAACTTAGATAACATTTTAGAAACTGATTAGGAAAGCAATGTTAGGAGTTTCCCTCTCCAGTTTTGACGGCTTGTGCACAGTTACTACTAAATACGCAATTAAAATAAATGAGTTTTCCTCATTTGGGTTTTGTAATGATAACATTTTGGGAACTCTCTTCTTCAATTGTTTTATGTGATATTGAAGTGAATCAATGATGTGCTGTAATAGTTTTGTTTATTTTGAAGAGCTATGGCAAAAGTAATGCCTTTGTTAAAAATAAATGCATATCCAGTTGTTTTTTCTGAAATCATAAAATGCTGCAGGAATAGCACAACATTCCTTCCTTCCTTGAACATGTGTTGATGCAGCTGATGAGTAAAATTAACCGCTGAGCAATTCCACTTCAGGGCTCTGTAACAATATGTCTAAAGACTATTTGGCAATTCAAATGAATAGCTTAAATATGTCAAATTTTGGAATTTTTGCTGTGCTGGCTATGGCCTTTGGCTAGCCTGAATAAGCCCAAGATCCCTTGGGGCTATTTCTCTGTGAGTTGAACTTAATGATCTCTTTTCTTGAGGTATAGATGCATCTAATATTGTTCAATTTATCTCAGTCTAGAGGGGCACATAACTTCAGGGGGACTCGTTTCCTGAAGCATAGAGCGTTTCACTAGAAATTTGTGAGCTGGTAGATTGGAAAATTCACCTTCAGAGAAATATGGTTAGTTTTTATCATGCAATGATCAATTTTCACTTCCTAACATAACAATAAAATATACATTGCAGAACAGAGTTGGAGCTGGAGGTCAAAGCTGAATATTGTACGCACCTGTAATTACATGTTTTTAATATAATTATACTTTACTGAGATTAAAAGAGAAGGAAGGTGAATGTGTTAGGCAATAAGGATCTTAGGCCAGATAAGCTCACATAACCCAAAACAAGTGTCACATTTTTCCCAACACTCATCAGGTGCTACCAGGAATGTTGTGTTATTCCCCCGTTCTTTTGCCTTCTACTTGTCCCAGTCTAAATGTTGAAAAACTACTGAGGTGCCTGGGTCTTTGAGAACATGCTAACACCTAAAATAGAAAGTAGAAGAATTGGGCCAGTCTGACTCTAGTGGCATCAAGAACAAGATAAAGTAGGGGCTAGCATAAGTTTGGGGGAAATAAATTAAAAGGAAAAATAAATATGCAAAAAAAAAACCCCACAGAGGAAATGTCTGTTTTCTAGATTTGGATGTAACTCTAATGGCAAGCCTGGAGGTTTAAATTAGCTGAAAAGCTTTAGTTACATTTTAAATGTTGAAATACTTGGCCAGCTCTACTTTCTAAGATTCAACTGATGTCCAGAAGATTTGGACAAGTAGATGGTGAGTATGACTGGGAGAACAAACTAAAAGGAAGGAAAGTGCAAGGAGAAAATCAATCTGCCAAATTAGACAGAGCAAAGGAACAGGAAGAAAAACAGGAAATAACCTAATAAAATATAGTGGAAAATAAATAACTTCCAGTGCCCCAACAATTTCCTCTCACAAAAAGTATTGGCAGTATAAAGCAAATTACAGGCACATTTCTGTCTGGCTATGGAAAGTAAGCTATTTAGGGACAACATATGGCATTTCCCCCTGCCACAAAATGCAGATAATAGTATCAGGCATGAGTCTGAAAGTCCCACAGGTGAAGATGAGAGCACAAATATGACCCAAGCAATGCAAGTTGAAGAAGGAACCGGATGGTTAATGAAGGTGAACTTTTTGAGGTGCAGTCATTGAAATCTCTATCCATTTTGATTAGCTCTGCGTCAGGGACTGATGTCACAGGGAATATAGGAAACCTGAAGGAATGAGGGTAATGCCTCTATGCCACAGCATCCTACATTTCTGGAGATGTCCTGGGCAGCCAGATACAGTGGCTCTTTGGGACTATAGCAGAGAAGGGGAGATGTAAACTAGTTAGTTTTATGAACTTACTAGGTATTGATCTCCACTCTATTAGGTAGCAAAGAGGACAAAGAGACTTTTACTCTCCCTCAATTGTGGGGTCTTGAAGATGACATTTATTTAGGAATGATGCCACAGCACCAGCTGCTCAGTGCCACCAAGTTATTGCAACAGTTTTCCCAGCAGTTACCTATAAAGATACCTTACAAAGAATAGCAAATCATCCCCCCTTTGCAGGAAGTTTAGCAAATAAGTAATGAATCTATTTTCAAGTGGAATCCTCATTCTGCAGTGTTTACAGTTTTTGCACTCTACAGGATGTGATTTTAAAGAGGCACAGAGCTTACTTCAGCTTATTAAAGTAAATATTGTAGCATTAGTTATTAGCCAAAAACAACAGAAATATAATTAACTTGAGTAACTCTGTACGGAGCAACCACATACATGATTTACTTATCTCACTGTGTTTAAACTGATCTTCCATGGAAGCAGAAAGCATATTGGAAGCCCAGCTCAGTCATGTGAAAGTTAAAGTGTGTGGTTTAAATGAGCTGGTAACTCTTACGAAGGACTCCACAGGTGAATGAAAACACACTGTTAATGGTGTGACTTATTTACATATGTTTCATCCTATGTATAGGTACTCTGGGATATAGAAGAAAACAAACTAATCACAATTAAAGCAAATTCAGACTATGGAATGCATTTTATAGAATTAGAATCTTTAAAAATGCACATGGACTTTCAGCTTTGAATTTACGTTGCTTTAAGCTGAATAAAATTGAATAAAATTACTATCTTTCACAATACTAAAAAAAATGAGATCTGCTTTTTTGTTTACATAATTTCTAGCATTTCGACAAAATGAACCAGGGCGTACCATGCTACGATTTCATCCGTTGACACAAACTAGAAGGATAGAACAGACATAATACATCTGGTTTACGACTTTTAATTGCCTTTGTGACCCAGTTCATACCAAATCCGCTCAAGGCAAAGTCTCTTTCTTTGTATGCATCGTGGGGCTAAATCTCTATCTGAAATATGTTGCTTAAAAAAACACCACCATGTTAAAAAGTAACAATATTTCTTGCTCACATAAATCTTTAGTACTTGCAGGTGACCTGAGAAAGTGAGAAGTGGAGAGTTCAGTTGTCTGGTGAATGAGTATGTTAAACTTTCCAAGTAAAAGCTATTCCTAAAGCACCAGATTCTTTTAGCAATTAATCACTATACTGTTGTTTATTAGGAAGACACGCCTGGAATTTTTTAGTAACTCAGGTAACCTTTCATGGTTTGATGGATACAAAAGATAATTGTGTCTACAGTGATTTAATGAGGGTCTCTGATGTAATATAGTAGTCTGTGACTACTGAGTTGGTGTCTCTGTCCTGGGAATAGGGAAGGGATATTGGAGAAGGGCATGTGTACAGAAACAGATCATTATAAAAACAATCTATTTCTAATCAGTTACAAGAAATATTTTCTATGTCATGTAGCAAGTCAGAACTGACTGCTGGGATAATAGCTCTGAACTTTACTAGTAGACTGGAAATCTTGTGGCAATGTTGAATAGCTTCAACAAAGGAGATTTTATTGAATCAAGAAATGAACAATATCCTCAGTACAATACTCCCTGGACACACAATACTTTGACTTTCCTGAAGTCTGAGTATTGGCACTCTTTCAGGGGATGGAAGCATGGACCCTAAAAATCTTTGCTGTAATCAGGAGGTGAATCACTGCGTATGTTCTGGAACTGGCATCAGATGACAATAATGATGGTTATTTTTGTAAAAATATGCAGGCTTCTGAAATGTAAACAGTATCTTCCTTGATTGTAACCATCCTCTCTATGGGCCAGGCACTAGATCTCTCTCTCACACGCAGCACAGATAGGATTTAACTGTGCACTGTGTCCAGCAGTGCCAGTTTCCTAACAACAGTGTCAGTCACTACCACTCAGGCTATTAAAACATCAAATGTAATTTAACAAAATTTTACCATGTCCTTGAGGCAGTCTCTTTAAAATACATTCTTAGCTCCCAGTTTTGTTATGTCTGCATTCAGGTAACTACTGGTTTTTACTCAGCTGTTCAAGTCCAGTCTGACTTTCAAAAAATGGCATTGCTTGTTCAAGGAATTTGTTCCTTCAGCTGTATCTAACAACTTTATTTCTAAACAATGTATTTACTTTGTTTTTGTTAGGTTGTGGCTTTTTTTTTTTTTTTTTAATTCCTAGAACAGTTAACCCTGGGAAGATTGGACATAATTCTTTATTGTGCTGCATGACAGTAAGTATTTAGCAGGTTCCAGCTGTGTGATGTACAAGAAAACATTCCCATTCAGAAAACTGTTGGATATGTCTGTAGTCTACACACTGCTTAGAAATGATGGATTTGCTGAAGTGCATTCCTGAATTAGAACTGGAGAGATTGAAATGAAGGTGGTGAGCTCTCACAGATGAGCTCTCAAACCTGAACAATTATCATCTGCAGTAACATGAAAAGGATGAAAATTCTCTCTTGTAAATATTAAGATCCAAATGATCTTGGAAAGCTAGCAATAGAGAAAGATGAGGTTCCTACTTGCAAACTGAGCACTTTTGGACATGGAACAAGAGGCAGTCAGCATAAGAATCCACAGTAGTTTTATGTATGCCCAATTTATCCATGGTAACTAGGAACTCAAATACTTCCATTTTTAAGTAGTCAAGTGGGGTCACACTGAAGATATATTGTTTTCTAAAAGGAGGATGTACTGTTTTCTGAAACTACTCATCTGCCCTCTGAAATATCACAACCTTTTCAAAGTATTTCATATTGTAGAACCAAAATCATGACCAGCATTAGGAACTTTGGAGAAATCGGCTTTTACAGAGAAAATACATTTCAGATTATTTACATGTGCTCTGAATTACCTTTAACAACATTTTCACTGGTAGTTTCTTCAGAAAATTCAGTATTTCTAAATATTTCAGAAGTGAAAACGTAAATGGTCTGCAAAGATCCCCAAATTCACAGTGCTAGTGAATCCAGGAAATGGGACACACATCAAAGCACTGGTATTTTAGAGACAGCAAGGAGCATTAAACCCACTGGAATTTAGGAATTCTGCAGATTCCTTAGCTTCCCAGTCTTTGTGAAACATCTGTCCCCACTTGCAAAGGCACTATCTGCCAGTGTTTTCCCAGTTTTGTCATTTTAGAGCATCCCTAAAGCCAAGAACACCAGTTCCAGGTCTCAGTAGGTTAGGAATGAGTCTAAATATTTTGTAGAGAAAAAACACTTGAAAAAATAATCTGGTCTAAGAGCAAAATTGACAAAAAGTGTGTCACAAAGCAAAAAAAGAGAATAAAACCTTAAATGCAGTATAAAAAGAGATATACCCTATCGAATGTATGACAGAATAACAACTGCTGTCCATGGCATTTTCTGGGAAATACAGAAGTTGAGGTTAAGGATTTGGAAAACTGCAAGGATTCCTGGTATGATTTTTTGATACTCCAGCACTGACAGTTAATAACATTATATATTAAAAAAAAATCATTCCTATCTTTTATTTTTCTTAATATGGGTTTTCAGTGTTAAAGTAAGATTTTTATTTTGATTTCAAACAAACATGAATTTATCCTGCAAGATGCTGGGGACTATCCATTTCCATTTATCATTTCGCAGAAGTGCTTGGAACCTCCCAACTTTTGCTGCTTTCTTGTGGGAATAAAGTCTTTGCAGGCGAGAAGGTGACCTTGGGGTCTATTGTTAGTATACTTCACATAAGCAGCAATATGTGCTAAAGGTGCAGATGTACTTCCAAGAAATGCTCATTTCTCTACAACCTGTACAATCTCTTTGACCTATGTCAGGATTTTTTCTGAAAACTTCTATGCATATGAGAAATCTCTATTCACATGCATAAAGGTGTGATGTCCCAGAAGATCTCACTGAGTGTGTGCATCCAGGCCAGGGCTGATATTAGGCCAGCGGGTGTTAACATACAGAAGAGGGTTCTGCACAGTACAGATAATGAAAATGACAGTCAAGTCATCACCATACTCCTGTAAGGTATGCATTATAATTTCTGTTTTACAGAGGAAAGCTAACCTAAGTCAAGTCTGAGCAAGTGAAACTTCTCTCTTTCCATGTAAACTGTGCAAGTGTTACAGTAGTTGGGAACTTGGCAACGATGGATGAACTATGTGTACACAGGTCACCTTCCATGTCTTCTCCAACATACTGTTATGTGACAAAATGGTTTATATCTTAATTCATGAAATTTATTTTTTACTGTAAAACAAATGATAATGAGTAGCTCTTTAAACTAATGTTTTATTTCCAGTGAGTCAAAGTTTTGGCATTAGTTTCATGGAAAAAACATTAATCTCCACAATTGAAATAGAGGGCTGTTGACTAAATATGACCTGACAAAATTCATTTTCAAAACTGTTCACAGATCTTTCTCATCAAATTTTAAGCAATTCTTATTTGTTATTGACTGGTAAGGACTAATAATTATTCTTTCTATTCAGGTTCAGTTACTGTGTCATTTGAAACATTCACTTCCAGAACCAAGAAGAAAGGCATGTTTCAATATCTACTGAGATGTTTGTATATCTGTAAGGAACTGTGGGGTGTAATAGGAACAAACATTTGTTACTTACATTTAACCTTTGGTTAACTAATAATGTTGTGAGTTGTAGTTCACAGGAGCAAGAAATGTTTGTTCCCAGCTGTGTAATACAGACAATCCTTGAGGACTGTTGTGAAGTTCTTTGAATTATTTTTTCTGCTCTGTCCTGCTGGGAAATGTACAGAAATTGATACAAGACCCCGCTATCATTCATGTGGCAGCAGACTAGGAATGACTGCTAGAATGTCCGGGACATGCTTTATGTTTAGCGCTGACAATCTAAGCAAGACAAATATGATTTATGGGACAAAAGTTCAGATGGGGAATGAATGGAGATGTCTTGGTGAAAATATCAGCATAAGTAGGCTGTGTGAAGGAAGTAGGTTTTAAGGAAGGATCTAAAGGAGATTTGGCATGCAGCAGATGGGAAGTTATTCAAGCTATAAGAGGCAACATGGAAAAAGAAGTGAAGCTAAGAGTGGGAGAAAAATATGAAAGGAACAAGACAAGAGGGGCACTGGAAAAGTCTGCTGTTCCTTTCCACATACAACTAATCAAATACATCTTCATAGCCTGAAAAGGTGACTAATGAACTTCTGGTGAATTCTGGTGTATCCCCATAGATAATATTTCAGAAAATGTCACCAAGTCTTTCAAACCTGGATACTTCTCCTTAGTAAACTAAGAATTTACAGTCTGAAAAAACTCAGAAATCATTATATACTATAGCATTTTTGTGCAAGAGGCTGTTCTTATTCGGAAGAGTTTATTGTCTGCTTGGACAAAGAATGGGCAAAGGGAAATATTACCAACAGATTTGTATTACAGGAGAAGAAAGAGACCTGCCAGGATCAACTGATTTGCCCAAGGACATGAAGGAAACTGAGACTCAGTATGTGAACCTGCAATGCTTCCATTATGTTATAATTGCAGCACCAGCTTCCTAGCAGCTAAAGATCATTCATATTCATTCTTATTTTGAATAATGGACTCAATATACTCACACTATACACTTTAGGAGTATCCTAGATCACTTCTGAAGGCTAAATGTATACTTGCAGACTGCTGCATTGCCAGATCTGTAAGAAATGTAATATAGTTTCTTTCCTTGGCTTAAAAATGGTGTACAACTTTGCCTATCCCTTCCTAAGTAATATTGTCCCCAGTCCTTTTTCCCTGCCTTGTTTTGCTGGTGATACAAGCGTTGTGAAACCATTAGTTTGCTGCTTCTCCAGTTATTTTTACAAGGGTGTGCCATGCTGATCAGAAAGTGGGGAGTCCTTTCCCTGAGCTGACCCCTGTTGTCCAGCACCTCTCCCTTCCCAAACTCTCCTTCTCCAGTGTATTAACCAATAACCATCTTTAGGCCAAGACATGCATGGGTAGAAATTATATGTATGTGATGAAAAAAAGAAAGAAAGTTAACATAATTTGTATATGAGGTCACATGATTACTGCCTTTTTGTGGTTATTTCCTCTTCTTGAGGGAGAGCTGAAAACTGAATGACTGAAGTAAAGAACATAAAGGAATGAATAATTTTAACATCCATGTAGATAAAATCCATGTAAAGAATATGAAAATTGAATTCTACCACATCTCCAGAATAAAGGCTGCCAGAATCCCCAGCAGTGTACATGTGCCAGGATTACACCTCACAGCAGCACACATTGCGTACAGTAAGCACTGTGGTTCAGTTTACCCTATTACTTAAATAACTCAGTAAAGAACCTTCTGGTTTGGGGTTAGCGTAGCTGTAAAATCTTTCTCTGCACTATTCTGAGAATGAACTTTAATCTATATCTTATCTTCTGCTTGAAAATGAACATCCTTTTTATTCTTATCATGTTTCTGCTTTTTTTTTTTTTTTAATTTTTGAGCGTCAGCCATATTCTGCTTGGCAGTTACATGAAGTTGTTCCTGCTCAGCTATTTGTTGTGTTGAGTTACCTTTGAAATTCATCCCTCTTTTTATGACTACACTCCAGAGGCCCTTTTAAAAACCTGCCCAGGGCTAATACTTCCATGAAAGCCGGGCTTGCTCTGGTACACTCACTGCTTTCTCATTAGATTGTACAAATCCTTCACTGTGATACAATATAGTTTATAGAGACAAAAACTCCAGGTAACCACGTACTACAGATCTGCTTTGTGCTGCCGGCTAAACTAGTCTTGGATCAGGTGACAGCATGGAGACTACGTACCTTCTTACCATCTAGACGAGATAAAACAACTGTCTTTTTTCTTCGTACACCCATCAGGGATGTCAGCACCGTTGCATGAACTGGATTCATCAGAAGGTCAGTGTTGCAGTATAACATACAGGGTACTGCGAAATAAAAGTCTATCATGAATGGTTTGGAACACACCCATTTTATTTATCTATCACATCATCATACTGATAATGTATGTATTTAGAACAAATTATCCTTTAAAATAAAAGCGCAGTCCTTCATATTATAGCATTTTCCTGATGTAAGGAGGTAAAATGCAAGCCCTAAAAAGACTGCCCCTTTCCTTAAAACACACACTCAAGGGTTAAGCCCTTTTCTCTATCCCCAACTATTTCCCAGCCCTCTCTGGCAGCCTGTCCTCCCCGCTCCCGGCTTCCCGCTTCCCGCCCCCCGCCACCCCACACCCCCCCCCCGCCCCGACCTCAGGCACCAGGTCCATACCCATGGGAGGTGATGGCATTTCTGAACAAAACTGTGGGGTCTTCCTCACAAAAATGTCGAGAAACAACCTCTGTCTGAGGGGGCAAGCACTGCCACGGACGGAGAGAGCCACAGCCCGGGAACCCCGGTTGGCCAAGCCCTTTGCCTGGGGCGGGCGCCTGAGGGGGAAAATGGCTGCCCAGGCTGGGGTGTCCCAGGGTGCTTGGAGCTTTTCCCTGTCCTTGGGGAAAGGTGTGTTTGTGTTGGGCAGTGAGCACACAGAATCGTTAGAACAGAAAATAAATTCCAAAGGAAATGTCTTTTTTCTTAAAAAAAAAAAAAAGCTAGATAAATTTCCTTTCTTAAAAAGTGCAGTTCTTGGCAAGCTGGGCCCTGTCAAGGCTTTACTTGGAACTTCCAACAGATACTTTGGTTAAAACCCCTTAAATCTTTCAGTTAACAACGGTGTGCAGTAAGTAAGAAAAACGACAATGTGGATTTAAATGAGAAAAGTTTTTCTTCCAGATGAAAATCTTCATGTAACCTACAGAAGTAAGAATATAGTTTACATTTGCTTTATTCTGAGGGAAGATTGTAACTAATTGGCCTGTCTAATGTTTTTGGAGTGATTCCACTATAAATATGCTCTTTATAATTAAACTGGCTGATTTTTTGGGCCTGCAGTTCAGATTCTGCTGCACTGAAGGGATTTTGTTGTATTTCTTTTAATGATCATGGTCTTCTCAGCTGGTGATATTTAGCTTCAGCAATTCTGTGGAGATAAAAGTTGCTTGCAGGTGTTGTATTTCTTTTAATGATCATGGTCTTCTCAGCTGGTGATATTTAACTTCAGCAATTCTGTGGAGATAAAAGTTGCTTGCAGGTGTTGTAGAATAATAGCTTTAAAGTTTAGATGGGCTGATGATCCTTTCAATTCATGATAAAGCTTATATAAAACTGACTGTAAGAATTGAAAAGGGTGGGTTTTTTTTAAAAAAAAATATTTATTGTATCCTACCTGAGTATGAAGCTTTAGTATTTTCATGGCTTTCAAAATTCTAATGGATGGATTGTGGTCTGTGGTGTAGTAAACAGTATGAAGTCAGTGAAGCTCTCACAGGCTTCTGTGGAAGGAGTCACACTAGATTCTGTGGAATTTGGGTGAGTTTTTGCACATAAGAATTTATTTTATAAGGTTATCCGAAAAGTGGAATAACTGCTAGTAAAAGTAATTGCTGGATGGAGGAATTTTTCTATTTTTTTACAGTTTTCTTTCTCAGAGTTGTTATAAAGACAGACATGATAATAGTACAAATTCACTCATGAAATATATGTTACATAGAAAGCAGTTATTGAGTGAAGCTCTGGATTAGAAGTGAATTCTTTGACTGCTTCATTGCTTCTAATGTATTTGCTTGATGACTTTTATTTTTTTAAAAAACCAGTTTTCATTTGGCCCTTCAGTGTGAAATGTTACCTCTTTTATTGTGACGATTATTTTTAAAGCTTTTGTTTAAAATAACATTTAGCTGTAGCAACAAAGAATGCTAGTTGCAGACAGAAGGTGGTTATGTTTAGCTTTATGTTAGGCAAATATGAAACTAAAAGGATTCTGAGTCCTTAAAGTGTGTACAGTCCTGGGTATCGGAGAAGGTGGTTTCCAGACAGCAAACACAGGACGTGCTACAGCTGTATTAGTCTGGAAGCACATCACCGTAAACTGGGATGACAAACATGGGTTGAGGATTCCAGATTTCTGCAGAAGGATCACTTTTGTCAGTAAAACAGCAAAGTTCACAAGGGCCAATGACTTGTAAATTCCTTTCAGTATATTTCAATATGCACTGCAACTTACTAGTTCCCTCAGGATGGAGAAAAGCTGTCACTTAGTATTTTCTTATAACATCTGAAATGAATTGAAATACGGGAGTGCATGATACTCTCTGATGTCTTGTAATTCACTTGATTAGCAGTGTTGCTGTATTACCACAATAAAATAATTGTATAGAAGTTCCCTCCTCCCCACAAACATTTGGATATTGCAACTGAGGGAGAAATAGCAACCAGATTGCATCTGTAATTAACTCTTTTTGCTTTTTAAAAACCAGCTGCAAACACTGCATCAGGCAGCATGGTGAAATTGCCAAAGCTGTGTTTTGGAGTATGCATGTGGAGAGGGTGGTTTTGACGAAGCGAGCTTTTGTTTTTTGGTAGGTGCTTGTTTGAGGGCGTGTCAGGGAGTTTTTGAAAAACAGCTGTCTCTGTAGTAGGCTGAGGCAGCCTCCGAGCAGATTGTGTAAACCTGCATCTTGAACCTTTCCAAGTAGGGTCACAAGCCTTGTTAATGTTACCCAACTGCTCCCCCTTGCGCTAGCTACCAAGGGCTTTGTTCACACATCTTCATGGGCATAGTCTGGAGGTATATTCTTTTGTACATATTTTGGAAATCTTAAGAGTTGATTCATGCAATACATAGCTAGTTTATTTTCAACTTTGTTGCCTTCAGTAATTTCATATGGAGGGGATCATTAAATAAATATACCTCAGATTCTATGTAAAGAAACATTGTTTGCTGGACTTTGGTTCTGTACGCTTCAATTAACATGATTTTCTGACAGACAACACAGTTTTATATGCACACACATATGTACGTGCTTATTAAGATGAAGAGCATATTGAAAAAGACACTTTTTAAAAATAGAGCGAAATGCCGTGAAGGTATGCATACCTGCCTTAGTGTCTTGTTCCTCAGCAATACCAATGTATTCCTGGATACCATGAATAGTCTTGATGCGCTTGTACGTGTTGAAAAGATGGTACTGAGATTATTCAGGTAAAAGTGGCTGACAAAAAAATGCCTCCTCATATTTAAAGGTGTGTGTGCATGGGAAAACTATTATAAATCCTAATTTTACTATTGTAAGCATTATATGAGTCCTCTGTCTTTTTGCAATATTTTATTGTAATGTCTTTTAGGAGGTTGGCTGTTTCTTAATACTGCATAAAATATTTCTTTTTATTTTTCTGTTACTTCAGGTTATTGAGGTACACAAGATTTTTATAGCATATTTCACATAGAGTAAAATTGATTTGAACTTGGGTCCTCTTGTATTTGAGCTGATAAATATTTGTTAGAATTAACAAATGTTTCTGAATATGCCAGATCATTCTAGTGTATATGAAACTGTGTTGATATTTTTAAAGATTACTGGGTTTTGTTATTTTTAAGATAACTTGTGTTATACAGGAACAAGTTCCTGATGATTATGTCATCTCTTTCCATTTTTACTGTTAATAGGATACATGTGTATTATAGTAAACCCCATACACTCAGTCCCTAAGTGGTTTTATGAAAATTAATAGGCTTTTATTTAAAGCAGCAGCATTTTATTTAAGTAAGCAGCTTTTAAATATAAATATTTTTCAGTGTACATCTGGATGATGTTTGGTTATGTTCCTGCAGTTCTAAAATTAATATTTTTATTAATAAATATTCACAGAATTGGTGATTTCTGTTTAAAAGTAATAAAATATATTGCCAGTTCCCCCCTACACCCGCCAGATAGCACCAGTTAATTGGAAAGACCCTTATTCTTGAAATCAGGTGTAGTTACAGTATCTTGCAGAAAACAGAGATGAGGAGGGATATAAATGCAAAGAGACTAAAAGCCAGTGACAGTATCATAAAAAGGAATATGTTTTTAGAAGTGTAGAAAAAGGTTTTAAAGTTATACAGCTTATCAAACACTTCTCAATTTAGAATTAGTTAAGTTAAAACCAAGCAGAAATTAGTAATGAAATCAATGTTATATTCTCTAAATGTTCTTAAGACAACTATAAGGTGTTCATCCAGGCTGGAGGCAGGGCATTTCTAAATGTTTCATGTCAGTTAACACAAGTAGTTACAACCATTACGGGGTAAGGGTAGCTAGAAGGCAGTGCAGATTGGCACAGGTGCACAGGACCCTCTGTGCAGTAGTCTTCTGCAAACCAAGGCAGGTATCGACTAATACAGTGTGGTCTGCCATCTGATGGTGTGCGGTTGAGTCTGGTTGCTCACAGCTAAAGTAATTTAGTGAATGACAGAATTCTTAAATGCTTTCAATAGATTAATGCAGTGGATTTTTTTTTTCTTTTAAAGGTAAAGGGGAAACTGCATCCATTTGTTGTCTTTACTGCTAGAAAAATAATGACGAGGAGAAGTTTTTTTTTGTGTTACCTTGGTAAAAGATCCTCTGGAAGTCAAACACTATTAACTTTAACGAAGTAGCTTTGATGGTAGGGAAGAGACAGCTGATACTACACTTCCCTAACAATAAACCACACTGACAGATAAAAACAAACATGTGCATGATAACATATAGCATTTCAGAGAATGGAGCCAGAAACTGATGTAGAGTGATGTGATCTTTGCTTTCTTTTTAGAGCCTGTTACTACTTTTGAAATGGTTACTTCTGAAAATAATTAAAAATTAATTCTGCTTTTATAACAAATTTATATTACACTAATGAAGTAGGCAAAAGCACATAGATGTGCCTCATATTTTGTTGGGCTGTCATTTTTGGAAATTGGTTTTGATCTTGAAGATAATTTTGCTTGAAATTATATACTATAACTTGATCAGAAGCAGCAGTCTATTCTTTCATCGTGATGATGTGCTTATTCCTTTCTCTCTGTATTCTGCTCTTTTCCTGAACTTGCTGTCTTTTTGCACTTGGCTCTGGACATACTGGAGCTGCTTTTCATAATTTTTACCTGAGTTGGAGGACCATTTTATTTTTCAGTCCTGTCTTTATGCTGTGGATAAACAGACATAGTACACTTGCTAATATGAATAATACTAAGAAAGGAGGAGGAAAATGTTATTTTTTGCTTCTGGTGACCAGAACCTCTGTGTGTTCAGTGGTGCACCATTGTAGGAGAGGTGGCAGATGCCTTTGCTGCACTACTGCCTGCAGCCTAGTGATTAAGGCAGTTTTATGGAAGGTGGAAGATGTTTTGAACTTTTTTCACCAAGGTTGTACTCTCAGGTTTTTTGCTTTTTGGACACCCTGATTATTGCTAGATAAAGAGTGTTGTTTTCACTGGGCTTACTTTCAGGGAAAAGTGAGCTGGTCATCTATATCCAACAAGATGACCTAGGCATCTAAGTGCAGGATGGGCTTTTGGGATGTGAGGAAGAGTCTCACCTAGGAGGAAGGTGGAGTTTCAGACATGTCTGAACACCTACAGCCAAGCATCTTGATGCTGAGCATTGCCATGTTTAAGTCCTGTTATGAATTGAACCGTGCTGTCTGATGTCTCATTGGCAGTAATGTCATGACAGGAGTGCCTTTCCAGTCCAATTCCTGCTTCTTTCAGATTTTAATAACAAAAGCAACGTATTTATTTAGGAAAAACAGCATGCTAAGATAAACAATATAAAAAAGATTTTAAAATCTTATATCCAAATCTGTTTTCAGATTTGTGATGTATCCTAGAAACTACGGAATGTGTCTTGAATCTACACTGTAATCATGCCTGTGTATTATAGTCCTTTTTAGAGCAGATTTCCACTGTAGAGTTGATGTCAGCCCTAATTTTCCTTTGCAGGTTTCCTGTGAGCTGCTTTTCAGACTGCATCTTTCTTATCCGGACCTCACAATAGATTTCCTTAGGCTTTACCTTCCCTGTGAAGACAGGTGCTTTTAAACCAAGAAGACAGAGCAGTTTGTTGTCTTATATGAATTGTCAATATGTGCAAAAAGCAGAAGTTGCTTGCATTTACCAGTAATGTTGCCATGTGTTGTAAGAGCCCCATTCTTTGGGCAGGTGAATTCACAGGCTTGGTTCCTCTGAAGGCAGGAGTGATGCTGTAAATAATGCAACTGATACAGCGAGAGGTGCACTGGCAAACCCAGTAACATTTTTTTTTTAACTTAGCAAAGGCTAGTTCTATTATTGACTATTACTTATTTTTATAACTAAAATTTTAAAAATTGCTTTGGATTATCTTGGAGCACAAAATATTATGTTTAAGTGGAATACCTGATTTACTGTTGTAGAGTACAGAAACTAGTAAGTCTTCCAACCTCGGCCTTTTTTTTAATCATTGCATTAAAAATAGGCTGATAAGCTTGGCCTCAAGGGATTAATGCAGGGAAGAATCCTATATTCTCATTTTGTTTCTCCCTTGTTATCAGGCTGATCCTTTTCCTGAGTCATTCTCTATTTCCTTTTCCAGGATGCTTTATATTCAGGATCTTCAGATGTTAGTTGAATCAGATTAGTGTCAGATTTCCTGAAATAGATATTTTAACTTGTACGTGCTGCACATTGCTTTTTGAGGTCTTGAATTACCTTTATCACATGGTAATCTTATGTTATTTCATTTACAGCATTTCATGTAGTAGCTGAAATTTTAAAAATTAAATTAAATCTCAGTACGTGAGATTTCTGGTCTGCCACTTTGCCTTATTTTGGCATGTGAGCTTTCCACAGGGGGATGATTTGCATGCAGGAAGCAGTGATTTTAATTTGGCATATGCTGAATACAAATACATTCTGAGATTGCATAAGAGCTGTGCCCTCTGGTGTTCACTTGGAAAAGCAACCAAAATATAAGAGAATAAAGCAAGCCTACTGAAATTAAGTTGGTAGGAGTTGATAAATCATGCACCTTCTGTCTCGGATCCCTGCAAGACTCTCAAGCTATGGAAACGCTGTATTTGAGGATTCCTGAACTGGGTGAATTCTCTTCTTCCCTGTCCTGGGCAGTACAAGTTAGATCACTTTCATTTTATTTTAAATGAAAAGAAGACAAAGTATAACAGCACAAAAGAATATAATGCAATAATAAGTAAAAAGAGTAAATACCTGCAAATTCAAAATTGGGTCAGTTTCCCACCCCAAGAAAGTAACATACAGTAATAGAAGTTTTGCAAACTAAATCTTCCTAATCGTGTTCTATCAGTTGTTTAGAAGGTGATTTGCTGTGCTTTGTGCTTGGCCAGTGAAATTATGTGATGGTGGGAAAGCATTCTATTACTTAAATCCTTATTGTATTGTAAGTTAACAAGTATGGATATAAAACCAAAATGCAGCCAATTATGAGTTCAGCTTGTTTCAGTGGGGTTGTAGGTATTTTTAACTTGTCTCCATTAGGCTGAAATCCGCAACATAGTAACTGTAACTAGATCATTTTCATGTTCATCAAAACTCCAGTTTAGTTCATCCACAGTTGCAGTGGATACATTTATATATGGATTTTTCCCATGTATTTTTAAATACTGACTTTATATTGATGTGTCTACTGTGCGCCTCCTTTTATTTCCTGCAGAGAATTGCAATATATGTAAGTCATGTATTAGGTTGACCTCTTCTTTTGTATCGAGAATATATTTTGGTTTGCATGAAGTATGATTTTTTGAAACAGTATTGTTATGTTTTGTGAGCATGAAGGTTTTCACTTGTGATTTTTGGGAGAATTATGATTACAGTGAGGGTTTTTGTTGTGGATCTTGTATCATTTTATACGTGTATATGTATATACACGTAATACTTATAACACCTCTGCAAGGACTTGTTTATTGCAGATCAGTTGTTGCCTTGATGGTTTGTGGTACTATGGGAGGGAATAGGTCTGGAAAAGAAGCAGGGGTTTGCTTCATTGGGATTATGATCCATAAAACTAGAGTGGCTCAAACATGATTTTAGGTGTCATCAGAAACAGCCAATTTGGCTAAGTCTTTGTGAACCTTGTGCCGAGTCTAATCTGAGTTTCTTGTCAGCCTGACTAATTTAAAAGGTTTTCTTTTGCAGGAAATCGCATTGTAAGGACTTGGACCCAGATAGAGAATGTGCGTATGAAATGAGATCATTTGCTGGCTTGGAATGAATATTGTTTTGTGGCTTAGGTTGGTACTCTGGTAAAAACTGAGATGTGGGTTATGTAAAGAACAGATAAATCTTGAAGTCTGAGTGAATTGTCAAATACTATGGAAGATAAGATTTTAGTTTAAGGAAGAGTGAGGCTTTTGAAGTAAACATGTAGAACTTTTAGATGCTTTTATAAAAATTAAAAAATATATATACCTGAGAGGTTCAGAAATCATGTCCAGATTGAGAATGTGTATATTTGAGCAGTGTTTATATGAAAACACTTTCCCATTTGGAGTATAACTGATAACTCAATGTGTAAAAATCCTTATTCAAGAATAAGACTGGCATAAATCTGATGGCATAAAGCTGATGATTCACTTTACTAATAATACCCAAGACAAATGAAATAACTGCAGCAAGATGAGAGGTTTTGATAGGGTTACCCCTTTTCCCTCACCTTGGCTGGTGTAACATATGTAGTTGGGTCAAAACAAAGCTGTTTGCTTCATGTTTATTTTCTTTAATTGTGGGACAGCTTTACTGTTTCTTATTAAAGTGAGAGTCCAGCTCTGAGAAGATTGCTGTGTTTAGTAGAATACTGTGCAGACCAAATCCTTACAGATGATACTTGTAGATCACACATGCTGTAACAAAACCACCAGAAAATCCCAAATAACTTGAGGTTGTTGGTGGAAACGTTCACTGTGGTTTAATGCTAAGGATATGCTGAGGATAAATAATTTGTGATCTTTGCTTTTGTAACTGAAAGCAAGAGGTAGTTTGAGGTGTTTGTTTCCTACCAAAGCCTGGAAACAATGTTCTGGAACCATAAGTTAAGTATAAGGCTTTGTTTCAGCTCTGTGTAACCAATGGAGTGAAATTAAACAATGTTCTAAGGACTGATCTGGTCTATCTGTTTTTCTATCACCAGTTTATATTATTGTTTTGTGGCATATTGCCTTGGAAACTGAGGTGATGACAGGCCTCGGTTTAGAATTGCAATTGTGTTTGAGTGACTTGTCCATAAGCTCTATCTCATCTGAGAGTGCAGGACATCCCATTATCTCATGGTGTAGGAGGAGACTCACCTTCCGCAGTTCTCAGGGACAAGTTTTCCAGGAGAGGAAGACTGGTTCCTGTAGATCTGTATGTTTATGTCCACTCTTTCTAAAGCTTAGTATTTTCTGTGGAAGCATGGGCTTACCGGTAAGGCAAGGTTTGTAGTCCACTGCAATTCTGTTGCTTTGAGCAGATTGGTTTTCCTACTGTGCCAGATCCAGTGTGGCCACCTCCCAGGGCAATTATGCTTGCCTGGCCTGGTCTTGACTGTGTTCCTCACCTCAGCTGCTCTTTTCATTCTTTTGCTTGAGCTGTTCAAGTCCTGCACCTGAACAACAGATGGCTGTGGTACCTGCCAGAATGAATGGTGAGGTTTTCATCATTACTGCCAAGATGTTTCTGCCTGAGACTGCTAAAGCTTCTTTAAGTAAAGGCAGGGAATTGTTGTCAACAGGAATCCGTAGAAAGATGGGATAGGAGTGCTGCATGGTATCAGTGTGGAATTGGGGCATTTAGAAAGAAACTGTAATTTCCCATGTAAATCTGCTTTTTGCTTCTTTGGCTGCTTCAAGGCATGTTAGTTTTGGCTACATTTATTATTTCTCTTCAGGTATCCAACACAATATCTTTAAATTACCCACATATAGTTAAAATAGTCTTATAACCCTTTGCTGTGATCTTCCCGATCCTGTAAATTACAGCATTTGGAATTGTTCTCTAGTTGGGTGAGTATCTAAAACTTCTGGGTTTGATGCTTAAAAGACAAAAATGTTAATGCTGAGTCCCAGAACTGGTCTTCATCTCCTGTGGTTCTGATGTCGGTGATTTTCATTTTACAGACTAACAGCCCTTCAAGTAAGTTAATATTGAGGCTATACTGTGTGACTTGAAATGTGGCAAAGTTGCAAGACCTTGAGAAAGGATACATTGAGAATGCGAGCTGAGGAATGCCATTGTATAGTGCAGATTTTTGTGGGCAAAGAAGTTTTTGTCAAGTTTAAGAAAGAATGAAATGAGCCCCTTGCTACCTGAAAAAAAAAAAATTTGAAAAATCACTTTTGATGGCCTATGGATTGTAGTTAGTTAATTTGAGTATAACTGACTATTTCTAAAGTAGAGTGAAAAGAAATACAGTCTTACTTATGGAATATTATCAAAGTTATGGGAAAACACTTTAGTAGTTTGAGTCTGGACTAAGTGACCCAGGAGTCTATATATCTGTAAACAATGTGTATGCTTTGTGCGTATAGATCATTTTAGAACTGATACTCAACATTGTTATATGATTTCAATAGAAACCCCAAGGGTCCTCTTAATCTTTACACTCTAAAACATCTTGTTCTGTGCTTTAGAATTAAGGGCTGGTTTGTTTGCTTTTTGTTTTGTAGGAAGAAAATGATATACTACAACACTTTTTCTTTTAGTTTTGAGGCTTTTTTAGTATTGTGGCATATTCTTAATCTATTCAGAGTTCTTGGTCCATCTAAGCATGAACATAGCAAGTAGGAGCTACGGTAGTAGAATATTCTTCTGTAATTTCTGAGTCAGCATTAATTGCAATTGGCTTTCTTTGTTGGTGACGCAGACATGATCTCTTAGAGTAAACAGAAAAACATGCACAAAAAGGAGATTAGATGGGATCATGTACATATCCTTGTTGCCCTCCAAAAATATGGAAATGCATGGGTTCTCAGGAACAAAACTGTGATTTTGAAAGCCCAGCACATGTGCTTCTTTATTCCAGTTATATCTAGACTGCATACTCCATTTGATTTTTAGAGTTCTGCAGAGTTCTGCATGCCCCAAACTGCCCCCCTCTTCACTAGTCTGGGATATTTAGGGCTGACTGGATCCAGGGTGAAGGATCTGACAGGTATGCTCTGGAAGCTCCTGGTGAGTGGTTGGGAGATCAGGTTCTCCACAACATACAGGGGTCAATACCACTGTCTTTTGAAACATAACTGAAGGGGGGGGGGGGGGGGGGAAGTCTTACATCAATCCTACTAGTGGAAGCCAGTGTCCTAAAAGTAGGAAACCCAATTTCAGTTTCCTCCGCAGCTTGGCAGTAGCGTGAGGTTCTAGACCTGTTTTTTGAGGCCAAGTGTTTACAAGGTTAGTGCTTTAGTATGTAACTTTTAAACACGTCTTTTATGGGATCTAATTGTAATTCTACTCCCAACGTGCTACTAGTTTATCCTCTTCTTTCATATGTAGGTCTGTAAGAAATCAAAACATGTACATTGCTGTTAGCAGCAGCTTTCTTTTTGCCTGCATACCCAGATTTGATTTATAATCTTGATGTTGTCAGCATCTGACTCTAATTAACTGGATAAATGAAGCTGAGATCTTGACTGAATTAGCAGTTGAAGAATGCATCTTACCAGAAGCAGATGGAGAGAAAAAACAGTGTATTTAGTTTATGGCCATTCCCCTGGTTTATGGCCATTTCCTATTTTTAAGGGAAAAAGTTCTGCCAAATCAATTCTTGTCAAATGCTAATTAAATTATAGTGATGATTAATCCTGCTGTAAATACATTATTTCAATGTTTAGGAGAGTTATAAATAGTTTGAAGACTTAAGAGCCATTGTGAATACATACTTAATCTGAAGTGCATTTGGGAGAGAGAAAATGCCAATTAGATAATTCAGTGATGTTTTATATAGTTTAATTTATCCTTTGTAAATAACGTTTGTTGTTATTAGTCTCTGTTGTAGATAGAACTCAGCTAAATCTTTTTATCAGTGAAAAAATTCTTTATAGTGACATTTATACTATCCTCTTTAACATCTTTCCTCTCTTTTCTTACTAGAAATCTTAGTTTTACAAAAAAGCAAGTTTTGCCATTTCTAGGTTGTAGAAAAAGGAAGTAAAGCAGGAAGGTACTCCCTAGGGTCACTGAACAGGCTGAGAATAAAATCCATGTCTGCTGGGTAGCTCCATACGGTGCTTTAAATGCTGTGGAAGGAATGTCCTTTCATGTCATTTTTCTACTGCATATGTTAAGAAAGCAAGTAAGCAGCTTCAGTTATTGCATTACCCTATGTATAGTCTGATTTTTAACTTTGATTTGTATGTAAACAACGTGGGGTAAAAAACTACCATGTGAAAATACTACATTGTTAATTTAAAAAAAAATCCCAAGCCTTGCTTTCAGAATATTTTATCTGCTGCAAGGACAGGTCAGCCCCTTACTCAGTACTGGTGAAAAGACTTCCTTCCTTAAAGAGGTAGCATGTCTTGGTGAAGAGCTGTTAACACTGTTACTATGCTGCACAACTTGTTTTTTTCCAGCCAGCCGCTCTGGTCACCAGTCAGTGCTCCTCAGGAATGTGTTTGGAGGCAATCTTCAGGGAAAGCTCCATTCGGGTTCCAGATTGATGAGGTAAAGCAACAGACCTTAGCATTTCCTTAGTCCATCACAATGGCGCCTGCAACACCTCAGTTCACCACTGTGCTGGCAGATGTATAAAACAAAGTTGGAGGTTAATTTATTGGTAGTGGAGAAAAGAGATCTCTGCTCCTTCATCTGCAGTATTCCATGAATTATATGCTTATGCAAGGTGAAATCCTGAATTTTTCTATGCACCATGATTTATGATGCATTTGCTGCTAACAGATAAGAAAGATTTGCCAATTTTCAGTTGTACACATTATATAGACAAGCTGGAAATAAATATTTTTTGGCTTTTGTTGGAAGTTTCAAATTTATCTGGAAGTGAAATGTAAGATAATGTTATACACCACCAGTATATGTAGCCTTTTAAAAAAAAAAAGTTTATCTTTCTAGTCACAATAACAAAATAGTTTGACATTAAAAGTAGAGTTGTTTCTAATAAACAAACAAAACCCCTTGCAGTAGACTTGCATCTGCCATAGTATGGAGAAAAATAGTATGTGTGTGAAAGTGACAGCTAGTGCAGAGAACATAACAGTATCCTGTTACGCATTTGCATCAATTATGCAGGGCAAAACACTGTGTCACTGAGGGAGCGTTCTGTGGTGGCCACCAGTGTTTTCCTAGGTGAAAGGGTAATTATTTCGCTGTTGGTTCTTAATTTATTAATAGTCAGCACCAAATGTTAGGGTAAAGGATTATTCCAAACACATTGACAGATCAGCTGTGTGGAAGATGTAGTGATTTTGCTGCTGATAAGAAAAGCTATTAGTGTGAAGATAAAGGTCAGTTTGGAATCTGAATGCTGTTGAGTGGCATTTAAGCAAAAATGAAAAGTGAAATGAACCTCTGTACTGGTATAACCTGGTACAAGTCTACAGAGCTAAGTGAAAGTTTAGGTTGCCCTTCCAGCTAACCATTTTGGTCACACTAGTATCATAAAAGAAACAGTCGAGAGCCTGATCCAATTTATATTTAACAACAGACTTTGAGATCTTGGGCTGGGTCTTGAAAGTCAGCCTTAAGTATATGTACTCACACTAAAGCAGATGTTACTAAAGAAGATACATTCAATCCTTTGTCGTGCTTGTACTGTTTCTGTTTCTTCAGAGACTGATCAACTTTATTTGCTGTTTGTTTTTTTAATGTGTTGACTTTTGAATGTGAAATGGCAGATGTGTTGCTTTAAAAAACACCACAAAACCCAGTATTTTTGTGACTGGAGTTCCTTGCACCAGTAATGATTTCCCTAACTTGCTATGGATACTGTATGTTTCTGTAAGTAGCTCTCACATATTTCAAAAGTGTGAACTGAGTAGCAGCCATTTTGGGGTGGAATTGGAAAGTCTTAAAGTATGTGTTTGATATATTATGTCTGAAAAATCAGATGAACCACTTTCTTCAGATAATATACCTCAAAAAGTTGCTGGGAAACAAAATGCTTTTAATTTTATGCTAAATTTAAACATGTCTGTGTAAAGCATGCAAGATTATATTGAGGCTTGTCTAGAAGGATATCAGATTCATTGTGTTCTTGCAGGGGTGACATTTAAAAGCCAGGATTACTCCTGAAGTACACTTCTCATTAGCATGCTCTCATTGGAACCAAGAGTGCTCCAATGATGCAGCTTTTTCTGCTAGAGAAAATCTGTTATATGAACTGGCTTTGACTTTACACATAAAGAAAACCTGAGAAATTTGTTTCATATTTAGCCAAATGTCTGTAGCATTATTTGCAGGTTACCTGCAAGCTGGATAGCTGTGTGCAATACACCTTATATGTACAGAGTACACAGCTCATTAAAGTCTTCGGTGTATGTAGGAAGAGCAAGTTTGGGTTTTTTTAGATGTTTTTGAACTGTAACATCTATAAAATTCACTGAATGGAATAGAGAGAGAATTGCTTGCCTGTTTCAGTTCCTGGG
Organism: Strix uralensis; assembly: GCF_047716275.1. Taxonomy (NCBI): domain Eukaryota; kingdom Metazoa; phylum Chordata; class Aves; order Strigiformes; family Strigidae; genus Strix; species Strix uralensis. The sequence continues at coordinate 3,925,491 of NC_133986.1, forward strand.
CTCAGTTTATATTTTCATCAGATTAAATCAGGAATAACAGACCTAACATCCAAAGTGGAATAAACAAAGCTTTCAGAAATCTAGGTTTGAAGGGACAGTTTCATGCTTGGAGTAAAGTTATTCACTAGGTTATTCTCCTGAAGAATATCTCAATTTGCTGCTGCTGCTTGCTTTTGTCTTCTGGGATCCGAGTGTATAGGCAAAAATCACAACCTTTGCTGGTAGCTGGCATAAAAGAATTTATTTACCATGTTGCTTAAACCTGACTAAAGCAAACTTCTGCTCAGTTTTTCTTGAGATATTTGCCTTATTGTGTGGGGTGTGTTCAAGAATCTCTCCTTCACATACTATGTTTTTTTGTTTAGTGACAGATTTATTGTTAAGGAGAGAGGCTATATGGAAAACAGTGGGAGAGGAAGTGAAAGATATATAGAAATACATTATTTGACTTTAAAACCGTGGAATGACTTCCTTGTCTAATGAAGAATGTAATGAAATGCATTAAGAAACTGTTGCCTACTCCTGTCTCCTCAAGGCCTGTGGAAGAGAATTGAAGGGGTTTTGCCCTCTTGTAAACACTCAGAGGCAATTGCCAGGGAAGGGTGGGCCCACACAGACACCACCGAATAATGGGGCAAGGGGACAGGTCAGAGGAGACGGGATTAGCTGTCTGGGAGGAGGGCAGCACAGAACCAGGAATCCTGTAGTCAACTACTAAGTTTAAACACAGTTCAGTAGGTGCAACTGAAGCACACTTAAAGTCATTTCTCTTCCTTCCCAGATTTAATGACTTTGATTACAATAGCTCTAAAATAGGCCTTCTTAGGAAACTTGGGTTGGATTTTAAGCATGATTTTTAGATGTCCTACATTTCTTAACTTTGAAGAGCTTTATTTTAAAATATCCAAATACTATGTAGTAGGGTAGGAGAAAATAAAAACCAGTTTTTTTATGGTGAAATTGTATTCTGCAGAAGTTCAATTGACTGAAAAAAGGCGAGTTTGAGGCACTGCCTTTCTTGCTATAGACCTTTTTTTTCTTTCCAAATTTTCCTTTGTATAAAACTTTCAGAGTGTTATGTTGTTTGGGTTTTTTAATTATATTATTTTAATTCCGAAATGTCTAGTAAGTGCTCAGCATGTCTCAGTGCTTGAGGTTTGGTCATGCTTAGCCATTTGCTAACTCTGCCAAAGAAAAAACCACAGGGGGTTGGCAAAGCTATTGACAATGCCTTTTGCAGCATTTGAGCACAGTAATAATAAACTGGGCATTGCCTTTCATTCTGTCTGATTGGAAAAATCACCTGTGAATTTACATGAAGCAACAAACCAGCTGCTGTGGAATTGAAGTCCAACCCACAACCTAGCTTACCTGTATTGCTTCTGATGGTCCTAAAACAGCTGGATCAACATAGTGTAGGTGACAGTTTGAGAGGATAAAGGAAAGAGGATATGGTGCAAATGATGAGACGATTGCATAACTTTCTGTTGCAGTTACTATTTTCTCATATAATCAGTTACAGTATTTAACTTGTGTTTTGCCTCCCTTAATGGCAGTCTGATACCATGTGTCCTGCAAGTACAGGTCACCTTGATAGCTGCTAGGATGAACAATTCAAAACAAAAGTACAGCTGAGTAATGGATAAATTGGGAATTTTGCAATTAGGTGTTTTAAGTGCTGGAAAGAATAGTAATTTATTTATTACACAAGGCTTATGTGTTAATGCAGTTCAGGAATTCCACAGAAGTGATACTGCCTTCCAAACAGCCATTACTGTGAGTAACAGTATATTTTGTGATAGCAGCGTGGCCTTCACTAATGTTTCACTTCAGTGCAGTTGATAGTCTTTCAAGCAGTGTTAGTGAAATGTGGCTGACTAGTCAAGCTCAGTGTAGTAGTTGGTTTTTCATTTACTGGCATGAGTCAACTGCATGAACATTACTTGTATTAGGCTGAAACTAAATGCCAGAGCAGTCACAAAGGCTTGTTTTAAAACCTAGCACTACACAAAGAATTTCTACTTTGAATGTAACAACCTCAGTTTCTTTGAAGGCTGTTGTTTGATTGTAGTGCTAATTCATGATCATAACACTCTTTTCCCATGAAACAAAGTAAAGAGAGGATGTTCCCACAGAACAGGGTATAATGCTTGGAAAAATATTCCTCACAGGTAAGCAGATATGATTCAGGTTGATTCAAATGAATGAAGAGAGTAACAGAAACCTGTACAAACACTACAAATGCACAGCCATTATTCTGATCACTCAGCCTGATGCTTTTGCTCTTTGCAAATTATTTTGAGTGCATCAATGAGCATAAATAAACCATATTTTCACTGGAATTTCAATTATCAGCCTAGTGAAATGTATCAGAGGTGCTGTATTGCTAATGTTTACAGCACAAAGGTATGTTTAAATAGTGAGAAATTCAATTCTTGACTAGGGTGCTGTCATAGATGCTTGGATTTTTAAATACCAGTGGGACCCTTCTGTTCAAATGGCTTGACCTGTGTCATTTGGAACAGACATTTTTGGTTAATAAATCATCATGGGGCTTGTAATTCCCGCTTGAGCTATAGCAGCTCTGTTTGGGGAAAAATGTCTGATTCTGAAAAAAAATTTCTGGTGGTGGGTATATTGTTCCAATAATTAATCACTGACACTGTTAAATTATTTTTCTCTTTTAGTCTGAGGTTCTTCAACCTTTTGGCTTTCAGTGACTGCATCTGATGAGGTCTTTTGTTTCTGGATTAAAGATATCTCCATTACTTATTAAAGCCTCTTCCCTGTGCAAGTATCTGCTGGTCTCTGATGAATTCTCTTCCCCACTGTCTGTTGAAAAAGTGCATTGATTAGAGTCTTTTCAGTCTTATGGGCAGAAGTCATCTTTCCCACAGTGGCTAACTCATTGTGAGCTTCTGGACTTTTTAAAATTCAGAAACAGTTGTTAGGACAGCCCTGTACAAGGTGTAATTTCAGTGCTTTGCATGGATTCACTTTCATCACTCTATCGCCTCAGGATTCTTGCTATTCATATAAAACAAGGTTTTGCTCTAGGAATTTATTTTGTTTTTTACTTATTGCCTCCAAATAATGTAAATATTCCTGCTTCTTAGGCTGTGGGTGAGGTTGCCATCCTGAAAGTGATCTGCATCTTTTGTTCTTAAGCATTAACTTGTATTTGATTATATTAGAATTCAAGTGGGATTAGCTAACTTGTGTAACTGATGTGGCCCAATTCACTGACTTCTGTTATACAGAGTTTGCTACCAGTGATTTTATATTTATCCATTTTCTTTCCAGTCATTGATAAAAATAACAGCACTGGCCCAAAGTCTCTGAGACTACTATAAACATTCCTCTTAAATGGTTCCACATTTACAGATTTTTTGTGATATCTCTTCACTGATTTTCAGTCTTTGTGGTGAACCCCATTAATTTTTGTATAGTGACAAATGTCACTATAGAAATGTCATGCTTTAAAGAAAATGTCATGCAGTCACATCTGTTACAGAGCATGGTTAGTGTCTACCCAGTTAACTTACCAATTGGTTTTGTAATATATTTTTAAAAGTTAGTCAAGCTCTACTTTTCACATAACTGTGGTGGTTATTGTTAATTATCCTGCTGTTCTTTACTCCTGTTTGCATACACTATCTTTTCACGATTTAGCTTTGTATTGATGTTAATCTGACTAACCTGTAGTTAATTGGGTCATCTACTACTAACCTATTTAAGTAATGATAAAGCATTAGGATTTTTCCATCTCTGGAATTACTTCTAAGAAGAAACATTCTGGTCTGGCAAAAACAGTTGACTCTTTCAAAGAGCTGCTTGTCTGATCCTGGAAATTTAAACATCTTTGCTTCTAGTAGTTAGTGTTTCACATCTTGCCTAGTGAGTGGTAGTTTAGAAAGCATCTCTTCATGGTAAGAGAGTAGTATTTCATTCTGCCTCTTTCCAGTACATCTGTGTCTAAATGATTTTAATACTTAAATAATAGCAAAACCTCAGATAGTTTAACCCATTCTTGTTTTGGAAAACAGTTCTTACATTTCTTAATATATTTGTAAAGAATTTTCAATTGTTTCTCAACATCTATTTCAAATGAAGGCTGAGACTCTCTCAGTGTGTGATTGTGGGAACCCAAGGGTTGAAAAAACAAATAAACACAAGGAAATGCAAAACCAAACAGGACCTGCAGGATTGAGACAACCAAGGCTATGTTTATGTTAGCAAATACGGTGGTGTGGTATAAACATATCTATAAAACAGATCTGTAAGTTAGGGCAATTGGTGCCGAGGATCTGATGTCTATGCAATACATGGGTTTAGATGTTTTGAACTAGCTCTATCCTGTCCTGCAGACTAGATGTCTGTTAGCATTTGGAGTGCAGCTTCCGGTTTCGATTCATCTCCAAGAAATCCCATTGATATGCTCCAAGACTGCTCCATGTTGCAAATGCAAGCACAGTATGTGAGAGTGGTGGCTGAAATTCACTCCAAAAGCTCACATGTGATCTGAACTATATGTTAATATAGACACACTCCAGGTTGATGGTGTTTGGGCTTTACAAGCTAGGCTGTCTGTCTTGGATTCTCTGCTGTATAAAATAGGATCAAGTTACCATGCTGGTAACTTTCTGTAGTGTTCTCTGAATGCAGGCAGTGACCCACATTGCATTGGAAGAGCGGTTTCCTGGCATGTACCAAATGTCCTCACAGATATGTTGGGATGGTGCATCCATACAGAAGGAAAGCAGTCGCTTCAAAAGGGAGGTGCTTGTTCCACTTCTGTTATACTGTGTGAGAGGCACTGTGTTATCATATGTACCAAGTGAGTTTAGATCCCTCTGAATTCTGTGTGTAAGAATTACTTATTCTGTGCAGTAAAGTTCAAATGTTCTGAGAACAAACATTGGCTTAGAGTATCTCTGTTAATTCTTTTACTGGATGAGAATAGTTGTGGCATGTTTTGTAGTCCCATACCAAAACAAATCTTCTTATGGAAGTTGAGGTACATTATGCATACTTCATGAGTTGATTATTTATTTATGATAGTTATGGTTTCATTAAAAATGGCACTACCTGCTGGGCAGCACAGCTATGCTTTTAACAGTTTTTATCAGGTTGTTAAAGTGACACAGATGATGAATATTTCAATAGTGAGAAAGAGCAAGCCATTTAAGAAAATACACTTATTCAAGAATCTTATGCTACCTAAAATGCCTGTTAATTTGTGTAAATCACCAAAACTGCATGTCAAGAAAGGGAACTTAAGGTTGCCCATAGAGTTTCAGCAAGTCAGCAGGGTGACTTTTGTGAAATAATAAATCAGTGTCTAGAGATCACTTTAGTCCACACTGGGTATAACAAAAATAATGTTTTCAAGGGAGCAGATCTAAACAAAGGGAAAATTAAGTATGTTAATGATTTTAAAATTATTCTTCCCTCCCACCCCAATCAATAACATGATTAGTGGTAAAAATGATGGGTTATAGGTATAGATAGCCAGCTTTGCTATTCATTGTATATAATTAGAATTGTGAATACTGGTTACAATCATAACAGGAATCTTTTTGTTCATTAATTTGCTTAGTGTAGTTTTAAGGATTTCCACTTGGTGGAGCTTTATGATTGAATTTTTAATATATAAAATTCTAAATATTTGTGATTCAGACTTAGTAACTTCTCTACTGTAATGAAACAAAATAAATTTGAGAAAATGAAGAATAAATTTCAGGTGCTTAGTGTTCCCTTTCACTTGATTCTTGGACCAAACAATGATGTCCTTTACAAGGTATGATTATATTACTTGAAAATTCCTTGATGTGATTAATTTTAATCTTTTGAAAACATAATGGTGGCATAATAGCTATAATAGGTACTGATATGTATATTCTATTCACAAGTTTAATATTACTACTCTGTGAATATGTGTATAGTTAAACATATGTATTTAAAAAAAAAAAAACCAGCTCCCAAATTTGTAAAGTATTTTTGGCTAAGGTAGTGTAAAATAATCTTTTATTCTTACTGTATAGTGTTTTACTAAATTCTGAAGGATCCTAAAGAATTTTAGAAATTACTTGCTCAGAATAGAATGCCTGAAAAGATGGAAGACTTTTTCACTGGAATGTAGGGTGAAACAATGTGTGAGGTTTCTGTCCTTGGAGATTCAAAACTAGACTGGACAAGGCCATGAATAACCTCATTTAATGTCAAAATTAACACCACTTTGAGCAGAGGACTGGACTAGGTAACTCTTTGAGATCCCTTTCAAACTAAACTATTCTGTTAGGCAAGTTTTTAGCAGTGAATTGCTATAACAGGCACATAGCCACTAACTTGATGGCTTCAGTTTTTGGTCTAACTGATTTGTAAAGTGGAAGATTTTGAACAAGTAATATTTTGATAGGATTGTGGAAGAATGGAGAGAATTTAATATATAAGTAAGAGGGCTGTCTCTTGGGAGCAATTAATGCATGGTATGTGATAGAATTACTTTACCCATTATCAAAACATATCTACATAAAATGTAGCAACATTTCAACAGTCATAGCAGGTAACGAATAAGGTCCTCCACACACTTTTGCAGCCTATGTGAGTGTTGCTGTGGGAGATTTCAGTTCCCCCTTATGTATAGTATGCATAATTTAAAGAGAATATATTGCTCAGATCTTTCCACCCCAGGCTTTCCATCAATTTTTCCCATTTTCTGAGAGATTCTTTGATTCCTTATGTTCCTGATTCAGTCTAGTCTCTTATTCCCCAGACTTCTGAATTATTACCTTGTCTTTTCTGAAATTAACATTATTTTTCTCAGATACTGTTTGTTGTATTTTTAATGCTTACTATATAAATTAAAAATTTACTTTTTTTCATAATGTGAATTGTGAATAGCTGGTAAAAGGACAAAGGCAAACTGGATGCTCTGAGATACCTAGTTACAGATCTGACTAGATATTCTCTTTGTCTTTTTTCCTTTGCCCTGTTTGTCTCTAAGGTGGGAAAAATCTATTACAAATTAAATTAAAAAACAACTAAAACTGCTCCCCAAAACAACCCCAGCCCCCCACCTCAAAACAAAAAACCCCAAACCAACAAACCGGTCTGTGTTATTCTTGCCTTCAGCTTTAAAAATACACAAATAAAGGCTGGACAATGAGTGGGTTGACAGCAGCTCTACAGAGAAGGAATTGGGAGTATTAGTGGATGGAAAACTGTGAGCCAGCAGTGTGTGCTCGCAGCCCAGAAAGCCAGCTGTGTCCTGGGCTGCATCAAGAGAAGTGTGGCCAGCAGATCAAGGGAGGAGATTTGCCCCTCTTACTCTGCTCTCAAGAGACCCCACCTGCAGTGCCATGCCCAGCTCTGGGACCCCAAAATAAGGACATAGACCCGCTTGAGCGGGTCCAGAGGAGACCACGAAGATCATCAGGGGGCTGGAGCACGTCCCTGATGAGGACAGGCCGAGAGAGTTGGGGTTCTTCAGCTGGAGAAGAGAAGGCTCCAGGGAGACCTTACAGTGGCCTCCCAGAACTTAAAGGGGGCTACAGGAAAGATGGGGAGGGACTCTTTATCAGGGAGTGTAGGGATAGGATGAGGGGTAACAGTTTTAAACTGAAAGAGGGTAGATTTAGAGTTAGATATAAGGAAGGAATTCTTCCCTGTGAGGGTGGTGAGACACTGGCACAGGTTGCCCAGAGAAGCTGTGGTTGCCCCCTCCCTGGAAGGGTTCAAGGACCTGGAAGTGGATGGGGAAGGCTTTGAGCAACCTGGTCTAGTGGGAGGTGTCCTGCCTATGGCAGGGGGGTTGGGACTAGAGGACCTTTAAGGTCACTTCCAACCCAAACCATCCTGTGATGCTATGAAAATTAAGAATTGCCATTTCTGAATATTAATGACTTAAGAATCTGAAGTAATATATTGGGGAAGAGGGATAACTGTAATAAAGAATGAATTCCTGCTTTAAAATAATAATAATTTTCAAATATGAGATACAAAAATATCAGCTGCAAACATGAGAAATCTATACAGTAGGTAGTGGACCTCCCCCAGATTATGAGTGAATAGAAAAATGTCTCGGCAGGTTGAGACAAAACTTGAATGTATGTCTGACAGCCAGCGTCTGAATGTCACACTGTGATCGAGCAAACCAAAATAAAGGAAACCAGGTCATCTTGACTAGGGCTGTGCTTAGTGCTGCACAAATGTAGTTTAACTGTCTTTAAAAGAAATCAGTTTGCATCCCTCAGGCAGAGCAGTCGTGTTAGTACACCAGTGTTGCCATGCTGATTAGCCCTGTTGAGGACCATGTCCCCGCACCTATACCTTTCTATGCCTTCAGGTGCCCACATTGGCAAAGCAGACTAAACTTCTACACTGCCTTTTCCCCTGGATCAACTAGACTGAGGTGGGGGTTTCTTATTTGTTTGGTTTTGGGGTTTTTTTGGTTTGTGTTTTTTTTTTTTTAATAAGGATGGATTTTAAAAATGTATAAAGTGTTCCTAATGAATCTTTAATGTTTTTGCTGTTACCCTGCCTTCCAACTTTACCAGACTAGGAAACAGGAGAAGAAAAAAGCATAAGTGGAATAGCTGACAAGAGGGATCCTGAGGGAAAGTATCTAGAGGAAAACATAGCTTTTGAGGCCAAACTTCTGTTTATAGAAAATACATCTATAGGAAGGCCATGCGTGCATTTCTTCAGCATTATGTCTTTCTGTGTTTATTTATGAGACAGTTAAGTAATTTTAAAATGTTGTCATTGAAAACCATTGCTAGGGTGACCTGTGGGAGCTAGATTAGAGCAGACTGAAAGGTGTTTCTTACTCTCCTCATGCCTCTGAACTGCTTTGGAGATGCACAAGTGTAGTTCTTTTCCAGGCATTGTTAACATTGTTGAAGTGGGTGCAGTTTTGTTGGCTGAATAAATAAGGATTGTTTTGTCCTAAATTTCTAATATTTGAGAATAAGTTTCAGGTAGTAAGTCCTGTTCAAGGGAAAAATCCACTATCAATCAATGTATCATACCAATTACTTCTTCAATAACTCTTTTAAAAACTTCAGTTGTTAACTTGTAGAAAGGAAAAAAAGTGAACTGAAAGTAAGTGAAGAAAGGTGGTGTTTGCAGAAAAGTTTCTTCTTAGCTGTGTTGTTTTTAATGCTGGTATTGAACCACTACTTTTTTCCTTGTGAAAGCAGAGCAGAATCACTGTGTTCTGGAGTCTCATCTTCTGTGCTGCCCTGAGGGATGATGCAGCTCACTTTTCCAATCAGGACAGAGGCAAAACAGAGTTCAGGCAAAGCCTAGAGACCTATGTGATCCTTGCAGACCTGAAGCCATGATCAGAGAAGTAACCACACAGAGGTTATATTTTAAATATCTACTTAATACACTATAAGCAGTCTATCCTTTTAGTGAGAGCGTCTGGGGAACTACTGGCTCCTGCTTTTTTCCCTGACTCCAAATTTGAACCCTGAAAGTGTTTCAGACAGTATTACTATGGTCTTTGCCTCTTTATAGTTGGTATGTGTAATAGCTTCAAAAACTACTGATAGAATAGCTATTCCAACAGCATCCAGATTCTGTTGGATGCAATACATAGCTGACAAAACAATGCCAGTTACAAAACTGACTGAGCCAGCAATGTGCGCTTGCAGACCAGAAAGCCAACCATGTCCTGGGCTGCATCAAGAGAAGTGTGGCCAGCAGGTCGAGGGATGGGATTCTCCCCCTCTACTCCCCTGAGACCCCACCTGCAGTGCTGTGTCCAGCTCTGGGGCCCAACATCAGAAGGACACAGACCTGCTTGAGTGGGTCCAGAGGAGGCCACAAAGATGATCAGGGGGCTGGAGTACGCCCCTGATGAGGACAGGCCGAGAGAGTTGGGGTTGTTCAGCCTGGAGAAGAGAAGGCTTTAGGGGAGACCTTACAGTGGCCTGACTACAGGAAAGCTGGGGAGAGACTCTTTATCAGGGGGTGTAGGGATAGGATGAGGGGTAACAGTTTTAAACTGAAAGAGGGCAGATTTAGATTAGATATAAGGAAGAAATTCTTCCCTGTGAGGGTGGTGAGGCCCTGGCACAGGTTGCCCAGAGAATCTGTGGTTGCCCCCTCCCTGGAAGGGTTCAAGGCCAGGTTGGATGGGGCTTTGAGCAACCTGGTCTAGTGGGAGGTGTCCCTGCCCATGGCAGGGGGGGTGGGACTAGAGGACCTTTAAGGTCACTTCCAACCCAAACCATCCTGTGATTCTATGAATTAAGTGGGATCTTGGCAGAAAGAACTCAATAGATGAGATGTGCGCTGCAAGATGGAAGGTATCGGGCATACTTATTTCATGCGGGCTTATGTGTCCAGTGCATAATATGTTGAATTTAGTATTAGTACTCTCATTAACCAAATTGGGGCTGTAATTGATGAAGAACTGATGCAGGGAGAAGTGCAGTCGATAGTTTTAGGTGGTTATACAAGAAGTTTGTGGCAGAAGTAAAGCTGAAGCTGGAACCAAGTTGCATCCAGCCTAGAGTAATGTAGGTGATGTGTACACTGATGACTTTGGACATACATTATTGCTTGCATAAGTTTTATTGGTTGTATGCTCTGCCTGACCTTCTTGTGTGTGGTGTTCTTGACTATGCAAAGCATTATCTGAGCGTAGCTAGCAAAAGTTGAAGCCCACCTGCACAGCTAAGGGAAGATGTAGCAATTGCCTCTATTAACAGCAAAAACAAACCATAAAACCCTCGTGTTGTATGACACGTTTTGTACGAATCCATAGTTTGGTTCTTGAGGCCATAGTGTAATTATCTAAGAAAGGGATGGAAAGGATTTTGTGTGGCATGTTTTATATATGTTAAATCAATGGATGCATTCAAATATACATTAAAGTATGATCTAGCTTTTGGATCTCTGTTTAACAAATTGTATCAGGGTTTAGCCCAGTCCCCAAAACTTACTGACAGATTGCTGGGTAATGTGATGCTGCTAGTTTCGCAAGCATCAGTGGAGGCTGTTCAAGATCACAGTGAGTTCCTAAGTGCCCTGTGCAAGGTATCAATTTGATGTTCTCTATGGTCTGGTCTTTCTGCTGAGATACACATCAGTTGGGCAGTCCTGAGGAATGGAATGCTGTGTGTGAGAGGGGCAGCATTGCCAGTCTTGAATATTTGAAAATTGTAAGGTGTTTTGTTTGTGTTTTGTTGTTTTTTTTTTTTCAAAAAAACCCCAAAATCATTAGACTGGTGTAAAATAAGAAAAATAACCCCACCTCTTTGTATTGGTGTTTGGGATTTGACTTCTTCCTCTTGTGTGGGCTTTTCCTGTGTGTCTTAGATTAAAAGATGAGCCTTAATAATCTATACACCCTAAGCTTATGAAAATGAAGATGTCAGCCCTGTTTTTGCCTCCTGCTCCACAACTTATTCTAATGCTTTTCCCAGCCCCAGCACATTCCCAGTTCTGCTTGCTTTGCAATTTCAACTTCTTGATGAACTTTCTTCTTCAGTTGTCCCACTCTGTGGTCTTTCTAACCTTGCCAGCCTGCACCATGCTGTGGTTCTTCCCTGAATGAATCATTGTTGATATGATGTAGTTGGGGTGTTGGACTACGGCTGTCAGCCATGGCAAGGATGCTTGTGCCTTCTCAGTGCTGCTGCAGCTTCTTGCTCAATAGACAGAGGGGATTTGCTGGTGCAGGCTGCTACCTGCACCTGGTATAATGGTTTCTAGCCATACAAGTTGGAAATTGCTGCACCAGGACTTTATCACCTATGATTGCCACAAAAATCTACAACAAGCCATTATACTCCAAGAAATGCCATGAAATTAATACCCCTGGCCATGAATGGGGCTATTTCGAAGGAGATGTTAGTTTAGATATTCAACTATGAGTATACAAGGCAAAAGACTCTTGAGCAATACCATTGAAAAGGAATTTGCTGGTATCTGTGTAGCAACTTTCTTAATTTAGGATGGATTTCTTTTTACTGCATGCCCTTCTCATCATGCTTTGTTTTCAGCTTGTGCGTGGAATACCGGACGCCAGCAAGCGTCAAGTAATTTCTGTCACCCGGCCTGCAGTGCAGTTGTAATGAAGTGCATGGCTGTTTTGTATGAAGGCAGAAGCTAGGCACTGTATTCCAGCATGGTAGGTCTTTCGGGCAGGGTGCTGTATAAGAAGTAACAAAGTCAGTCTGGCGATCTCATAAACTAGGTTTTAACCTATATTTGATAGAGCAGAAGGTGGGGATGCAGTGCCATAACAGGAAGGACAAGATTTACTTTGGAAAGAAATCTCAGTACATCACTTAATACTGCAAAATGCTGCATGTAGTGGGATCACACCTGGGGTATGTTATTAGGAATGATTTACAAGGATTAAATGGAGAGTCTGGGAGTAGAGGTAAGAGCATCTGTGTCTGTGAGGACTTGAGAAATGCCAGGCTCCTTTTTTGGTTACCTGATGTGTTATGCTAACCCCAATTATCAAGTCTACAGGTGTGCTGTTTGCTTAACACAGAGACTGTGTTGGTTATTCACTTTTTATTTTGTTCTTTGTAAATGAAGAATTGCCATAGCAACTACGTAGCATGTGATGCAGGTTTTTAGTATTCAAAAGGTCAATTATTTAACTTAAGAATCTCTTTGACCTTCAGATAATGGAGAAAAATTCCTATAAATAAAGTTATTTCCATGTTTTTATATTGTTTTCCTGCACGATGGTATCTTGATTTTTCTTTAATTTCTTAATTTGTATCTTGTATAACTCTTGCTTTGCTTGAGTTTACCATTTGTATTACTCTTAATCAGCCAGTTAGGGTACCAGTCAGGATCTGGGATTGTTCCTCGTGCTCTGTTGGTATCAACTGCAGCTAAAGAGCATATAAAGATTTAATAGAAAATATGCAACTGAATATGGAAAATATGCAATCTTGGATCTGTTATTAAGAGTTGCAGAAATTAATAGAAATCACATCACAAATCAGCTTTTTTCATAAAATGCCCTGATACTTTAGACAGCGTTTGCTTTCTTGTATTTCAGCAGTTCCATTTCTTATCAAAAGCAGAAATTGCAGAAGTGAGCAAAAGCAATTTGAGCTAAATGAGCTTTTTCAAACTCAAAAGTGTATTTGAAGGCTTCATAACTTCAAAATATAGGTTACTGGTTCACATATAATCTAAGATTAACAAATTTAAATCCTTCTAAAAATTAAGAGGGACCCACAGAAGGACGTGTGGGGGAAATTGAAGCTGATCTAAAAACCTTTCTGTGTATGTGTGAGCTTAAGATGTTGAAAAATGTCTAAATCTTATTTGATGCAGATGTAACTGAGCAGAGAATGCAGTCTGGAGACACTATGAACATTTTTTAAAAAATTTGATACATATTGCTTCTTAATAAATGACTCATTCTGAGATTTGGCTGGCTCATTTTGTTGGAGATCTCATAACATACACGAGCCTTTCAGACTCTAAGAATAAATGGTGAAAGAGGACACAGAGAGTGAAATCTATCCACAAGCTCTCTGTCAGAAGAGCTTCTCTGGGCTTCTCTCCCAGGAAAGTATTGCCATTTGGCTTGAGCAGGTTTGCAGAAGAGACAAGCTGGGTGATGGTGTAGAGAACAGAGCTGGACAGCAATGCTGGTGACAGAATGTTTCACGCCTAACTTCCTATTTTGATACATGCTTAGCATAAATGTGTTCAATATCAAATGTAGTAGTAATGTTTTCTGTAACCTTTCTCTGGAGTTCAACAAGTTTCAGCTCAAGTCAATGTTAACCACTGAGTAAAAAATTACAGGTCTAGGTTTGAAATTTCTAGTCTCTAGATTTTTTTTTTTTGCATGAGTGGTACTGTCTATAGAAAGCTTCTGCAGTGTTTCATGTATCATCAGATCCAAAGACTGTCCCATCCACACAGGTGTGTGCAGACAGGAATGCTTTATAAACATTAACAAATAAAGCATCATAACACCTCTGTGAGGTCAGGGGGAAGCATTACCTGCTTTATAAGTAAGAAAAGGCATGGAAAGACTAGTTTCTTATTTGTGGTAATATAGTCAGTCTGTGACAGAATTGGGAAATTTTTGTCTGCTGACTCGCAGTTCTCGGCTTTAGCGAGAGATTGCTCTTTACCTGTTTTATGTGCATACAGAACATTACAAGACTGTGTTGCAATTGCATGGTTATGTTGAATTAAATAGCATATACTATATATAAAAAAATATAAAAATGAGTAGATCATTGTATTTTTTAGGTATCAATTTTAAACTTCCTATCTAAAAAGAGTAAACTTGAATCCACAGGAGAAAGAGTTTTGAGACCTTTTTTGTATGTTGTGGCGTTTTTTTTTTTCAGCTACAGTAGCTGTGCATTAAATAACTGAACAAGTAAAATATCTGATGTATAAAAGGTGGCATTTTTAACACCACAAAAGAACTAATGCTTGCCCAGCAGAACTTGAAGACATTTGGAAACATAGGAAGATGAGTTAATGATGTAGAAATTGTATATATGCACTCTCCGAAAATCATGCTAAACGGGACACATGGCATTGGGTCATTATTGGCATTGAAATGAAAATTAGTTTATTTTACAGATTTTGGGGTATTTTGAAGGGTTTTTTTATTAGTGTTTACTTCTCAGAAAGTATTAGTAAAGGATTAAATATAATAAAAGTATTTTTCATGCTCTTAATGAAACATTTTGTTGCATGCTTGGGGAATAATTTTAAATGTTCCGCTAAGCACTGTGTGTAATTTGCTCTTCATATGTAATTTTTCAGTGTTAAGTGAGAAGTTGTAAAAGGGTAAAGACAAACTAAAACAGCTAGTACATGAACTGTTGGTGCTGTAAAAAGCCATATTTTTAATTATATAGCATATGTTACTTTTATTTAGCATATTGAATGCATTACTAATAGAAGAATTTAGAATCAAATGTGACTTACTGTGTCCTTGCTAGTTATATTTGTTTCTGCTTCCCCTAGTCAAGTTTTATGTAAATGATCCTTTGTTTCCATGGCTTTTAAATTCCAGACGTGAACAGCAAAATTTTTTTCACTCCAGCTTTTGGCTGCTATTTAATGAAATTTAAATCTAATCTGTTGGTAGTAGAACAAATTTATTACTTTTATCAGTGATTAATTTTCTTGTTTTCCTTCTACGTGTTTCAGAGAAAGCACTGTAATATATCTCTTGAGGCTCATGCAAGATTATTATGGTATGAAAATGCACAAATGGGAAATGAATTTTCTTTAGAATGGAACTGTAATAGCTCAAATTGCAAGGCTGCTCAAATATGTATGGTTATCGATGTCTTCCAGCCTTTATGTGTAGTTTAGGTTTTTGTCTTTATCCTTTCTAGATTCATGAATCTTATGTAAAATTGTTCCAGGAACAGTGATCTTCCTGAGGCTAGAGGTGTGGGGGAAGTATGTGTGCATCTCTTGGGGAAAATAAGCTTATTTGTTTTGGGTTTTGTTTTGTTACCAAATTTGGGGAATATTTGGATTCTCCTGTGATGGATTTTATGAGCTCACACTATGTTAGCTTGGAAGGAAATTAACTCACTGAGTGGTAAAACCAAAGAATATTGTATTACTGAATATTACAGATGCTCAGATGAGGGAGCTCTTGGCCTAGAGACGCACTGGTGCCTGAAAAAAATAGAAAAAATATTCTATTTAGAGACTACTCTGCTTATATGTCATTTTCTGTATTTATCTGACCTTTTGCTCATTCTTTATTACTAGGGCAATTTACATAAAATAGGATCTATGCCATTTATGAGTTCATGTGCTCCTGCTGCTTATTCTTCCCTTGAAGTTCTAATCCTTTGTGGCATTTCACCCCAAAGCACTTTACAGTAATTGCTAATTGATATAAAAGGATCACTTCATCCACCCCTGACATGTAGCACCTCGGTAGTGAAACTCAGAAGCTGTTTAACAGTGAGCAGTAGGACTACCTAACATTTTTAGGAAGGAAAAAAACCAAACCAACCCATCAAACTGAAAATAGATAGGCTATTTACATAGTCAGAAATTAGCTGCAATATCCATTTCAGGATTGGATTAGGACACTGGGGTTAATATTCCTGGTCTTCAGAAAAGAGACCCTTGGTCACAAGAAGAGGACAGAATGGCTGCATTACATTTTATTCAGAAACCAGCATCTCCAGAAATATATTACTCTTGAAATTCAGTGTATTTTCACATAGCTTGTGAATTAGATCAGTGGAGACTTAGAGGAAGAATTTTGCTTACAGAATCACAATCTTGGTATGCTGCAGCTTTCAGGGTTACTTCAAGACTTCTGAAGATATAGTTTATCTATCTCTTGGCATTAAATAGTAGCACTGTGGAGTTAGATAAATGCCTGTAAAGAAAGGTTATTTTACACAGACTTGGGCTGTGAATGGCAGCCGCAAAGGGGGAGTAAGCTACAATAAAAGCCCCCCAGAAGGCCTCAGACAGTAACATGCTGTTTCCAAAACACAACCTTGAAGTACAGTAATCTTCATCATTGCACAAGAGCTGCATCTGTCCAATAAGTACAAAGATGATGATTTTTAATTTATTAAAATAGGCTGTAAAAAGAGATAGCATAGAACAAGCCTGGCAAGCTGTTAAGAGAACTCCTTAAAAACCTGGGAGAAAACTGTCCCAGCAAGTGCAGCAGAGTTGTTAAGATGTGGGTTAATAACTGCGGTTTGTGTGTATGCTGCTAGTTAAAATAAGCAGATAGTTGTCTTTCATGGTGTACCCCCTACCTTCTCTCATGGCTGCATGACAGGTTTGATAGCGCATTTGCCCCACTTGTTGGATTCAGTATTGTTTATGCCTATTTTACCTGTGTATTCCTGAGTGATTTCATTAATTTGCCGTATAACTATGTAGCAGTCAGTGGCACTTAATTTATTTTACTGATTTATGTCTACCATTAAAAAAGAAAGCCCGTACAAAGCTTTGAGTGACATGACTGTAATTAAATTTTAAATAACTATAAATTAAAATATAACTGTAAGTTAAAGTTAACTATTGGTTAAAAATAAACTTCACAAGCCAGCAGTCTTTGCTATTCAGAGAGGTGGTAATTTATCAGCAGACAATCTTCAAAAGCTGATTGGGTCTCAAATTCTGGTTTCAAGAGTTTCTACTTTGATAATTTCAGACCAAGAGAGGACGTGAATGTATTTGGGATCCCCAGTTCCTAAGGATGAGTCTCTTAAATGCATTCCAGTAAGTGTGGAAGTAATAGTAAATTACAAGAAAAGCCTTCCTTCATTTAATTAATATTTATAATGAATATCTGAAGTTCTACCAATAAGTGTTTCATGCAGATTCTAGACCATTGGTCATACACTCACAGTGTATGGAAGAGCCTTCTTAAAGCAAGGGTCATTCTGTAAGCCATTTCTTATGAAAGTAGAAATCTTATCCTATGCTTGGAAACAGAGTTATGTGGGACTGCTAGAAAAGCTTTGACTTAGAAATATTGTTTTCTAAGGAAGTTGAGGAAAACATGGTTTTTTGTATTTTGCAAGGACCTAAGAATGCAGTGAAGGCTGCTTGACCTTCTCTTTAAATGGGGTTTGGTTATTAAATTATTAGAATACTTCCAAGTTACCTCTAAATTCTTCTTTCCCAAATCTAAGAGGAATAGTTCCAGAGAGTAAAACATTGCAAACATATTCAAACAGATGTAATGTCAAGAATGGTCAAATCTGCGGAGGGAAAATACCAGCCTCTCCCTGTACTGTTTTTTCAGGAGCATTAGGATTTCTTTGACTGATTTTTGCCTATTGGAGATGTGCATTGTGGTAATTTTTCTGGTTTGATTTATACAGCACAGCAGGACCTATGCTGTGTTCAAGTGTCCTGGTGTGCTTGGGAAGATGGGACTTTGAGAAAGGAGTAACCAGTTGAATGAAAGTGGAGGGATCCACCAAGTAAAATTAGGAGACTGCTCTCATTTAAAGAGAAGGTAGAAACCTCTCAAAAGAGTGAATGTACTCCATTGTTCGTGGCACTTCCACAAATAAAAAAGCCTAGTCTTCAGAAAACATCAGATTGTCCAAAACCAGGCTGAATTTATCAAGGCTTGTGTGTTGGTTTTTTCAAGGCTGTTTGTTGTAATCCAAGTTCAGGGAGGTATTCTCTGATGATACTAGGATGTTATCAAATATACATAAGATCTGTTTAGCTTTGTTGCATGAAACTACACATTGTTTCTCTGGAATGAAAGCGTTTAAAGTTGGAGCTTGGATGATGGTATATGGGGGATAGTGGTGTGAGTGCCAAACAATAAAAGTGGAGGGTAAGAATAATTTTAAGCTAATGTTGCTCATCTGTCCTAGCCACTCTGCTCAGATTAGTGGAATCTACTGTTTAGTTTTCAGTCAGTATTTAGAAGGTATCTAACTACTGTGTTCTTGCCGAATAAATATTTAATGGTCACCCAGTAATGACATGTAAGTATTTCAAATAGGAAAAACTTGTTTCAGGGAATGATAATTTTTTTTTCATTGTAAGTTTGAGTAAAGTGGTGTAGATCAGATAGTGACTTTTGTGAAGATTAGTTTTTGACATGAAACATTTAGTCAGGTTATTCAGCGTGAAATTAATTTTGAACAGTGTGAAACAGTTTACCTGATGCTGTGTCACTTATAAATAATACAAGCCTGATGTTATTTGTTTTGTTGCAGAAAGATTTATTCTGTTTTTTTAAAGACTTTGGCTTTTCCCCCCCCCTATTGTTTTGTTTTTTAAACAACATTTATGTTGTCAGATTGAGTTTCAGGTTGCTGTTTGGCCAAAAATGCCATAGGAGAGCTGTGAAGTCCATCTAGCCTCCAACCTTCACACTCAGATCATAAAGGTTGGGATTTGCTGCAGAGCTTGGTATTGGATCTTTCTACTTTAGAACATGTTCATATCAGTTCAGAATGAATCAGTTCAGTGACTGAAGATTATCAGTTGTTGGTATTTTGAAGGTTTACACAAAATTTTGTAGCTGTCTTAATTCCTTCTCAGCAGATGGATGTTTTGAATCATCAAAACAGCCACTATGCATTCAGTCTTGACCTGATAAGGAAAAAAACCCAAGCTTTTCCTATTAATAAGAAATAAGTAGGGAGAATGGAGATTGAGTGAATGGAGAGTTGAATGTATCTTACTACAGCAGAGTCTAAGTTGAGGCATGTTGATTTGCAGTTTGTAATAACGGCCTGATGGGCAACATAGAAATTCATTGGCAGTTCTGCTACTTTTGAAGTATTTCTTTGTTTGAGCTGTTAGTCTTAAACTGATAAAGAAGGAGTCTTTGTAAGATTGAACTTATCTTGACATACAGAAAATTATTACAATAAACAATGCTTGCAGTGTTTTTATTTACACAAAATTACGATTTTTTTTTATATTCATATATCAGTGCATTTGTGATGCTCTTCTTTTGAGTTCTTAAGCATATGCAGAATATCCTGACTTCCCATTGACTTCAAGAATTATGCAAGATTAGTAGAAATCTGAAATGTTCCAGACTGAAATCCTTATTCATTAGCTTGAGATTTTTCTGAATAGTGTTAACTCATACCACATATTGTGGGGTAAGTTACTCAACAAAACTTCCAAAACAAGTTTTTGCTCTGGTGGCTTTTTAGACCTTCTGTTTACATTCTCTCCCATATGTACATATGCACCCCGTACATATATAAAGGATGGTTCCTCCATTCCATTGCATGATTGACTCACTGGAGTATATATGTTTACTTTTTTGGTTTCAGCATTAGTGGCATGCTACAGCTGGCTGCAGACAGCTACTAAATTCAGGTTTATCTGTAGAGCAGTTGGACTTCCAAATGTTGAATTGCACTACTGTTGGAGTTGGATTCAGATGTCATGTTCAGGCCCAAAATGTGGAGTATTATTTTGCTTGTCATCATGATGACAATATTTTTCTAGTCTATATGTTTAATTTAAGGCTTTCTGGAAGTTGAACTGCTTGAATAATCAGCAGATGGATGGATTAATGAAAATAATACTAGACAATTGTATTTATCATTAATGTTATATGTTTGTTTCTGGTTGTAAGTGTGACACCTAAAACAGAATTTGTAAATCTTGCAACCTAATTGGGCAGTGGTGCTTCATGATACTACCTTGTCTTTACAAAATTTGTAAACTAGGATGCTTTCACACAAAATTGTTTCTCAGAGCATCTGCTTTCTGGAGTTTCTTCTACAGCTTTTGATCACCTAACACCACTGGCGTAATTCAGATAGACTAATAGTAGAAGTCAGTTTGTGGTAGAGGTTTAGCACTCAATATATTAGTTGACTATGGAGGAAAAAATCAGTTATGTAAAAATTCAGAGTGACCTCAAAAGTCAGTAATGGGGAATGTCAGCCTGTCAGATTGCATTATTAGAATGAGCTCATTCTTATTAAGTGCACTTGAGTTCTGTAAATGATGATTCATCTCCCAGGTGGTATAATGCCCACTCACTAGACCTCACTAAGAGTTTTCCTTGTTATCTGTTCTAGAAATTAACTGTCGATGACTACTCCGAAGCTCCAAGTTATCCACTTCTAGTTACAGCCTCTGTGTGGAGCTTTTGGAACATGGGATTGATTTTTCTTCTTTTCCACCTTTTCTTTCCTCCCTGTATTAGTAACTCTAACTTGAAGTGAATCCCAGAGCCCAACAACAACTAGAGTCGACAATGTCTAGGAAAGATATTGCTCTTACTGACTTCTTTCCTCACACTTGTTATATAGCTAAGGCAATTAAGGTAACATTATGTTCCCTTCTGAATATGTAATTAAGTGTCCACTGCTGCTTAGCAGATCTCTGAGTGAGTTGCAAGTCAGCCTTCGATGCCTTGTTGCTTGAGCATGTCCTCAAAGGGCTTTCTTCAGCCTCTTAAGGCTTTTAGTTTTTGCTAGTTTTCATTTGGTTTTGGTAGAATTAAGCAGCTGGATTCTGGAACTCCACACAAAGGAATTTTGTCCATCTTTGCCATGATTTCTGATCTCTGAAAAATCCATCTGACATCTAAAGATACTCCTGAAGAATTTTTGGGTGGTATTTTAAATAAGTCAATATATATTTGTCGTCTTGTCAAAGCATACTACTGTGTCTGTCACTTATATTGTAATTTTAGTGTCTGGGTATTAGAAAGTCTCCTTTATTTTTTCTTTTTATGTAAAGAAATTAATTCTGCATCTTTGATAATGTGATGAGAGATCAGCTTGAAGATCCAGTTGCTCTCCTGAACTCATATTTTACTCACCTTTCATGTTGGTGATACCTCCCTGCCCTAAGGACAGACAGCGCTTCCTTTTCATGGTAAATTTTTCCATTAGCTATTTTCTTTGAATTGGTGATTGACCTTAGATTAGCAGTGTTATGTGAGCCTATGGAAGATATTCCTTGGTTTAGCAATGTTGTTCCAAAATGATAATCAGAGACAAGATATACTCGGAGATGTTAATGATAGGATCCTATCTTCCTCTAGCAATTGGTAGCATCAGTTGATTGAGGTGAGGCAGCTCTAACACACTTCCCAGGTGATGTGCATAAATGAGATGAAAGGAAAGGAAAGGCCTGCTGGATTATGTTCCGAAATGCTGCATTTTCTCTCCCTAATCCAACCCCAAAATTTCTGCCTGCCTTTATTTAAGTGCACAATGACCTGAAGCCTTTGCAGCTGCTCCTCTTATGATCTTTCTTATTGATTATGTCTGGGGAATATTATGTTGGGTTTTTTTTAGTATATACAGTAATATAATAAACTGATAAATAGTGACAGTATTTAATTACTTGACTGAAATTTATCATTAAAGTCAGATAAGGTTTTAGTAACAGATGAATTGCATTCCAGTTAACTTGAAATCCTCTGACTTGGAAATTGTAAAAATAAAGGAAAAAACTTTAATCAACAAACACATGCATAAAAATCCCAAATAACCGAAAAAACATAAGAACCATAGTATCATGAGTATATTGAAAGAACAGGACTTTCCTCATTGTTCTGGAAGCTGCATTATCAATTCAACTTGTTTGATTTGGAAAAAGACACAAGGAAGGTTAAGAGTGTTATTAATTTACTTTTACAAAGAACTTTTTCCTCTGTATTGCAATTGAAGAGGACTTTTTCACCTCCTTGTTAGTCCTCAAAGCTCATGTAAGGCAAAATTTTCGTACTCACAAGAAAAATGCAGAGCGTATTGGCATAACTGATAAGGTAGACTTAAGGCTTGCATGCTTACTTTACATGGAAGAGTCGCATTAGCTACATTTTCTTTAATTTTCCAGCATTTGGTCTGTCTTTTTAATAGTAACCCTACCTTTGCTGTCATTTTAGTGTTTTGAGATTTGCAAAGGAAAATGAAATGATGTGAAAAACACATTGGATTTATGTTGAGGAAAAAAAAAAATAAGGTGAGATGTAAATCTCTTAAAGAGAAGTTTAGGTTTTAATGTCATAAACAGCTTGTGCAAGTTTTACAGTATATCTGTTATATAGGTGACTGCTTTTCTGTGCTTTCTTCAATATTGTACACGCATATAACTTCACAGGGGAATATGAATAATGTTATTGTGTGTCTTTAATGGCTGTCAGGTGAATTAGTCTTCCAATTAATAACATATCATTGAGAATGTGAAAATAAATTTAGACAGATGTAGTCTGATTAACTCATATACCATTATGAGTATGAGGTAGGTTCTGAAAATTAGTACCGCTATGAAAGTAGACAGATTTTTGGTTCAAGAAATCTGCTTGTCCTGAATGTAACTGCATGATTCTCATTTAAAGAATATTGATCTCTGTTGAATACAGCTTATTTACTTTTTGGACATCGGAATATGCACTTGATGTCTGAAACTGATGACTTTTTAAAAAAAAGTAAATCCTTAGTGCTGATATTGTTAACAGTTTTCAGGGAGAAGCTGACAAAACCAAAAGAAATACCCCCTCCCCCCCAGTCAAAATCATATGGTCACAATTAGAATTTTCCATCAAATAACTTTTTTTCTTCCCCTTTTCCTTGCAGTGTTTTAAAACTTATTTTCGTTTTATTTCGGGAAATGAAATATAAAAGTCATTCAAGACACTATTCACTTCAGGTTTAGAGGACGATAAATAACAATTTACGAAAAAGTTATGGAGGGAGAAATGAGGCTTAAAAAAAAAGTTAATCATATCAAGGCAGCTCAGTATGATGAGACAACAAATGACTAGCCTCCCTTTGGCAGACAAAACTGAATCATAGTAAGGAAATGAGGTTGCCAAGGCAGTGAAAAACAGAGCTAGAAACTTCTCTTGTAAGTCAAGTCACAAGTTGTGAGCCATTCATAGCCTATGGGAAATGGTGAGTCCATGGCATGTTTCTCTTAATAGACAGGGTCTGCAGCCTCCCATCATTTCCTGGCAGAGAAACCAGTGATGTCTTCTGTACAAAGGACGAGCTGTGCCCTCACCCCATAGGCTTTCACTAGGCATGGTTCGGGTGCATGAAATTTTGACTAATACTGTGCAATGGCTGTTTTGTGGCTGTAGGGAGAATTTTCATTTCTTGGGGTATCAAACCTGCCCTGTATAAGAGTAGCACAGTTACTTTGAGTGATGTAATGCTGTATGCACAAAGTACCTGATTTTGAGGCTCTCGAAATTAGTGGAATATACTATGTCGATGGCTTGGTCCATAGTACTTCCTCCTTTGCATCACTCTGAAATGTAAATCCTGTTAAAAAAACCTGCCTTATTTTTGATGTTCACTATATTCAAGACCCCAGCTGCTTATTACAATCTTCCTAGACACCGGGCAAGGAGGAATTTCAGAACATGAGTGAATGAAGGCTCTGCTATTGACTGTACCACTGACCTTGGGGGTGTGATTATAGCAAGTTAGTGTCACTTTGTGTCTCAGCTTCGCTGCTTACAGGACAGAAATAATAAATAATACTTGTATGAAACTTACAATATGATCAATGAAAGCTACTATGTAAATATTTGGTAGCCAGTCATTTTGTTTGCTTGTCATTTGACTTTATAAAATATTTATAAAGTTAGAAGTATGAGAGAAAAGATTGTTTAGATGTTATACTGAGGGGGAAAATCCTAATTTATTTCAGAACACAGTCAAATGCAAAATGCAGACCTGCAAAAAAAATCTGTTTGTGTATGTGCCAACCTTTTCTGAGCTGTACAAGTTCTTCTTGCACTAAGCACCTCCTTGAAACACTCTTTCAGTGAGCTCTGTGTAGCAATACTTGAGATTTGGATGGAAAATAATTCCCCAAAGTTATCCATGGAGCAGCTCTAATTCTCTGGCACCTCTTGTTTTGCTGTGACTCCTGCTTTTGTGGATGGGGACACTGCCAGGCTCTGTGTCCTGTAGCTGGCCCTGCCTCCTCTTCTCCAGGAGCTGCAACTGCAGAGCATGTGGCCAGAGTACACAGAGAGGTCTTAAGCTGTTTTGAGTAGGTCTTTTCACTTGTTCCCCCTTCCATGCAGGGCTGCCTTCCTGGATGCTCTCTCAACAAGTGAATTTCATTCTGGAACTAGAAGGTAATTGCTTTTTGGACACCACTGAAGTGTACTGGCCCTTATTTCCTGACTTTTATCACTTCTGTCTTTGGTGATAGAATACCCACAGGCACTGGTATTCTTACTGTTTTGCTTTCTGAAGGTAAGGTTAGACATTCACTATGGAAGTGGCAGCAGTGGTGGAAAAGGTTAATGTGTAGGGATAGACTGCCAGCAAGGGGAGAGGACTGGGTAGTTAACTGAAAGCAGTTAAATGCCTCTTTGGATTTGGATCTTTGTATGTCTTATTGTTCCACCCATAATCACCTAAGCTAGTAAAGGCCTCATATTTAAACTCATTATTTGAATAAATAAGGCTGACTTCAAGCAAAATGAACTAGAGAGTTGGTCCCAGGAGCAGGTGTGCTGCCTGACCTGAGGGATGGGTACCTCTCGCCCTCCTCTCCCCAGAGGCAGACGTGAGTATTTAGGTGTGCTTAACCTTTCCTGCCTTGGTTACTTCTGGAAAAAGGTGTTAGGAAAGGTTAGATGCTGAAGATAACGTTGGCAAGCCTGTACTGTCCGCTAGGACACCTGCTGCTGGAGCTGAGCTAATAAGCATGAGGGTGAAATATTCTGGCCATAAGGTGAGTTAATAAGGAAATGGACCCAAAGAGAAGTGTATCCATTTAACACAACTCTTAGGAGTTAAACAAGCTCAACTGAAATCATTCTCTTACTTATGCCTCAATTTCATTTTTTAGGATGAAAAATGAAACACTTTAAATGAAGCAAATATGAAATGCTAATATTGAAGACAAATAACATTTTTGTTCTTAACACTTGTGCATATTTTATGCTTCTTCTTGCTACTGCAATATCTTAGTATGTGTTTTGTTGTGCTTTTCACTGTAAAAATTTGCTAGTAGTTTTATTTTCTTTCATCCTTCATGCTTTTAAAATTATTTTATGTGGGCTGAATATGTCTTTATTGGTTAAAATAAGTATGTTCTTAAGCATTAAAGTAAAGCATGTCCAACATGACCCTGAATGCCTGTAACTTGTTGGCAAGAAACTGTGACAATATATATTGCCTGAGGAGACACCCTCATTAACAATTTGTTTCTTTCTTGCAAATAGATAAAATTTTTGGAAATCCAATTAGATTTGATGCTTTTTTTGCTTTCCAACTAATTTTGTAACTGATATAAAACAAAATTAATTATGACTTTTTCAAAATCTCATACTTTCATGAAGTTAAAATAGGCTTCAAGAACAAATTAGTGCACTGCAAAAATTAATACATGCGAAGTAATGTAAGCACATGGCACTTTTAATTTTTCAATGGCCTGGGGGTACTGTTATCTGTTTTTTTCTGGGAAATCACTCATCATGTTGCTATCGGGGAAAGAGAGAGCTGCAGCCCCCTTTCTGGGAGCAATCCAATGCAGTATGGATATTAATTAAATTTATTAAACAAATAACACAGCGACTCAGGGAAGCAGGGGTCCATCTGCCAGCTCTGTAGATTGATCTCTGCAGAGACGCGAGTTGAATGGTAGTTAAAGCTAAGTTGCAGAGCTCAGCAGATGGGCTCTTGTCTCTAGTGGGGGGAGATTTGGTGGCGGTCCAACAGCTTTTTTCCCCCTCCAGGTTTTTGTTCCTTGCAACTGTGATTGAAGAAGCACTTCTCTGCCTTTTCTCAGCCTTGCCCCCCCCTTTTGTTTATCTGAGCAATGTTTAAGTCTGAGTGATTTGTTAAGAGAGGCAAGTCCCGGCTGATCTCATTTTGTGTATGTGATGTAAACCTCAAGCAGAAAATAATTAGGAAAATGTAATCCCATTGACTTTACACCCCACTTGTGTACACTGCTATATCTCTGCCTGGTGCCTTGGAAAAGTCTAGTAGCAGTGCTGTACTTACTATTCAAAATCACTGCCCATCATGCATATATTGTTAAGAAAACCTTTGTTGGAAGCTTGTGTACACAGTATGAAATTATTTCTGCCTGTAGGTGTAGGCTGTGGTGATACTATTTTGATTTCACTTTATTTTATTGCTTCCTGTTGTGTTCTCTGGTTCTTGAAAATACGTATCTTTTGAATCCCTCTGCAATCTTCCTGTAAACTGACGTCAAGCAAATACTGATCTAATGAATTGTTTGGTGTATGTGGGCTACCTAAAACCTATGGTGTTGTCTATTGTGGATTAAAAGCCCTTGTATAATTAATTATACAATTAAACCCTTTATTTATTATATATTTGCAGGTGGGTAGGTCTTTAATCAAGTCTTGAGTGTGATGGGTAATATCTGGCTGTTGGAGACCAGTCATAATGCCACTTACATCCTTGGCAAAATTCCCACAGACTGTAGTGGGAGCAAGACTGGCCCTTCATGCTGCAGGGAATCCCGCTGGCTGTGGTTCAGAAAGCCTTCCGAGAAGGTTTTGTAATATCTAATCAGAATTTGACTATTCCTCATTGAGTGCTTGCAGTGGGAAAATCATAACCATACAAAAGTCACTGCGCTATGACAGCAAGCAATAATAAAGAGACGATGAGCTACGTAAGAGGGTTCTGCTGTGTGTCATGAAAAGATTGCTTTTGTCTTTCCTAACTGAGGAAGAACTAGGCAAAATGGCTTCTGAAGTCGGTGGGAATTTTGACAAAAACAAGGCCTGTGGGATTTGGCTCTGATAATGTGTAGTTTACAGAGTAAACAAGGGAGAAGGCTCTTCTGGATGATAGTTTATGCTTTTGTAGCTCTCGTTCTTTCCACTGAACTGGTTTTTTTTTTTCAAATTTTTTTTGGATCAGCCTTGGTTGGAAGAACGATATCAGTGTTTAACTCCAGACATGAATATTAGGTAGACTTTATCCAGAGGAAGAAAATAATTTTGCTTCTGTGAGTTTACTGTGTTTTGCTATAGGTATGTTTTCAGTTCTGGACCATGCCGACATTAATAACATGAATGTTTCAGTTACTATGGTAAAGGCCAGAATTAGTTGGTTTTTTTATTAGTGCTCTGCCAAGCAGTATTCTGGATTCTAGAAGAGACATTACTCTTCTGGGGTTCTCTTAGTATTTTAAACTGACCCAATTTACTGTAGAGAGGAGACTAGTTCTTTCTGAGAAATTCTTGTTTACCAAAGTGTAATAGGTGATCTAGTCATTTATTTATCTATCTGGCTTGTTGGAATTGAGACACTCCGGGTTGTGCAGCCTGTATTTGAATTTATAGGCTATTTACCACAATCTAGCTGTTGTTTTATACCAGAGTTGATTTTACTCTCTGAGTAGCTAACCAATTACTTAAGAGAAGACTGCATGCTGTTCTTGGAAGTGTTGTTGGGTGTTTTTTTAATTTCCTGGAACCACATCTTGTGTTTAACTGGAGTTACTTTTAGAATAAGATAGTGATCTCAGTGTATTCTTTAGGGTAGAAATAAAATAGTTAAAATTATATAAATTCCCACAAACTAGAAGGGGCAATGGGAAGTTAAGGGAGATGCACAAATTGCTCACTGTGCTTAACACCATGTTGCTTAAAATCATATGTCTTTGAAATAAATTTTGTATGTTTTCAGAGCAAGCACACCAACAGAGGTGTATGTGGTAGGGGTCATGTTAAATGAATCTATTCCGCCTGAAGTATTCTACATTATTACTTCTTCTAACAGTGCTTAACTCCAGTATTCTTAAATGAATAGAGCTTCTATCAGTGTTTGAGACCTGTCTGACAGAGACCAAGGTACCAGCTACACATGTTAAATTTTGCTCTCGAACAATATCAGTGGGGTGCTGTTGATTTGGATGGAGTTGTAGAGGTAGAAGCAAGAGGCCTCTGTAGGTAAGCAGATGTACAGTAGTTCTGCTTATGACACAGGAACAGTGCTTGTGATTTTTAGTGAGCTGTTCCTCAGGCCTAGTTATTTCTAGATTCCCTCATGCTTTCATTTTTTGCATTATTTCCACACCACCCCAACCATGAATCTCATGTGTATTTACATTAGGGAAGGCAAATAGCCTGAACTAGTTAGTGAGCAGAGACTTTCCTAGGAGTCTCGCAGTGTTTCTTGATAAAAACCTGTAATAATTATACGGGGGTCATATCTGAAAATTTATAGCACCTAGACGTTGTAATAGCAAATACAATAGCATAAGATGTTGGCAAACATTTGTAGGTTGCATCATTTCTTATTTTGAAGCTTTACCTCGATACAGTTGGTTTGTGATAAAGCTATCGATTTGCTACAGTTAACTATCTCTTTTTGTCCTACTTGAAACACTATTGATTCATTTATGTAATTACCAGTAAATGGAGGAGAAATTGAGGAACTCTTGAGCCTGGAAGTAGCCTAGACATGTCTTGTAAAATATATTAAGAATGATGATTTTTGCATTAATGTGAATAGTCTCTAATAACATGATGTATGTTTAAAGAGGGCTTTGGCTTTAGAATGCCAAGTGAAGTACACTTAGCTCTTTAATAGCACTTTTGAGTTGCATGCTTTTAATGTTGACAGCTATATTTAGTACATTTGATATTCCATAGGGTGTTCTTAGAAGAAACGAACACATCTGATGGAACAAACCCATCCTCCATGTTCAATTAGCAACAATACTGCTCAGTGGAGGTTCGAACAGATAGGTTCTTAGATGTTACTCTGAATATGTGTATCAGCGCTTAGGGACAACAGATCATTCTACTTAACTTTGAACTATCTGACTTTTACTAGTAGCTGTTCTTTAATATTAATAAGACATTCCATTTTGGCTTTGTATATTTGAAAAAAGATAAAGAATTTCAGTCTTTAACTTGGAACTCATTAATGTAGGTACCAGATGTTTAATTGTTCTAGCAAATAAGTTGTTGAGTATGTGGCTTAAGTCTATTCAGGTAATTCATATTTTAGTATAGGTATTATCATTTTGGAAACATATGCATCTAATCAGATAAACAAAGACTTAGGAAAAACACATGTTGGCCATTGGCAGGCATATCTTTGGAAATTACATGTGCTCTCAACTGTTCTTAATTTCACAGAGCTGTGTTTCCACTACATACTTAAACCCAACAAAATAAGTAATGTATATATCTGTTTGGATTTACATGTCTGCAGTGGCATTTATCAGAACACAAAACTTTTTCTTTTGTGGCATTGTTCATTCTTGGAGGCTCAGTTTCTGATTTTGGACCACTTCCATCTGTCAGACACATCAAAGGTTGGTTGATGCAAGGATTTAATACCTTGGGGATTACTTGCGTTACACAGTGAGTCCCTTTGCCCTCTGAAGCAGGGATACAGTTTCTGTGGGCTGCTGCAAGTTCATCATTTTGCCTGGCAGCTTGCAACACAGCCCTCCTCTCGAATCCTCTGCAGACTGCCAAGCTGTGCTCTGCAGCTCTGAGGCTCCCAAAGCATTGCTTCAAGGTTTAGGTCACTCTGAATGCTCCCTTGCCTTTCTGCTAGCCCAATGTCTCTATGAAGACACTGCATCCTAAATTTATCACTTTTATCTCTGCACCAAACAGATTTTAAATAAACCTTTACTTTGTTTCACTTCAGCAAGGCTCAATGTAATGATTTTGGCATTTATAGTTAGAAGTTAACAGACAAAAATATGATACAAAGAATTTGAAATTGTGTTTGACTATTTCCAGTAAATGTCACTTAGTCTTCAGTCTTTGGGCATGATGGGAAGGAGATGAGCAATGGGGTTTGATCCAGTTTTCATGTAGTCGCCCTATATTCTGTAACCAACCAGATCAGTTCTAGAGAAGCCTTTCACTGCCTGTCCTTGTTGTGCTAAATTTGGCTTCTGTACAATGCAAATGCAGTCCTAATTACTTGTGATTCCTCATGTTTATTATCCTCTAGCCAACTGGAGATGGCAGTAGTATCTATGAGGAATGATATCTAAGAGTGTTGGTATCCTAAATCAGAAGTAGTACTCCATAGCTCAGCCTTTAACTGTGGACTGGATTAACTGTGTGCATGCACCTTCAGTTAAGAAAACTGTGTAGTAGTTCTGTACTGTTCAGCACATTTTCCTTAGCCTTCCCTTGATTCAGCTTCACCTATCTGACCTGAGCTACTCGTGCAAGCTTTAAGGTGTGCTAGTAATGGCTTTCTATGTGGCGGAGCCAAGTGTCATCTTGATATTCCTGGTGCTTGAACATGTTAAGTCTAGGTTATTAGTTTCAGTGAGAACTTGATTGTTCTCATATTTTCATTACTTGGGGGAGCAGTATTTGTTTACGTTTCAGATAATGTAGGGTCATTTTGTTAGCTGTGTCCTTGAAGGAGCAAAGGAAGCATCCTTTTATGAAGAAGGTTCTGGTTTGGGACAAGCATCAGTTTTGTGATTCTGGTGTCAGTCGTCATTCTCAAGTTCTGGGATCTTGTCAGTCTCTGTGGTTTCAGTAATCAAATATGTATTGTGCTTTCAGCACATAAGCTGTTGATTTGGGGAGTATAGAGTGCAAAGATCACAACCAACACTCATATAGTGATTGTAGAAATTGTTGAAGCCATCTTGGCAGAGGAAATCTGGTTCTCTTCTCACTGCCTGGTTCTGTTCCAGGCAGTCACCATTAAGCTGCTACTATCTTGAGTGGCTGCTCTCAATCCACTCATCACCCAGCCTCTATCTGTGCTTGGGATTGCCCTGACCCACATGCAGGACCTTGCACTTGGCCTTGTTGAACTCCATGAGGTTCACATGGGCTCACCTCTCCAGCCTGTCCAGGTCCCTCTGGATGGCACATCCCTTCCCTCCAGCCTGTCGACCACACCACACAGCTTGGTGTTGTCAGTGAACTTGCTGAGGGTACCTTGATCCTACTGTCCATGTCACCAACAAAGATGTTAAACAGCGCCAGTCCCCACACCAACCCCTGAGGAATGGCACTCGTCACTGCTCTCCCCTTGGAGATTGAGCCATTGACCGCAACTCTTTGAGTGCGACCATCCAGCCAATTCCTTATCCACCGAGTGGTCCATCCATCAAATCCACGTCTCTCCAATTTAGAGACAAGGATGTCATGTGGGACAGAGTCAAATGATTTGCACAAGTCCAGGCAGATGATGTCAGTTGCTCTTCCCTTATCCACCAATGCTGTAACCCTGTCGCAGAAGACCACCAAATTCGTCAGGCAGGATTTGCCCTTAGTGAAGCCATGTTGGCTGTCACCAATCACCTCCTTATTTTCCATGTGCCCTAGCACAGTTTCCAGGAGGATCCACTCCATGATCTTGCCAGACACAGAGGTGAGACTGATAGGCCTGTAGCTCCCTGGGTCGTCTTTTTTTCCCCATTTTAAAAATGGGAGTTAGAAATAGAGAAATGGTTGATGATGCTGAAGTTGTGTCCAGATAAACCAAACTACCATTGTCCTACTTCTAGAGTGAGGTCTTTAGTACAAATTCCTTTTCTCTCGTATCCTTTGTTTAATGAAGCATTACCTTCAGGGAAAAATCCATCTGCCGCAATTTTTGTCTGATTTTCATATATTGTTCAATTTAAGAAAATAGAAAACGTTACAGCAGCTGTTTCTGAGATGTAGCAATTCAGATATGCAGGCCCTTTTCTGTAAGCGCAGTCTATGTTTGCCCAACTTTTTTGGCAAAATATAAATGTGATAACGTTAATAATTCAAAATGAGGTTTGCAAGTTAATCTGTTTTTAAATGAGTTTTCTCATGTCATAGATCTGTGCATAATTCTCTGGAGGTTTCAAGCAAGACTGAACTGGGTCAGATTGGCTTGTATATTTTCTCTAAATAGGATGGAAATAAAATCTAGTAGTGGATTGGTTATATTAATCATATGACTGATGAATTGGAGCCATTATTGGACTCTTGTAGGCCTGTAAAGTAATTAATAGACTTCCATAGGATCAGCTATGCCAACATACCCACTCAAAGTTACGTACAGTATTTAAGTCCTTCACAGCCTCTCTTCCATTATGAAAAGTATGTAGAATTTATATTTGTGTACTTGGAGAAAAGTGGGAAAATGCATCTTTAAAATAATTTTATTATAAAGCTGTGCAATTGAGGACCTGGAATATCTTTATGCCTAAACTTTATTTTTCTTCACACTGCTTAAAATTGTATATCTGAACCCATACATTTTCTTTTTTAACTATAGTTAAAAAAATGTTATATGTAAAATATTTTACTTGATTGGTGATCCTTACCCTTGAACTCTTGACTTCTACTTTGAAGAAAGCAGTGTATATCGTAGTAAATCTGTGGCTACTGCTTTTTTGAAAAGGTGAATTGGATACTTTTCCCACTGAGAGCACTGATGTGCAGGCATGTTAACAACATATTTTTATCCAACTTAAAGTATGGGATATTTGGTGGGATTGCTCTCAAGTTCCTGAAATTGTGCATGCAGAGAAGTTTCTAAGCCTTAATATTCAACATAAGTGTAAATTATTTAAATCTGTCGACATGACAGCTGATCAACTTCTATCTGTCTTTGAAATGTAATCGAAATTGATTGGGTAAAACTGAATTGAAGGTTTATTTATGTGATCATGAGTTAACTTTAAGGGATGTTAAGGCTTTATTTTCGTTGGCAAAAGGAACACTTTGTATAAGAAACTTCACTGCTTTGGTTTTGTGTTTTGAGTCATTGCAGTGTGATTAACACAATACTTAGTTAAATGCTGCATAGGTACATCTTTCTTTTCTGTTTATGACAGAATAATGGTTAATTATCACCTATCAAAAAGATGAATACTTTTTCATTAAATTAAATAAAACATTTTTTTAAATGTGCTATTTCAACTTTTGAATAAATTTATCAAAACAAATGTGTATTTGCAGCTTCCTGAAACTTTTGTTTTCTTGCTAGGTTTCTGTTTTTAAGTGGACCATAATTCTCCTAGGAAAGCAAAAAGCAAAGCCATGGATCTGTTTCCCAGACTCTATTTCTAGGTTCTTGGGGGCTGCATAGCAGGTTTTTCCTCTAATGGAATTAAAAAGATCAAACTGTGCTAGCATGCAGTGCTATAGTCCAACAGCTTCTACCAGTTCAAGTCTTTTTAGCTACTTTTTATTAAGTAGCCCCATTGCCCTTGAAGCACATGTCTATCAAAACTACCTACTACTCTTCAGACACATGCAGTTTTTCTTTCTTTAGTACAGTGGTCTGTCCACATGGGTGGACATTAGTGTAACGTAACCTGTAAGAAGAATTGATGGATGTAAATTGCTTTAAAATGGTTATGGTAAATATGCTAATTCTTAAATATCACCTCTTTTAAAATCCCAACTGGAGTCCTACTCCATTTTAAGTGCTAAAAAATGGAATTAGAGTTCTGTCCTTGTAGATGGACTTGATTACTTGTGTATTATGTATAAAAACCCAAACCTCCAGATGAGGAAACTGGAGTTACCACGGAATGCAAGGTACTGATCTAAAGTTTAACTCCTCCAAAACTTGGGGACATTTGGGTCTAGACTCCACGTCCTGTTCCCTCAGATCTTATAAATGACCTCCTGCCCCTCCTTTGTGTTGGATTTAGTGAATATAAATAGTTGTTGCCTATCTGAAATCTCTTCAGTGTATATGAAGAATCTTTTAAATTCATTCATCAGAGCCTGGGCTTTAATTTGCATTTATACATCTATATTGATGACCTGGTTTATATGAGTTTTCTGAGGGGTTTTTTTTGAACCTGCATCAAACAGATGCCCTGTGTTTACCTACAAGTGTACACTGCGATTCACAAAAGGTAGATGTACCAGACAAAAGATTTTCTGCCCTGAAGCATGTCAGCTCTAAAGAGGCATGAGCAGTCTCACAGAACATTTGCAGCATGGCCAGTAGGCATTGCATCTGGAGTGCTTTGTGGAGCAGATGTGGTTTTCAGGTTTCTTTTTCTTTGTTTGGTAGAGGTTTTCTCTTTTGAATAGAGGAGGATGAGAAGGAAATTGGGACACTGGTTTGCACTATATGCCTATACTCTCTATAATCAAGAGGTTGAATGGAAGATAGCAGTAGGTGAAGAATGAAGTAAAAAAAGATTAGAAAGGCATGAGCAGATCAGGGGAAAAAAAAAAAGGCTGAGTATGGAAGAGGAAATATAGGGTTGAATCTTTGGATCTTTGGCCTTCTTTTTTTTCTGTTTGTATGGTTGTATTTTGTGTATTGTATATAGAGTTAGCCACATGAGATATGAGAAATAATGGGTGGCAAAACATTCTCCCTCATCAGCCAGAATGACAGCAGGGGTGAACAGTGCCAGAATAAAGGTGGTAAATGTATGGGGGAGTGAGAAGAGAGGGGTGCAAAATCTTTTACGTGCAAGTCTACAGATGTGTTAGAGCCATGAATCTAAAACCATCTGACAGTGAATGTTCTTAGTGTTAGGTTGTTCTGACAACAGTATAGGCTGAAGTGTGAGAAGACAGTGTTGTTACTTTTAGCTGTTACATAAATCTGTTCCTAAATCTCTTGTATATATTGTAAAGGATTTTTATCAGCATAACTGTACCAGTTATGTAGCTGAGACCTGTGATTATTTCTCCATGAACTACTAACAGCGTGATGCCAAAGTTAGTACATCTTTCTCTTTCATTTCTTTTCTTTTAATATAGAATTGTGTTGATGTTATTTAGAACAATGAGGCTCTTACAGTGATTTCTGAGGCCAGTGCACAGAAATGCCTGTTATCTGACTAGTTTGTGAAATCAGGGACTGAGGACTGTAACTGATAGCATACTCTGTATGCTTAGTTCTTACCAATACAAATATCAATGATAATGATCAACATGGACATGTGAACAGTGTTGTCTATTACAGCTACTTTTGACACTATAATCAACCATTATCTGATCAGGTATGTATGTATGTTTGTTTGCATGGGTGATTTATAAGTATTACCATGTATCTGTCTTGCACTTCTGTGTTAGGTTACACTTCGCTGACAGGATTTGGTGAATGCTAAGGCAGCAAGTTGAATCCACAAGCAGACTGAAGCAGTCCATCCAGGAAGTGCTGCTTTGGCAGAGGAGGTTCGCTCTTTGCTTTTGCTTCTGCTCTGTTGCTTTTGACTAGCAGTTGTGTGGAAAACAATGCTGTGATCATCAATAAACCAGAACAATCTGTGATCCACATAACTTCCCTCACTTTTTCTAACCTGAGTCATTTCGGTGGTTGGTTTGTACTGTGACCCCACAGAGAGCTATATCGGCAGCACTTTAAGGAATAACAGCTCTGCATGTGTGGGAACAAGCATAGAGAAACTCTCCAGCTTGTTTTGCTGCCATGGTAGTGTACCATGATACGACATACCTGTTAGAATTTCTGTAGTGGATGCAGCGCAAGCAGTTCTTTCCTCTTTTCACTTTTCAGATTTTTATTCCTATTATACCTGCCAGGGATAAGAGTTACTTTGTGCCTGCTCAAGATGTCAGTGGCCATAGTCTAAGCAGGATCAATTAAATTATTTGGTTTAAAAACAACCCAGAAAGACACACAGCATAATGTTTTGTGTATGTTGTATTGTTTCATATGATAGATCTTGCTAAGGTAAGGCCACAAGCGCTTGAACTACCATGGCCTACATGTGGACCTTTACTACATTCATAGCTCATACGGAGGCGCCCAGGGTAGTTTAAGTGTTGTTAAAAAGGTATCTGTGGCATATGGCACTCAATGCAGACAGACCAACCAGTGTTTACACAAGATTTAGGAAACAAAGTTAAGAGTGACTTAACTGGCCAGTCTTAACTGGCTGGGGAGCAATTCTGGCTTTCATATTTAACATTTACTTATGTCTCATGTGCTATAAGGACCTGCATTACAAAACAGAAGACTTCATATGTCCTGCAAGAGGGTTTCTCAACATCTCTACTTTTAACTGGCTAGGACTGACAAAAAGGAAAACATAGCCCAATAGGGCTAACAGTTGTAAAATATGCTTCCTTAATTATTGTAAAAAAATGTGTGTCTACAGGAGATAACTTTTTAAATTTTATAAGGTAAAAGATATATATGAGGGGTATAGCAACATTAAAACAAAGACAGTGTTAATCAAAACATTTATTATACACGAATATTAAGTTGTATGGGAAGTAAAACATAGGTAGTACAGCAGATTTTTTTCATACATCATCCTTTACCAAAGTGTGATCATCTACCATGAAACACCAATGCACATCCAATTTCTTTTTATATTTTTGTATTCAGAAAGCCAAGTGTTGCCTCAGTGACTCCGCACAGCACAATTGAAAGTATAGTACAGATACTTCCATCCTCAGAGGCCTCCCTGCCCTGAAACTACTGGGGAGGTTAGGGTCTAGGATGAGGTAATGGGAGTGGTCTTGACCTGTAAATGGATTTCTAACTACTTATTTTGAGCTAGTAAATGTTAAGTCTTAAAATATGGAATGAAAATGAGGTTGTCTTGAGAACCTCTTCTGAGAAGGTAACCTCTGGTTTGTCTCTTAACAGGATAATGACGAGGGTTGAAAGAGGTGAAGCTGTCTTTTTCCCCTTCCCTCTCACTATCTCTTCTTTCTCCTCCTGCCCTGGTTAATGTCTGTCTCCCTTCTCAAGCTGAAGCTTGCAATAACTTAGCTCTATATTTCAGCATCTTTGCTTTGTCTGTTGTGAGGTTAGGGGTAAGACCACAGTGGTTCTAAGTGATGAGAGACAATGCTGAAATAGAATAATGCATCAGTCCTGATAGCCTTTCTCTTTTCCAGCACAACATCAGAGCTTCTTCTACTTGCTTCAGGGAACGCTATGAAGAAGAGTGAGGTTACATCATTTTCTGAGGTCAGTAGAAAATCTGAGGGAAGTTACTGTATATTCTGCATCAGTCACTTCAGGCTGAAGATATACCCTTTCCTTCTGTGGTCTTGCTGAGAAGAGCTAGCTGTGCAAGCTATGTACAAATTATTAGTTGTTGAGGAAACATTAGGTGCATTTGCACAGAGTAATGAAGTCAAGTCCTTGCTGTGTACCAACAACATATATTCTGTTTCTGTATGTGCACTGAGGACACTGGCAGTAATGGCAAAAAAGTTTTGTTCAGACGGCACCTGCACATCAAAAGTAGAATTTGGGTTTGGTTTTGACTGGTTGTAGTTCAGAAGAGTAAATAGGCAGTTGGAGAAGCTGTAACTCCAACAGCATAATTGAGTAGTTTTGACCTTCCAGATTTAACACAACATAGAAATTCACATAATGGCAAGAAACTGAAGGTAAGCAAAAGCAGTTCATCAAAATTTGTTCATCAAAGTTGTCAGTTTGTTCAGGCCACGTATTTAATATTTCTGTGGAACTATTATCTAGAAATCATTTTTGACACATGGGTTTTTTGTTATTGCTCAGTTTTATGCTCAAAGTCCTAAAAATGGAAACCTTGAAGAGATAATAAACTAATTACTTAATACTTGTCCTCAACTAAATTGCTTTCCACCAATGGTACTCTGGTTTTCTTGGGATTAATTTTACTTCATGTAAGCTTAAAATATTTAAAATTATTTCAAGTTTTCTTTGTAGGGCTGAAAGAAGACCTTGCAAAGAAAATTATTTAATGCACTGTGTTGATGCAATAACAAGTTACTGTCACAGTTCTGTTGACATCGTTGATGGTGCTGAATCCTAAAGACAGATGAGGACAAAAATGTAGACTTTTTGGCAGAAATGCAGAAAAAGAATGTTTGTGATAGGAAAAATCTGTTGGACAGATTAAAGTTGTTAAAATTGGTAAGAGGCTGTTAGATTCATAAGAGTAAATAAAATGGAAAATAAGCTAACTATTCTTTGGCTACAGGAATTCAAGTAGGTAGCACTCACTGTACTTCATTTGGCTATATCTGTGGAATGACTCATTTGTCCAAAAGTTTAAAATGAATTATTAGAAAATAAGGGAAGAGGTGTGTAGAAAATTAAGGTCTTCATGATTTCCCTTGAATTAATTATATTTCAGCCTACAGTTTTTAGGCTAGTCTTTCCAAAAATCTTGTTATTTTGAGCATCCCACCAATGGCAGCTGTTTGTTTCATAGTACAGAGAAATGTTGTGGTTTTTCTATATATCGTTACCCAGGGAAGTGTAATATATTATATGTTGCTAAAGAAGGTTGGAGCAAAGAGATGAAGATTGATTATTTTTGAGAAATCCAATATTCTTATCTGGGGTTAGTTGAAAGAAAGGACTAGATTTGTATAGAAGCTTTTAAATAAAAATTGAAAGTGCTCATCAATTTCCAAAAGATGTTCATTCCCTTTGCTAACCTAGTACCTGTAAGGGCCATATGACTCTTTTAATCATGGGACTAAAATCCCTGATCATCCTCCCTGGCATTCTCTCAGGTTTAATGTTCAAATGCATCCATTTTGTTTTGTTTTAAAATACCACCTCACAGGATCTCCTCCCTTTTTTTTCTTTGTTCTTCAGTAGCTCTGTATGTAATGATTTGATATGCTAGATACCTGTTTTATTTTGAGTGGGGACTCGGGGAGCAGGCTCATAAGAAAGATGGTTTTACAGCCTTGCCAGAAATAGTATAGCTGGCTGGACATACTGTGAGGTCCATGCTAACCAGAACTGTTTAAACACCATGTAGGCTGTGCACTACAGATGCCAAGGGCCAGTGCTAGGTAAGGTGTGGCTACAAAAGTATCCTATAATCTGTGTATAACTGCAATGATGGTTTGTCTGGGAAAGAGAATTATGCTTGTCTGCACCTTTGTTTTAGGCCTAGTTTTTTCTATTTCTCTCCTAAGACAGCAGGCTAATTTCTTTCTTGCCTGTTGAAGATGGGGGAAAAAAACAGTTAGATTTTTAGAAAAAAAGAGTCAAATTATAGTAGAGGGCATATGCTGTCTTTTAAGCTCATCTTGATTTCACCTTTCTGACTTTGTTTCTTGAGAAAAACCAATGTTAATACATGTTTGGCCAATATGTACATTAATGTGTTCCCCATCATGATTAGTGCACATTTCTCAATTTTTATTACTCACATCACATGTCATCTTCAGGATCACAACATACCCAGCCTTTCTTGTCATGTTGGTTTTTTTATCATTTCACCTGAAAAAGCCCCAGGTGTCAGAAAATTTTTTTTAATAAGTTAGTGTTGGTCAGATACAAATCTTTAGCTTTGTCAGATGCAAACATGAAAATATTCTTGCAAAGAGAGACGTAACTAAGGCACAAAGAGTTCACTGACTCAGGGGAGTGTCAGGCAGGAGACCAAAGACAATAATTTTTTTTATACACGTGCATGGCCAGACCATGGTAGGAGCAGAGGTCTCAGGCTGCGAGAGGGTGTGTGGCCAGCCTTGCAGGTACCTTTGCAGCGTTCTCCATTTGCATGGAAGGTAGAGCCATGCTTCTGCTGTGGGGGGCTGGTGCATATGCTCCTGGCTGGAGAAGAGGAGCAAAGGGTGCTCCTTCTTACAGATGGGTTGCAAAGGAGGAGCATAAGTAGAGGAAATAAGTACTGGGCTCCCTACACTATTGGTGGGTGAAATGTGTTCCCAGGAAATCGGGCTTCATTTTCTTCCTCTTTGTCAGAGGGATTAGCTTGTCTCATTTCTACCATTCTTTGACACTGCTGTAATTTTTTAAACTATAGTGATCTTGTAGGGACCTTCCCTACCACAAATAGTTTGGCTAGGTAAGTACAAGAAATTACAAAGTTCACAGAGTCAGAGAGGCGTACAAGAGTGAGCATGATGCAAAACGTTAATGGTTAGGTTCAGTACCTTTGAGGGTCTACCAGCTGCACTCCTAGGACTGTTTGGTGTCTTATCTGATGACTGTTTCAAATACATAGGAGGGTCTCTACCTCCCTTGCGCTCCTGGAGCAGACCCTTGCATCTGGATTCAAAGTGGTTTAGGAAGGAGCAGAGGTTCTGTGTTGCCTAGCTTTGATAAGATCAGAGAAACTGAGAGCATCCTTGGAAAACTATACAGGCACCAGGGAGCTGTAGATGCCTCAGGGTTGGGTGGCAATTGTGATGGAATTTTTGGTAGCAATTTTGGGCTTAGCTGCAATTCTGCCTAAATGTCTTACTGGAGCTGGTCCTGAATTCTGTCGTATGCTCTCAGTTTTAACATGTTTTTGAATTAAATTTAAGTTAACATATCAAGAATTCACCTTTCCAGTTAGAGCCCTCTTTTAAAAATAGAGATTCCTAACCTTTCATATTGACTGTAGCTTGCTCCTGAAGTGGAAAGATATATATGAAGTTCCAATCATTTTGACATGTGTAAGGGGTTAAGTCATTCTTGAACAGTTTATCACTCATCAATTGTAATTAAATATGTTTATATTAAATTATGTGCTGTAATTAATGTAAAATCTTTTAGCCTGTGCTGTTATTAGAACCAGATGCTGAAGTATCAACAATATTTCAACATGACTGTGCTGCCTTGCCAGCTGTCTAACTGTAATTACTTTAATCTCAGCTTGTTATCTAATTATCACCTTTGTAAAGGGAAAAGTACTCTCTAATGCGTACTGATTGTTTCAGATGATGATGAAGAGCGTGAAACAGCTGTCAGATATCTTAGCCCTGCTTATCTGGATTAGAAAACTTATTGGGAGGCCTACTTTGCCTCAAACCTTCCTGACAGAAAATGGGACAGTGGGTAAGAGTTAGGGTTTTTTTTCACCTTGTTTACCCTAGAAATGTGATTCCAGTAATCAGTGGAGACAATAAAAATGTATGAAACAAGGTAAACAATTACCGTTCCCAAGAAAAAAATAGCAAGACAATGATATAGCACAAAGTGGGAATGATGTATGAATTTTGTAGTGGACTGTATATTTGTCTTTTTAAAGCTTCTGTTTTCATTGTAGTGCTGTGTAGCGTACTCTCAATTTAGTTACATGGGTTGTGCTGAAATGTGGGGGCAAAGTTTGTTATGTAGTTTGAGTTTTATATAACACATACATATAGATAATCTCTTCCTGAATGTTTTAAACACTGAACAAATTATGCTAAGAATTTTATGATTTGCAGTTCTTTTTGGAGACCTAATGTTGGAGTCATTTTACAAAGCACTTTAATATTGTGTAGCTTTTAGGAACAAGACATGAACTCTGCATCTAAATAAAACTCAGGAAAAAAAGTGGTAGAATGCTTAAGTAAAAATTTTAGTAGATTTACTTGATTAGTAAAATTTAAGTAAGGGTGATTTTTGCCTAAAACTCTGATCTTTTTTTTTTTTTTCCTTCTGTTTGTCTGTCCCCCATCTCCAAACAGTGCTGACAGTGATGCTAGTTCAAGACTTTTCCTGGAACAGTCTGGATTTTTTAAACTGAAGTATTTTATTTGGTGGCAGCAATATAATGGGTAAGAAATAAAGCAATTTTATAATCATGTCTTCATAGTAGTTGCAGCTTTTAAAAAAGGAGCTTCTTGTGATTGAAATATATCATTGTTAATGCTGGCATGGTTTGAATGTTGCTGAAATATGTGAAAGTAGATGTGTTAGATGTGTCTTCTCTTTCCTTGACACTCTTTATACCATAGCAATTTGTCACTCTATTAACTGTATTAAGAATAAAGTTTTTTAAATTTTTTTTAAGGGGAGGGATGGTGGGTTTTGAGTGCTCTTTCTCAGTTTGATATCAGGACATAGCTTACTAGTTATACAAAAAAGATAATTTTCTGCTATTCATTTAAAATACTTTGTGTGTCTCTTCAGGGACAAGGGATGAGCTCCAAGGAGGCAGTGAAACATCATTTGGGAGGTGCTGAGTACCTTCAGCTTTTATGAAGGCTCAATAATATGATGAGGATCTGTTTTGAACTTGTGTACAGGGACTGTAGGAGTAGTCAGGTTTCAAGATGTGCTTTACTGGCCAGATGTTTAAACAGCTGTTTTCTCCACTCTTCCACCTCAGGTTGTCCTTACAGCTCTAGCCTGGTTCAGCCCACCAGAAGGCTTCAGTGCTTGTCTTCCTAATTGAATAAAAATGGACTGTAGCATGGGGCTCTCTTACTTATCTCTTATTTTCCTAGCAAAATAACTGATCTTCAGGTCACCACACAGTTGCACAAGCTTTTGATTTCTCTAAAAAGTGTAAGAAACTAAGTGTTGGCAGGGTTGAAAGGATCCAGAACAGAAGTAGACTGAGGCAGCGGAGTTGTGCCGAAAGGCTGTCTTGGCTGGCAGGAGAGGAACCTGCTTCTAGGAATTCAGGGCAGTTGTTTCTGTTGTGCATGTAAAATGATGAGCCTATGCAAATGAATAGATATGTATCTGATCGTAGATTCAATTTCGATGTTGTGTATTTTAGCGTTAAATGCTCAAATTAAGTACACTCCTTAACACTTAACTTTGAAAATCAAACCCTTAAAGTAGAAATATGTCTATTGCACTTTGTCTGAGGATGTCAGACAATATTGTAAAGGAGAGTTAGTGATATTTTATCAGTGAAGACTCATCTGAAGTACAGATGAATACTGAGTTGTGTAGATTTGATGGCAGATGCAGAAATGGAGCAAAATCCGGTACTATCCAATGTCAGGTCTCTTAAATACGCTAATATAATAATAATGCATTTGCTTTCGATTTGCCCTTCTAAGAGTTCATGATTTAATGTGAAGTAGATGTATTGTAGAAAATATTCATAATCCTTAGCTATGTTTTGGGCAATCACTTAATGTAAGATTATCAGTGTTGCAACGAGTTAATTTGTTTGTCTTTCCTTTGACCAAGAACAATATTGTGGCAGATATTAAGATAGCCATATGATGAAGACATTATAAAATATATACTAGTTTAAAACTACTTTTAATTGACACTGTCTTATTTCTGAAAATGTATTTAACATTAAATTTATGGTACGCAAAAAGTAGAAAACAGTCCTTTGTCATCTTTAGTATAAGCACTTTATTTCTTGTATGGGAACCCTATATTGGCCCATTAAACTACAATGGCTTCTTCATTTTGTCAGGTCAATGAACCATGAACTCAGGAGTCTCCTAAATAGTCCTCAACAAGACTGCTTTGAGCCATTACCATATTTCAGGTTAGTGACTTGCTAACAACAAATTCCCAAGGAAGTGGTCTGACATAGCTTCAAGTGTAAGGCTTGGTGAAAAAAATAAAAATAGAAATGACCATTACTGAATAATAAGGTGAGACATTGAGTGAAGTAAAGTTTGAGGTGGGCTGCTCTTATGCTGGATTTATCTACCCCACCCCCCCACAAATGGGTTTAAAATATGGATGTACACAGAATCTTAATCCTCACCGTATTTTTTTCAAGAGGTTGTTCTTTAAAGAAAAGGTGTTTAGTAGCTATTTTAGTAGCAGTTTATTGGGTTTTGATTTTTAAAAGCAATGACATATCTCTCTTTAAAAAGGTGCTAATTATAGAACAATTTCTTGAAAAGAATTACCTCTGTATGAAGTCTATTCAGTCTTGAGGTATAAATACTATCGATTATATATTTTCCTCCATGCACAAGTGTAAATGTTGAGGTTTCTTTTTCAGAGAACAAGTGTACATGCTTTCATTAAATAATGCTTTATTATGCTGAAATAGAAAACAGGTTAATAGTTTTGTGTATATATACACACATGCTAAATGTCTGTACATATACACTATATATATATTTGAGACTGTATTGGTTATTTATGTGTAACTATAGACCTGTAGGTGAAATTGTGATGCTTTTGACATTAGTGGGAAATCTGTCTTTACCGTATACAGGATCTCATTGTGTCTGGAAAAGAAAGACTGTGAGTTATGTCTTCAGTCCCTCACTTGAGCTGTTTGTTAGTCTGGGACAAAGAAGCCTGAAAGATCACATAACCTATTTGCTGTCTTTAAATCAAATATTGGAACACTAAAAATAAATTATATGGCAGAGCAAAGTGTTTTCCTCAGTTTGTAAGGCCTTTTTTACTTCTGTTAGCTCTTAGGATTAAAGGCTAAACTGTTGAGGTTGAAGATGTTTACTAATCACAGGGAAATAATTTCAGAGGTCTGTAGATAAAGGCTTTTGGTATTTAAGGGTATCATCCTTTGTAAAGACAAGGATCAACAGAGGAATGTGCAACTGCAGGGACGATACTGCAGGTATGATGAAGAGGGTTTAGGTTAGAGTAGCCAGATTCAGTCCACAATTTACTGAAGGAAAAAGGCTCTGGCTGCTTTCAGAGAGTTGGATTGGTCTAAGCCAGGATGGTATTATACAGATGTGGGAAAGGAATATGTCAGCTTTCAGAGACCAGAGAGACAGACAGACAGAAAAGTGCTTGTACGTAAGT
This sequence comes from Strix uralensis, assembly GCF_047716275.1. Taxonomy (NCBI): domain Eukaryota; kingdom Metazoa; phylum Chordata; class Aves; order Strigiformes; family Strigidae; genus Strix; species Strix uralensis. The sequence goes on from NC_133986.1 coordinate 3,970,301, forward strand.
ATCAGTGAAGAAATGGAGGGCCTTGTCTGTTAACCAGCCAGGTGGTCTGGTCTGCTTGACAGCTACAGGTAGAGAAACTTAGTTTTTTGATTCATAAATGCAATATAGCATTGATTCGGTTTACCAGTGGTACAGAAGCTGCTTTTTTCAACTTTTGCATATGTTTCCAGAAAACTGGTGGGGGAAGTTTTTCCTTTCAATACTTACAAAAAGTGTAGGTGTTGATCAAGTGAATGTTGTATATACTTGATGTTGCCTTGTAAGGCACAATCTAAAATCAAGAATTTATTTGCATGCTTTGCATGGCAGACTAATAATAGTGCTGCATTTCCAACTAGTGAATGATGGCCTGGATTATTTTTTTGTAATTCAAATAAAATATTACAGTTTCAATTAATAATGGGATTTTGGGTAGAAGAACCTCATTCAGTGTTGCTGTCTGTAGCACATAGATCTGCACAAGTGGTGAAGAGCCAGTGCAGCAGGGCTTGGAAGTAAGGCTGTCAGCTTAATACATTGTGTGAAAATTGGGGCCAAAGGTCACCAATCTCCTGGTACACAAATCTCCCTCGGAGAATCTCATTTCATTCAGACTATCAGTTAGATTAGAAATACCCTAATTATCCCACTGAAATTAAATTACTTTATGTAAGGGTGATATAATGAACAACCATAAAGAAGCTATACAACCAATCATCCTATTAGTCACAGCAAGACTAGACTATACACTAAATGGCTCTGGTTTGATTATTGCGGGCTGGTCTGTGCCACATAAACTGGGGGGGGAGGGAAGGACCTAAGGGAAGATTAGTTCTGGTTTCTATTTTACTGGAAGAAAAACCCCACATTTTAATTCACAGTGCATGTCTTCTAGGTGAAAAAGGTGTAGGGTTGACTGTCAGAGCAGGCATAGTGTAGTAAGCTTCATGAATTATGAAGAGGTGATCAGGATCTTTCTTAGGCCATAGTGAATTATGTGGCTACAGAGAGCAGGAGGAGAGCTGTAGTAATGCAGGTAGGCTGCTCTAGCACCTCAGCTAACAAACTTCATCACAGGGTCATTCTCTTCTAGATACCCTTGCAGACATGTGCAGTCCTCACTGGTAGAGGAAGGTGAGGGTTTAGCTGATCTTGAACTTGAAAGAATGCTTCAATGGCTGGAGGAGGTCAACTGTTAAGAGTAAGCTGAAAAGACTCTATCTTTTATCTAGTACAGGACTGAAAAAAACATTCTATTTTAACAGGTGTTGTAATGTCCTGGCAGACCTGGTGGGAGCATTGACCAGCCCATCATAGCTGTGTGTTTGTCAGAAAAGCCCCTACTGTGATGAGTTGTGATTTTTCGCTTAAGGTGGAAATTTCCATAGAGAGATTAAAAGGTGTAGAGAGAGAGCAAACCAGCTGCTTGTCTGCTTGTTGACTTTCTCAGTCAGAATTCAAGAATTGTTTACTGAGTAACCATTTTGAAGAACCAAGAGGTGCTACTGTATAAGGACAGACAACTATTTTGAAAGGGCAGAAGATCTTCAGAGACCTGCTTAATCTAGATTTGTTTATTTAACATGAAAGGATAATTAATAATTTATCACTTAAAATCCGAAAGATCTTAATGAAATGGATACTGTGAGCTGCTAACATCCTAAAACTAGCTGGATATATTAAAAGGGGGGGGGTGTGTGTTATTTATAGCTGGAATTAATTCAGGTGTAAATGTCAAATGACTATTTTTAAAACATGGACATGAAAGAAACACAGCTGTTGAGAAGTATCCTAGGAAATAGAAGACAAGCAGGGATGTCTTGCTACTTTGATCTCCTTGCAGTCTGTCTTTACTGGGCTTGTTTTATGCTGTGCTACAGGGCAGTGCTGCTTTGCTGCCGTTCAGTCCTGCACAGATACAGACTGGGTGTTGAAAGCATTATGCATTTTTCTAAACTGGGTTTCAATTTAGATCTCCTAAAACCTTTATAGTCCAGAATATGATGTTCTATAAAGGAAGATGCTAATTTCACGTTTTATTTCTTCTTCTGTTAGTAGTCTTATGTCATCAGTCAATAGTATAAAATGTGTTTGTGGCAGTGCTGGCCCATGTAGTATTTCCCTGAGTTTTCTGTCTTCCCTTCTGGAGTTCATTGTAAAAACTAATTCAGGTATGATATGTGTTATTCAGGGTTTACCTTTTAATAGTCGTACAATAGAATCATGTTTTGGAAAAGAGACAAAACATCTGAATACTCTAAATATCACATTAAAAATGTTTCTTTAAAAGAAAAAAATATCCTAGAATTTTGTTCAGTTAAGGCATTTAGCAATCAAATATTTATTTGAATGTGAACAGAATGGAAGTATGAAATATGTAACTTCTATTGATCAGAATTGCAAAGCATAATTTGTGATGAGCAACATATCTTGAGTGGTGATACAAGTTCTAGTTTTTCAACTCTGGTAATCTGTACCTATATATTAGAAGCTAAAATCACTGTTCTTCTTTCAGACAATGCCTAAGAAATAAAGTATTTTGGTTATCATTTTGGGAGAGGTGGGAATGAAGGAAGAAGACTTTCAATGAAAAGAGTAAAATTAAAAAATTGAAGTCAGTGTTGATGCCAGGAGACAGTAATTCAGAACTCAACTTTTATAGAATCTTTGAGGGAATATTAAGCCTGCTATAACTGACAATACATTACTTCTGTCCAAATCTGAGGACAGTTAGGAACAACGGCACTTTACAAAAATTTTTTGATGAAACTTTGTTACATTGGAGTTTTCAATTTAAGAAAATTGACTTGGCTGGAACTAATATGCAATACTTTAATCATGGTGTCTGGAGGAAGCAGAGTTTCCCCAATTGCTTTGAGCAGAAATTCATGCTGGTTTTGTAGATTGCTACCTGAACATCTACCGAAAATCTTCCATTTTTGCTATAGTCACTTCTGCATATTCTCTAACTTTCATGTGTGATTAGGAGAGGGGGAGATGAGAAATTAACACTGAGCCAGCTAGTGAATGGAAATACCCTTAAATGATAGTGCTTTTTAAACTAAAATAGCACTGACAACAAAGAATGTAAATTGGGGTTTTTTTTAGTTACTATTATGGAGTTGCACAGTCAGCAACCTGTTCTGTGAGGACTTAGAGAGATCCTATGGAATAACCTTGATCTGTTAGTTTAACAGCTGGAGAGAACGACCAGGTTTGTCAAGGACCCTCAGTAAATGTCACTATGCTCATTGAAATTGATCCCCTCCTCTGGAGGTAAGTTCAATACTATGATTTATATCTCATGTAATTTTCTTTATGCCCAGATCTCCCAGAGCCATTGAGTACACTGCCATGGACCCCTGATACAGGCGAGTTTGTATGGTAAGTTGACACACTGTTTAGTGAGAGTGGTCAGAGTCCTTTTAAGATCTCAGGCTTTTTTTTTTTTTTAAAAAAAAAAAAAATGCATTTCCCTATTTGTGTGAAATTTCCTGTAACAGTCTATTTCATGTAGATGCCCTCTATGACCCTTTGGAGAAGGGTGGGAAAAAAAAGTGCCTGGAACAGTGTGTGCAGTACACCTGTGCACAATTTATCACACTGTGGCAAAGCCAGATCAAGGCAACAGAGTACAATAATTAAATGGATGACTGATAAGCAACAGCTGGGTAGATAAGATTTTTAGAAATACAGAAGTATTTAATGGTGCAGCCTAAAATCTTTCATGAGTGCATATGCTTATGTAATAAGCTATTTTAGCATTTAAAAAAGTTAAATTCTGCAAGTATTTATAGGAGATGCATTAGTCTAGCAAGTAATTATGCTGATCTCTCTGGGACTCTTCACAAGAAAAAGGTTGTGCAGGATTTGACCTGTCTCAAGTTAAAAGTTTTTAGCATCAATTATATTAGAAATGAAATACTGTAAATGGAAAAACTCAAAGTTGAAATTTAAAGCTTAGGTTGGGCATGCCTCTGGAGTGACACAGTTTAGGGATGCACATCTCTGTGCAGGGCTGGGGCTGTTACCTTAACAGAAGGCAATGGATTGAACAGGTTTTGCCAGGTTGCATCTTTTAGTGTTTTCACAGTAATAGAAAGAAAATCCAGTAAGGAATGGAGTACAGGCAAACAGACTGGGATGTTGTGCAATGTTCACAGTTCACACTGTAAAACTTACGTTACACCAAAATTAGTTGCTCCAAAAAAGAGCCCGAGATGTAGGTGTGAAAAGTTCTACCTTTAAAACTGGTACTTTTATTATCAAATTTAAGCACAAATGCGAAGTTTTGATTTGTGTAATCATTGTTGGTTTAGGATGGCTTGTGCTGATGCCTTCAGACTTTCGGTAGGATTAAATCATATCAGCTCTCCTGTGCAGATCACTATTGAAAAGATTAGGTTTATTTAAACAAAATTGTATCAAGGTGTAATTGTTCCTGTGCGTCTGTGACAATGTGTTTTGCTTTCAGTGTAGTGGGAACATGAGTTCCTTTATACTTCAGCATCCAAGCAGAGATTTCAATCTAATTTGTGTGCTAGAGGCTTTTGATTGTGAAGCAATTACATTTCTCCATCTGCTTTTCTAGACTTAAGCATTTTGTGTAGTTTCTTGCTTTGTGTTTGGCTGTGGTTTATTTCAGAATGGTACCTAAGTTTTAGCTTTCTGATTTTTGGAGAGAAAGTGTTTAACCTGCTTTTTTAAGTCACATTTGTAGCATGAATTCTCCTAATCATAGAGCTCTTTTGGTAACCGGGTAACGTAATTACTGTTGTAGAGTTCGATGTGTGTTGAGGTAGAGGTGGTTCCCTTTCTCGTGGTTAACCCAAACAGCGGTTAGCCCTGGTATGATTCAAGAAAGGCTTTTGCTTTGGGAGCGAAAGGGTGATGATTCTGGGGCTAGTTCTTCACATATTCATTTCCCCCAGATCTACATTTTAGGAATGGTAGAAAAGAAAAAGGGGACTAATCCAAATCCGAAGACTTGGTTTTAAAGGAAGTGAACATAAAATTCACACAGATGTTATGATGTGTAAATACAAGAAGTTGTAACAAGAAAGAGAAACATCCCCAAAACATTTTGATGTAGAAATAAAATATGTAAATATATCTAATACAAATATATCTGATACTAATGTGTAGAAGAAAATTTGACAGTGCTAAGTATTAAAAAAAACCCCAAACCTGTCAATTTTTGCATCATCACCATTTCTATTCATTGAAGGCTATTTTAAACATAAAAATATATGGGGGTTTTTTTATTTGTCATGTCATTTCCATGTCAAATAACTCAAGTTAGTTTATCTTAGTGGTCAAGTTTGTAGTAAATCTGGGATATTTAAAATCCCTGAAAGTAAGGAATAGTATCATCTTGGATTTCTGTAAAAACATTTTAAAATTAGGGCAAGATGTTTACTTCTAATGGCAAGAATTGTTCCTTTTTTTTTTCTCCTCCCACCCCTTCTCAAATCCTTCTGTGATTTATACTGAGCTGCAGGAGTAACCACCTCTTGTTTCTTACTGTTGGGATCAATTTGTTTCAGAAGCGGATCAGGGAAGGGGACACTTTTTTCACATAACATGAGAACTTTAAAAAAAAATCAGAAGACAAGCTAGCAGAGAAAGTATTAACAGTGAGTAGTAAAACTCTAAAATCAATTGCTACAAATAGTTGCAGCGGCACAGTATCTGCAGGTTCAAAGGGGGAGTAGACAAATTGATGGACAACAGGTCCATAAACAAATACTGAAAAGATTAAGCAGGATGTACCCTAGAAATATGCCAAAACAACAGTTTTGAATGCTGGGAGATGCAAGGAAAACAAACCACAGAAAATGATCAAGGTTTCCTGCTCTTCTGAAATAGCATTTCCTTTTTCCCTCTGTGGGAGACGAGATGCTTCCCAGGATGGACAATTTTTCTGACCCAGCAGAACACTTGCTGTGTTCAGAAGGGATGAAGCTATATAACGTTATCCTTTTATTTAAGTCTACTCATTGCTTTTTGATCACTGGCACTGTTTGAGTAAGCACTTCATTCTTCTGTCCTTTTGCACTTCAGAGGCAGGAGAAAGGATGAAGCAGCTTTCTCAGTTTATGCACATGTATTTGAACTTTCCCTTCTAATGAAAGCAGGAGAACCTCCAGAGGACATGGAAACTGATCTTGTTTTATTTGGGCTTTCTGGAATAAACCTGAAGGGATGAACATGCCCCAGTTTTGCAAAAAGAGGAGGAGTGAAGTGGTGAAGTGAAGTTTGTTATGCCCCATCAAGTCTGCCAAGTTTAATCTGCCATTACAGAGAGAAAGCTGGCTGTGAGATTGTTAGAATTGACTGACAACATCTAACTAACCACTGAGAATGATTTTTGTCTTTGTAGTACAATTCATGTCTTTCTATCGTGTCCATGTGTGTAGTGTTTTCAAATGAATTTAATTATGAGTGATGACTACTAGCTTTATGGATGTGCTGTTCTCTGTAATACTGTAACTGATTGCTTTTCATCTGGACTTGTCACCAGCATTTGCAACTGTCCCAGGTTTGCCCTTAGCTGCAGTTAATTAAACTACTGGGGCTTGTTGGGGGAACTTGAATTTTTGTTTTGGGTTTTGTTGTTTCAATCCTGAGCAAAAGTTTTGAGTTTTATTTTGTGAATACCCAAGCATATTAATTTCTGATTGACTAAATGGGAGTCAGTGCCCTCGTTTTCACTTCTGATTTCTTAGAGTAGATACTGATTCAATTTCTAGTCTCTTGGACACTGTTCAGAGGTGAAGGAAAAAGCAAAAGGCATAACTTTTTTTCTGGTAAAAACTCCTTTTGCTGATATTTGTGGAGGTGTTGCTCTGTACATATGCTACAGTTATGCCTCACACATCTTCCTATGACATAAGAAATTGAGACTGTGAAGTCTCCTGCTAGAAGCAAAAATTGATCTTCATTTCAGGAGAAACAAGCTGCTTATTTTCCACTTCTTGGTCTATTTATATGTAGCTCAACAGCTTTTAGATTGTGAAATGCACCATCAATGAGACTAAAAGTAGAAGCTTTGGTGCAAAGTACATAAAAAGTTAGGTGATAAAATAAATGTATAGAAATTACTGCTATTATTATATTACTGCACCATCATGTGTTGTTACATTCTTTATGTGCTCAAAAGTAAGTGGCGACTCCTTTTTCCCTCCAGTCTCTACATGTTGTCATTTGCTTGCCTTTGATTTCATTCCTGATGCTAATCTTATGCTGAAGCTGAGGTGACCTTTATATGTTACCACTTTTCCAGGTGTTGCCTACTAACTTTTACCCACACAATAATCATTATTTGCATTTCTAATGAAGTAAAGCACTAGGGACTAACTTCTGTTACCTTTTCTACTGAGCTTTGCTTTGAAAATGATGCTCATCTAAAAGGAAGCATATTTGTTGGAAGCTTCTGAAATACATAAAGTCAACTGGAGAAAACCTCCTTGAATTGGCTGGCTAGTAAAAGGAAGAGGCAGCTGGATTGTGGACTCGGAGTCCAAGGCAACAGTCTGAGATTTCTTCACCACCACCTCTGACACAGAATAATTTCTACCATTTTTACGGGGTCTCCCTGCAGTTATAGTAGTGCATATAAGAAAGACTTTTTAATATATCTTGCAAATGTGAAGGAGTTTTACCTGGTAGGCAGGCTTACTACTCTGCTCAGCCAGGTGAGTAAGACACAATCATTGTCATAATTCATGAATCTAAGAGCATCTGTATCAGAATTCTTGCTGTCAGGAAAGGACTTCTTCCTAAATATAATAATTAAAAATTGTAGAAGAAATTGGCAAGTGGGACAAGCTGACATACAGGGACAAGTTGTCACTGTGGTATGGCCTCACATGGCCATCTTCATGTGCTCTATCTAGCATGCAATGTGCTGATAACATTTGTAGTCTTAACTGAAGGAGGAACTGTGGGAGTTGTATTAATAACCAAACACTTAGGCCTCCTCCCTTTGATCTTAACCATTTCAGTGAATTGAGTTAAATACACTTGTTACATTGCTGATGTTGTAATTGTTAAAAGATCCCTAGCTGCCTGCTTTTTTGTGAACAGAACTGCTCATTTTAGCTGTTGAAAGATGGTGCAGGTCAAAGGAAGAACCACAGAGATTGCCAGCACAATTATAAATGTGGACATCTGCACAGAGCTTGCGAGGCCTTGATTCACAGGTCAAAGTGCCAAACTGCTCCTTGTGTCCCACTCTCACAAATCTGATTTGGCACATGTTTAGTTCCTCTGAAGTGTAGTGTTGCTGTAAGTCCATGTTAGACAGTTACAGGAGGCATCATAAGGGTTTGAGTCTAATTAGTGTTTGTGTTTTTGAATTAAAAGCCAAGGCATGACACTTTTTTTTCATACAGTTACCAAATGTGGGATGCAATACTCAATGATAGTAGATGAGTCCTAAAAAAATTTAAAAAAGAGGACACTTTTGTTTCAGGTCTTGTCCGTTCATCAATCCTTGTCCATCCTTCTGTTCCCTTCCCGAATCAGCAATGTCCCCTCCCTGCCCACCTGGCACCAGATGTGCTGTCAGGCACTACTGTGTGTCCCAAGTCCTCCGAGTGGCAGAATGCAAAATCTCAGGTGACATTCACCTGGAAGCGCTTAGCCCTCAACAGCTGCAGCCCCTTGATTACCTTGCCCGCCTCGGTGGCTCTGTGCTGCTACTATATCAATTGCTTGTCAATTTGGCTTAGCTGTGACTTTGACTGACTGGAATGAGGGAAGTGGGAGTGGGGTGTAGGCGAATGGTTAAAATTAATTGCTACATAAGAAAAAATTGAAAGATAATTATTCCTGCTTTCCTGTCAGTGCTCGAGGGTAGATGACCTCATTAACTTGCAGCTTGTACACAATTCAATTACTAGGAGATGGAAAATACATTTTTAATTACCTCGGTGGCTTGTGCTCCATTCATCTCCATTTGCATGGCTTTTTTACTGTTGTGTTCTGAAGAAGTAGTATGGTCTTACTAAGGCTACCATAAGAACTATCTTCTTGCTACAGTTATTCTTAGGTAGGATATTAAATGTGTGAGATTAACCCTTTGGTGCCAAGTGAATTGGGAGATTCTGTGGTGATACTGATGTGTTGTTAGTTACCTTGGCATGTCAGGATTTTGAAACTTATCGTGTCAAATAATTACGTAGAGTAACTTTGTTCTTTTGTGCATTTTGTTGCTACATATTTTAAGAAAGCATTAAATTGGTGCATAATAAGCAGATCACCTAGTAGACAAATATCATATCAATGTATGTCGTGGGAAAGAATTCTTTTGTAATTTCTGAAAGCCTATTGTGGCATTTACTGAATTAATGATGACTTAATTGTTTTAAATACATAGCTAGACAATGATTTTAATGCATGAGTTTTTAAAACTGTCAGTGGTGTGTTGAAGTGTACAATACATGTGGAAAGAATATTTGTTCATCGCCAATCGTTTAATTTAAAACTATTGCAGTATTGAAAGGCTTGGAGTTAAGAATTGAGGAACCCTGTGACCTGGTGCACAGATTTTTTTCAGGAAAGATTTTTCAAGGATTATACACTGTTGCAGTTTAAGACTGTGTTGTTGTCAGGGTTGCATCCAGCAACTACCACAAAAAGTTTCAAGAACTGATCTTGAGTGTTTCAACTCTTGCTAAGTCACAGCATGACACAGACTGTAATCCTTGCTCTGATGGTGCAAGCTGTGTTGGTGGGGAAAGAAGGTATAAGCCACAGAGACTAGCCGGTTGTTAGATTATGAGGTAGTACTGAGACAAGTTGTGATGTACAGAGAGATTTAGCTGTGGGAACTGAATATGTTTTATATGATCTGTATCTGTCTGCTACTTCAGTCTCTACAAAAAATAAAGGGGGGGAGGGGATGGGGGAACGACATAATGCAAGGCATTCTTGAACTATTCATATAAACTTCATTGTGAATGTATTAGTCCTATTTAATTCTTCTCTAAAGAGCATTAAAGCAAGATAAGGCGCTTTTAAGGCTCACTGTCAGAGAGGCTTTAATGATATTCTAAGAACTTGCACTGAGAACTCAACTATTAGTCCATAGTGTGCCTTCAGCTGTGACCCACAAGTGAGCATCATTGTAGGAGATCTCTGAGGAAGTGTTGGAAACAATTTACAGTCATCCTTCTCTTGCTGGTTAGTGCCTCAGTGTGATCCAAGGCACAGTGAGATACAAGCTCCTTCTTGCTATACAGTAACATTTAGGATGTTTATTCTGCAAAATTGTAGTTTAAAGCCATGATTGAACTAATACATACCTTCTTAGGCTAGCAAATTTATTGTGACATTTTTCTTCAAGGATATCCTGCTAAAGGATCGTACTCTGAAGAGTTCCTTCACTGAGCAGTTTTTCAAGAGTGAGTGAGCATGTGAGTCACTTTATTAAAATGAAAGAACGTAAATATTTTACATTATCTGTGTTGATTATTTTACAGTTGATGTTTGCTGCATTTCATAACACAGGAAGACATCTAAATGACCAGTTTGGTAAGATGGCCTTTTTGGTTTTCTACTAGCTTAGTATGGAGACATACAAAATGCAATATTAAGGAATCGGTCGCTTGCAGACCAAGAGAGAAATTACGTTTGGATTTTGCTTATACTTTATGAAATATGGCTGTGATTTGTCAGGAGTGTTTTTTGGTGTAAGGGTTTTGTTTGTAATCTTTAATGATTTGGGGTTAGGTTTGGTGGACCTGGTACTGGCAAAATCTCCAGTACAGCCAAAATTTGTGGTATTTGCACGAGATGCAATCTCTATTACCAGGTGCACTATGTTTACCTTGACATGTAGCAATTTTTCCATTGTTCTTCCAGAGATAAACAATAATGTAGTCCTGAACTTTCATGGTTTGTTAACAGTCAAGCCAAAAGATGTAGCACAAAGTATGTAAACATTTTAAGAATATGGACTGTACGTGGAAGAAAATGTGACATGAGTATAACAGTTGGAGGAAATCAACACAAACTTAATTTGCTTGGAATATAGCCTGACCCCTTCTCCTCTGCCTCCATCTATTATTTTTATTATTACATCAGTATCTGTTGATCAGAAAAATTTAGGTTATCTGAAATATTTACAGGGCTTCTGTAGCTGTCTGGCTTGTCAAGTCTTTGAAATGTATGTGACCACAGCATAATTTTTTATAGTGCTCTAACAGTGCTCCCATTGAGGGAAAATTAATATAAATGTTAAGATAATTGCAAACTGACTTAAATGTGACATTTGGGCCAACATCAGTGATTCTGTAGTGTTAATATATTTTCAGATGACACATAGGCCAAAACCTTTCAGGATCTAAGGACAGAGGCTAATTCAACTTGAATTTATTTGTGGATTTTTTGTGTTAAGCATCCGTTGCCCTCACCATTGAGCAGCAGGGCTTTTTGCAGCCCTGTTTCTGTCCACTACCACCTACAAACTTATGACATATGTACTATTTGCAAAAGATGAATCCTATCATGACCTCTAGGTCTGGATTTATCTTTATCCTGTTTGAGAGAGTGTTTCTCCTGACATAGTGAAGTTACTGTTAAAATGTTTGTGATGCATATGTGCCATTTAAGACTTCTGCTGTCATGTACATTGGTATACATCCCAATTCACCACTACTTTTGTCTGTGAGTTTGTGTGTCTGTGGTGCAGTGCTGGGCTGAAAATGGTGGTAAAGTGAGATTTTGATCTCAGTTTACAGAATGAATATGAAAAGAAATACAACCTAACAAACCCCACATTTATTAATTACACTTCTTTGGCTGAATTGAGTAATAGGAGTGTAGTAGTGGGTGGGTACATCTTGAGGTTTAGCATCTATAGCTGAAAAGGACGTTCCATCAATATTACATCCACCTGCAAATACAGAGTGCATATTTGGATATTAAAGATCTAGATATGAATTCCCAGCTAAATGTAGAATGTATCAGGAGTCCCAGCATAGTTCTGGAAATCTGTTTCCAGTCCCAACATATAAGGCTGTGTCAGCACAAAACACCTGGTATCTACTTAAAGGTGCTATTGAAAACTCAGGCAAGGAAGTAGAGTGCATTTCTCATTTTAGGAAGAAAAGGAAAATTGCATGCATAAAATGAAGTTTCGAGTGAGACAGTACCTCAGGACTGTTTCAAAACGTGTTCTGTAGAAGACATCATGGAAGGGATTTTACATTCAATGATCTGTTTCTCTGATCACACAGTAGTAGTAACTTGTAATTAACTTGTACGAAACAAACAGTAACTTGCTTTCTTGCAAAAATCCGTGTTGATCTAGCTTGGCCCATTTCCAAAAGAGGTTTGCACATGCTGATTGTTAGAGGCTTTCTTTTAATCCTCTTCTGCCCTCCTAGTTGAAGAACTATTAGAGGTCTTTTCCTCCCCAACCCCCCCACTCCCCAAATTTTAATCAATAATATAACATTTACTCCCCAAGTAGTATAGGATTCAGTTATGATATCAAATACACAATATTATACAATTATTGTATTTAATTATAGTAAGGAGATTGCAGTCTCGCAAAATACCCACTTTAAGGTTCTCAAAATCTTCAGTAAGTCAACATTGATATAAATTGTAATATGTCTTTTCTAAACTGCAAAGCCCAGTTATCTCTTACAACTGCAGGAAAATGGATCATTAGAAGGATTTTTAAAAAAATGCATAGAAAGGAGAGGAATGGGCTCATTAGAAAATGTTTCACACATAATCTAACTAATTAACATAATAAATTGCAGGGAACCATATTGAAATATCATATAATTAAATAAATTCCATACGGACCACGTAAGTTAATGTTTTCTTTTTGGAAAATTGTGTGCCTTGGCAAATAAAATATTCAGAGGATTAACTATAAAGAAAAAAATGGCTTTGTGTAATTATTCTCTCATGTAATTTGAATTAGACATAATTACATTTCCTAAATATGAAAGGAAAATAAGTGTGATCTATGGAGAACAGACAACACTACCGAGACAAGTCTGTCTTTGTTTCCTGACCCATTAAGTGACAATTATGATACTTGTGTTAAACATCTTAGAAGTGGCATGAACTTGCCATAACTCTTCACTTATTCTGCTTGAAAAGATCATAATAGGAAAAGCTTTTGCTCTTCTGTTTTTAAATGGAGTTCAGACTATCACTTGTGCAATACAAAAAGTTCATAGAAAAATGTTATTGCATCAAGTACTATTTTCATCACGTGCATAAACTAAAGCAGCGCTCTTTTTGCAACTCCGAAGCCACATAGCCTTCTAGAATATACTACTGTAAACCTCTATAAAATGTATGGATGCTTATGTCCTGTTATATGCCACTGGTAAGTGCCTGCGTGGTTTCAGTAGAAAACATGCACAGAGTTTGCAGATGTCAAGTGTGTTGATGCACTTGAAGTTGAATTACTGAGGCAAGTTGTGAATGTACCTCTTAGTTTCTGCAGGGATTTTTTTCCCCTCTCCATTTATTTATTTATTTTAAGTTAAACAATTGCCAGACAACATGTAATCTGAAATAAATGCAGTGCTTTTTCTAAATGTATTTTTTACCAGCTAGCAAAAAATGCTTCAGAACTTTTATATACTCCTGGAGAGTTGTATTAACTAAGTTCACATACATATACTCTATGTATTGGTGCATATCCAATTAAGAGTATTATATGAGTCTAAGGATCTAGGCAGAGAGTTTACAAACTTTTCCTACTAGTTGTTGCTCATTCTGTGTTAGCATAAATCATTTATGCTGTTGAAAATATACCTGCTCACTTATTCTTATATACGAACCATATGTTTTGGTCTTTGCATAGAATTTATCTGTGAATCACCTACTTATGATTTATTGAGTTGTGATAAGAGCAAATTATGGAGGTAAATTATAATTATGTGTCTTAACTAAATAGTTGACGAGGTAACTTCATCATTATTTATCACTTGCTTTTCAGTAAGAAATAGTCTTATGTAAGTGAGATAAAAAGACGGATTTTTTTTCTGAAATTCTTCGATGAGATATGGTGATTCACACACTCCCTCAGCTTTCTCTGCCAGGAGACTTGGAGACTTCAGGAAAGATGCTGCTCAGTATGTATCTGTTACACTGTCATGATGAAAATTTCTTTTTTTGCTTCTATGTATGTGAGAAAACGTACATTTTGTTTATTTGCTATAAATATTATGTTTTCTAGTCAGATATTTTGAACAATTTTTCATTTTATAATGTAAATTTTGGGTTCAGTAACACTTTTTATGCACAAGCCCTTCTATTACATCTTGTGTGTTAGACTCCTGTGTGTTATGCTGTTGCGCTCTGATTTCTCCTGGAGTCTTGTGGCTCATGCATTCTGAGAAAGGCCAGTGGAAAATTCTCTTGCTGTTTGTGTGCGATCTCCTTTCATTTATAGAACTTTGCTGATAAATCATCCTATTTTTGCTAATTTCTTTCTATTTAAAAAGTATCTTTGATTTGCATCAGCCAAAGCTAAAGATTAAAAAAAAAGTAATTCATGTAATATCGGTGGTTTTATTTCTTGCTTTCCTGGAAGGCAGTGTGTACTGATGCTGCTCTTGGTCATACTGTTTCTTTTTATTTACGGTGCTTCTACAGCAGGAAGATGTTATCCACACATTTAGATTCCCTGAACATGAGCCATGCAAACTAATTTTCAGACTTTTTAGTATCTAGTGTTATAGGTAATGATAAGCAGTTTATTTACTGGATGCTGTGGCCCTCATTTTCATAAAATTCAAATGCTGTTGTGTTTCTGAATTGCCCATTGCAAAGACACACAGGGAATTCTGAGGTTTTCCAAAGTTATATAATTTTCTACCATCTATATCTATGTGCCCACTTTTTGCAGTTATTTAAAAATAAATACACAAATCTGTCTGGAGTCAGAGAAGACGCCTCTTCCTGAACTGTTTACTGAGCCTTACCTGGAGTTCAGCCCTTAACAGGGCAGTGTCACCTGGCTGGTTCATGTTTAGCTTTGACAGTATCTTAGTGCTCCCTGTTCTCAACACCCATCCTGACATGTTTACAGTCAATTTAGATGATTTCATTTGTAGATCCTTAGAAGGCGCATTGATCAAAAGACTTTTCAATACTGTCTGAATGATAACCACATGTGCTTAGTTTGGCAGTTTTGACAATTCCTACATGTAGAACAGGAGGCTTTCATTCATCTTTACAGATGCTGTACTTGTTTAGTTTCACACTGCACTGGGAGAAGAGCTGATGTGTTTTTAAATATTCTGCTTGATACTGATGTAAATATGACTCAGACAGAGGCAGACTTTCAGCTCCTTCTCTCTGCTGCTTTGCCCCACTCAATCGACAGAACATATCCAGATCTCTATCTTGTAGACTCGGACGGATGCAGTGAAATGGACTGTGATGCACAATTTCCAGGCCCATCCATAACACCTGTCTTTTAAGCTGGTTTTGCGTATAATCATCCTTTGGCCTCTGCCATTTCTTTTAAAAGTATGTCTATATTCAAACAAAATTTCTTTTAATAGCTAAAATGTCTGCTTCTCTTGGAAATATTTGTCAGCCTTGTCTGGTCCTACTTTTTAGTGCAAATTCACTGAAGACTACCACCTCCTTTCTTAGACGTCCGTGTTTATGGGATATTTTACTGAATTTGAATAAATAGGTGTTCTGGCAGACCATGCCCTCAGTATCTGTGAAATGGCAAGATTCTTTTTGTGCTGAAGCCAGTTAACAGAAATACTTTTGCTTCTCTGTAGTCTCCTAATTCTATTTATGTATAGCTGGTTAAACAGATTAAATAGGGAGAAGTTTTCTGAAAGTTAGTTATTCTCCTTGCTTCTCTAGCTTTGGCTGTCTGTTCTGCAGATTAATATTCTCTGTAATGTCACAATCCTGATTTTATACCTTGCTTTCCCACACTTCAGACTCATTTTTAACACCATCACCTCAAATATGTTTTTACTTCTTTGGAGTTATTTTTAAATTTCCTAATTTTTCCCATTATAAGCTATTTTTGACTTCTATCTTTGCAAAAAATAAATGACTTCCCTTTCTTAAAAATTACTGTGAATTACTATTACATATCATGTTCTGCAAGGAGGTCAACCCTAAACTGTGCTTATTCTCTTGCAGTCCTTCCAGTGTTTGATTAAGGGCTGAGTTCAAGATAGCTACCAACTTTCCACCTTTACGTGCTTCACCATGGTTTTTGTGAACAAACGTTAGTTTCCTAACCTGTGCTCTCATGAGACATTCAGCCAGTTTTCCCCATCCCCTTCTGCTCCACTACCCTCAGTATTTCACTTTAATGCTGTTTTCTGATTTACAGACTCCAGATGCCTTTCAAATTCTTTGGTCTTTAAAATTTTCTACATAGAAAACTACTCTAATGCCTACTCTAAAAGAATGGAAATCACATGCAATTATAAATGGGATTATGCTATTGTTCTCATTAGTCCTTGTTCCAAAAATGATTTAAATATAGATTTATAACTGTTGTTAGCCATCCTAATAATTTATTTCTGTTAGGTGTTTAAATTAGGTCAATACAAAGATACCTAGGCACTTGGAATTGCATGCCCAGGTGATAAACTGTGGAAGCAGAACTGAAATCTTGATAAATTGAAAATCCTGATCCAACTAATTGGATGCTGATTATTATTGGGCTTTGTTTTGCTCTCCTTTGCCAAATGCTTCTGCAATACCAAGAAAGTAGATATGTGTTCTTGCTCTGGCACTTGGGATTCTAATTCTAACAGACTTTGCATAAGGATTTAGAGATTCCTGGATCATCATAGTCCTGAAGTTATCTTTGTGGATTATAGAAGAGGACAACATTTTATTATATTACATTTTGGGGCATGTTCCCAGTTTGTAGAGAATGGTGCTCTTGGCTTTTCCTGAACTCCAGGCTCACTGCAAGCTGGAGTCCAAGTGCTGCTGTCTGTGCCACGGTTAGGTGCTGTTGTCCCGCAACATCCTGGTGCTGTGTGAGGTATGGCTCCTGGCTTCTGAACAGAGGAGGCACTCTACTGGACTGCTTGATTTAAATAATAGAATAACATAGGTGGGAAGGGATCTCTGGAAGCCATCTAGTCCAATCTCTTGCTGAAGGCTGAGCTAACTCAAAAGTTGTATCGGGTTGCACAGGGCTTTGTGCAGTTGAGTTTTTTCAAAACTGACATGGATGGAGATTGCACAGACTTTCTCTCTTTCATCCTGGTTATCTCATGAAAAATCACCAGTTCCTGCTCCAGACTCTCCCCATGACTGTGGATGGTGTTGGTATCCACAGGCACTGTGGCTATAAGCTGCTCTCACACTGCAGACTGGAGCTCTGTGGGACCTGAGGTCTGGTGGCTCAAACATAGTAGATGGGTGTAGTAGCTATGTTTCTAACCAGCTGCATGTATGGTCACCTGCATTTATGATGGGACAATTCCCTGTCTCTCTGACTTCACTGTTGTAAAACAATTAATATGTTAAACATAGAAAGCCAGGGGACCATTTGCCAGTCACAACACCTTTATTAGTTTGACAGTTAATCTATCTTTGTGTAGACTTTGGATGCATTATTCAGATAAGAGGGAGAAGGGGTCTTTTTTTGCCCTAAATGGTTGATCTGAACCCCATATGACTACAATTTTTTTTTACTTGTTGAACATGAGAGGCCTACTGATAGTTTAGTGATGCAAGAAATCAGACATTTGCCACTCTCTGGCTTCTTGCTCTGCTGCTAACTTTCAGGCTTTGGTGGCCTCATATGACCCCTCACCATGTGTAACCACGTGGCTGTAAGTCTCCCGGTGCCTCCCTGTACTGGAAATAATGATTTGCCCTGTAGGATGTGTGGGACATCATGGGGGGAACACCCACGTGGGAGGGCCTGATCCAAAAACTACTGAAGTCGCTGAGGATTTCTCATTTTTATTTCAGTATTACTTAGGCCAGGTCCTCCAGGACGTTATTTTTGTTTGGCTTGCCAGTTGTATATTTTAAAAATATTGCCTCTTTTATTCACCTTCACTTTGTCTGTTTGGCGCCCTTCCTAATCCTCTTATTTCTGAAAGGTAATTGGCATGTGCAATATTTTGAGGCATAGGAAGAAGCTTTGAACTGTTTATCCTCTTACTAAAACAAATGACACAATGGAAAAATAACATGGAGACATGAAAGGGAAGGAGGGGAGGAGGAGAGGAAGGCGTCAGCAGGCGAGGGCAAAGGGAAGAGCTCTTGGGGAGGCCGATTGGGGCACAGGGGAGGCTGCGCTGTGACACGTGAGGGCCTGACGCTCACTGCTCCCTTGCTCCAGCCCTACCCTTCTGCAGCCAGGACTTGCTCTGCTCCTGCTTTTCTCTGTTGCTGGCCTCTTGGCTCAGGATGTTTTTCCGTCTTCTCTATATTTCAAAGCTTTGTGGTAAATAATCAATTCAAACCAGCACCGAGTCTCTCTTTCTGTAATTCTGAAAACCCATTAAATTATATTGTTGGGGGAAAACAATAGTTGTGCTAATCATGCTCTGTGCATGTGCATCTTAATTTCCCCAGAGACCTGAATATGAATTTTTACTAACATGTTAATTTTGTGTGTTAATCAGTAGCTGTAGGCCGAATGAATGGATTGACTATGTAAAACTGTTTGATATTGAAACAACTCCTTTTGACCCCCTCAAATTGGCTTCATTCCCCTAAAGACGGTTAAAGTTAATTAAGCACTCAATAGGTTTATGGTGTTTAAATTAAAATATATCACTCCTCATTGTGTAGTCATCAAGCGAGGCTGGCGGCCCCCCCCCAGGCCGCCCGCCTGGCTGATGGCCTTACCACAGCGCGCCCCTCCGCGCCCCTCCGCGCCCCTCCGCGCCCCTCCGCGCCCCTCCGCGCCCCTCCGCGCCCCTCCGCGCCCCTCCGCGCCCCTCCGCGCCCCGCGCAAGGCGCCGCCAGGGGGCGCCGTGGCGCTGCGCTCGCTGCGGCCCCGCGGGACGTGCCCGGGCGGCGGCGGTGGGGGGGAGTGGGGGGGGGGTGTCAGGGCGGCCGCTCCCCCCGCCGGGGGCCGGCCTTCCCCCGTCCGCGCCCTCCGGAGCGTGAGCAGCCCCCCCCCCCCCCCCCCCCCCCCCCTTTGCAATTAAACTTCTGTGATGAAGTGCCAGAGCCCTGGGATATATGTTTACTGAGAAATAACTGAAATTATGCATGAAAAATATATAAAATAACACTTAACTCTTCCTTTTAAAAAGACGCATTGAAAGCTGTAACAATTGATGTGCTGGCTTTCCCCTCTGGGCCCTTTTAAAGGGCTGGTGGTGGCTGGGGGTAGCGATTGCTGCTTTTCAGAAGCCATGACAGTCACGTTAAGATCTCCGAAAAGAATTGTATAATAGGTAGAGTGCAAAAAAATGAGATAATGGTAATTCTCAAAGGAATACATGCTTTAAATTAAAAAGCCACAGTGCTGCTGATGTGAGCGTTATATTAATGCTTGTATGACACAATCCTCAAAGCTCTTTCTTCTTCCTTAAGCTGTTTACCTCACCCTTGAAACTGAGGGCTATGTGGCACCCTGGCAAGGCCAGTACAGCGCACATCGATTCCCTGTTTACTCAGAAAACAACAAAAACAAAATTTCAGAGTGCCTTTTGCAGGTTTAATTAGTAGCTGGGTACTTGCAGCTAAATAGAGCTAATCTTTCTCCTTAAAAAAAAAAAACCAAACAAAACAACCCAATAAACAAAGGATACACATACATCCTCCTGCTTCAAGTATAGTAACAAAGGTATGTTTGTGTTTAAGGGTTTAGAGGTAGGGGCAGTATGTGGGTTATAACTGAAGTTAGAGTTGCAGATACTTCACATCCTTAGAAAAAGTCAAGCTTTTGCAGTAGACTTTTCATGAATAATCTGCTCTTTCCATTCAGGAGAAGGAAGGTGTTGGAATTCGGGAGGACTTTGGTTGTGCCTGTGGTGGCTGAAGCCCTGGGCAGCTGTATCAGCGGGCTACGTGTGTGGCATGTCAGCCCAGGAAAGTCGAGTGACCCCGCTCCCGTGTGATCCAGAGGTGCTGCAGCCCCCTTTCAGGTGGGGGTGAGGTGAAGTCATTCAGCTCTTCCTGCTGAGTTTGCCGCTGGTGAGATCTCATCTTTTATAATATTTTGATAAAGCTCGGGCTGCAAACCTTCTTCATGCCTGTTTTAACTGTTAGTGCTTTGTATTTTAAACAACAGAGAATTACACACCACCCAAACTGCCCTGTTATTGTTTCAGGGAGGCTGGTCAAAAGCCACGCCATTTCAGATGCCCATTGCAAGCATAAAGGCTAAAAATTATTGTCTTCATACTAGCCCTCCTTACTTAGAAAATGTTTCTGCATTCTTCAAAAACTAGAAATCCGATATGAAGGTAGAGGAGCGATGGAAGAAGGCTAGAAAAAGTATCAGATTAAATTCCCAAAGAAGTATGGCATCATAAAAAAAAAAAAAAAGATCACCCTGAATAGAGAGAGCCTTGTTACTTGTGTGGGTCAAGTATAATACTTGTTTCAAAATACATCTTGGCTGTATAAGAACCCATGTATATCTATATTTTATAAATGTTTAAAATGAACACGAAATCCTATCATATGCCTTCGTAATAATTCAGAGTAATTTATCAGTCTATTTGAGCCTCATGTACTTCTGTTTACCTTTCGGTAACAGAGTTAATATTGTACCCTCAGTGCATGTTGGTGTATATGAGTGAAATTTCCTAATCTTGGATGGATTGCATGTATATAATTTCATAAAATGAGCAAAGTGAGTGATTCTCGCCTGAGCTACAGATTAAATGGGTATTTTCCTAATTCCTTCCTCTTCTGTGCAGAACTGTGGAGGAGAGCATTGTGTTTGAGAGAATGTCAAAGTCTGCCTTTGCGAGGCCACAGCTGACAAGTACTGTCTCTGTTGAAGCATATTTCTACCTTTCTGCAGTAAACCGTTTCCTAGTGTTTTTTAAATGTATTTCATGTTTCCCCATCTGTGCAAGCCAGGTCTGTTGAATCTACTGCTGGGCAGATGAGCCAGAGGCAGGGCTATCGCAATTGCGTCCTCCCCAGTGAAAGCTGAGAGGTGACTTCTTACTTTCTGTACCCTTTTATAGACCAGTCCTCTCCAGTAAATGCAGCTAACATTTATGTTGGCTGATGACAGGAGAGGAGGAGGTCTAGCTGTGCTGTGAAATGCTACTTCCTGTTGAAACTCGTAGTTCACATTTATAGCTGTCACCACAAAAGGCAAATGACATTTTTACATGGTAAGCTTTCACAGTAGTGCTCAGAAGGCTGATAAACATGCTTTACAATTCTGGATGAGGTTAGACTGACTAGGCAGGAAAGATCCAGCATAGTGGACCAATGAAGTGTTTTTATTTCTTAAATATCTTCAGATGTGATTGTGTCTGCAATGGGGTTTTATCCAACAGGAAAGTTGTGCAAACGATGCAAGTACATAAGTAGGGGTAAATATTAATACAAAATGTGATTTTTTTTTTTTTTTTTTTTTTTTTTTTCTTTATTCATCTTACTATAGTGCTGCTTGAAATCAGGATGACAGCACTGGCAGAGATGACAATACACAGATGCTTTACTTCTGTGCTCAAGGAGTTGGTGTTCTGCAGCTCTGCCCACCATAACCTAGCTATGAGGTCAAAAATTTGCAGCATTTTTTTTCTTTCCTTTGACAGCACCAGCCCAGTTACAAAAACAAACTTGTTCTGTGAGCCTGTATTCTGTAGCATGTTTGCATACAGTAAGAGTTCATCCAGATAGGAAATCTACTTTGCAGCAGCACAATCTGTTTACCAAATTAAATAAGTGAAATCAGGGGGATTTCGGTAATCTCTTGAGAGCAGCTTTGTAATGTAAATGGGTTTGCCACTGATTTGCCAGAAGAGTTTGAGGATTTTGGAGATGGCACCTGAATAATACTTGGGAGGCTCATTGGCTGCAGAACTGTGGTTTTGCTAGTTTTCCCATGCTGAAAGACAGCTATGCCTGGGATGTCTGCATGTGCATGGAGAGATGAGCAGCTACACGGGTGCTTTCGGCTGGCAGAATCAACATGGCTCAGCACGGACATGAATTGTTACCTGTTGTTTCCTGCTTGCAGTTAGTCAAGGTGTGAGAGCCTAACACTTGACAGGTGGTTAGGTGGTTTCAGAGAGAAACAATTGCCTTAGTAAGAGCCTGATGAGCACTCTAGCCAGTGGGAATAAGAGAAGTATTAAATTCTTATCTTGAATCACAGTATTTAAAAGTAAATGGAGGATAAGTATAAATATTATTTTAATTTTCTCCTCCTTATATAAGTCTTGGTGTCTAATTTCATAAAAGGGCAGTCCAACAAAGAGTTGGAGTATCACATGCAGATTTAGCCAAGGTATAATGTAGAAACCTGATCTGCAGAGTTTGCTCTAGAGCAGCTGACTTGGTTTTGTTCAGCAAACCTGCCCCTTTCTAGTGCTAGGGTGGCATGCATGTATGTTTGAAGTGTGGATGATATGCTAGCAGAACCTTGTCTGCTTCAGAAATCAAACATGTAAATTTGTAATAGATGTGTCTGTTCTTTTAATCATGGATTAGTATGGAGAAAAAAACCAATCTTTTTTCCTAGCATGTCATGTAACGTGTTTTGGGAGGGGTGCCAAGCATGTTCTCATTTCTATTTGTTTTTGTGCAAAGGTGTTCTAAATGAGAGTAATCAGCATCACAGACAATACAA
This sequence comes from Strix uralensis, assembly GCF_047716275.1. Classification (NCBI taxonomy): domain Eukaryota; kingdom Metazoa; phylum Chordata; class Aves; order Strigiformes; family Strigidae; genus Strix; species Strix uralensis. The sequence goes on from NC_133986.1 coordinate 3,993,054, forward strand.
AAGTAGCCCTGTATTTTCTGCCTAAGAATTTTAAAAGTGCTTCCCATCAGAGGTATACTTTTAAGTTACTGGAAGTCTAGCATGTGGCCTTGAAAATGTGTCATGATGCTTGCATTCAGGTCTTTAACTACTACCATTTCACCCAAGAAATGTCTGAAAACTTGTTTTAATGCATGAAATACTTTCCAGACCTGGACTATTCTGGGGCCCCACACTGTATTTTCACACGTTTGTCAAGGAACAATAATATTTTTGATGGATGCTGGGTGTTAATACAGGTTGAGGGAAACTCCTCTAGCCAGAACACTTTGAATCCAGTGGTCATCATTGCATTCCTTCTGGATTGATATTAATTTTCTGTGATGTGGCTGGGGCTAGAAGTGGATTCAACTTTCAGTTCATATGTTCTTCCATGCAGCAAGTGAAGGAAACAACCTTTCTTATTTCAAGAAGTTGTGCTGCTATATCATTCCAGATGGCTATGAAACATCCTAGCAATTCAGTGCTTGTTAACTTTTTTCCATCTTATTTGGATATTTGTTTAAAATGTTGAAAAAGAGCAGAAGATGATTGGCAATCCCCAAGGGAAAGAGAGCATGTGTAATTCAATAGCAGATGATTTTTTAGTTTTTCTTGTTTTCTTGTATAACCTGTCCATGAGAACTTTTTAGCCCATTGGGGTTTGAATGTTTTGCTGCTGGCTTATAGCCTCCTCTTGTCTTCTGGCTTACTCTGTTTTGATAAAACATGACTTGAAATTTAGAAGAAAATTATGTAAATGAAGATGTTAAGTTCTTACCAGGGCATTGTAAACTTCAGTCTTAAAGGTCAACTTAAAGAAAACATAATCATTTTGATGTTGTACTTTTGGGGTGATTTTAATTGGCAGAATAGGCAAGGGGGCACATTGATGATGATAATAGTAGATAACAGCAGCATGAGCTATGTTGAGTAAAACTGGGCAATAAATTCTTTGAATACCATTAGTTTCTACTCTGAATTTAAATCTCAGAATAAGCCAGTTTAGCATGGTGTGAAACTAATCAGTTTATTATTATACTTATATTACCGTATATACTGTTTGACACGAAATGCCTTAGTCTAGAGTGAGCTATGGCCAGCAAGGAGGTTGTGATGCTTCCAGTGCTGTGGCAAAACGTGTTCTCTCAGAGTGATCTCAATGAATACTTTTTTGCTACGAGTTTCATATCATTGCTGAAGATCAGACTGGCTGCTACTTTTGATATCCGTATGGAGGGGAAAAATGTGTTGGTGTTGTGGTTGTGTCTTTCTATTACATCTCTGCTGGAGGTACCCAAGCACTAATCTGTATTAATGTACCTTTGCTTTTAATAATAATAAAAGTTATATCTTGACCATTACTTTTTTAACGATCAGAAATTTCCTTGCTGGGATGTTAAGGATTTTTTCGGTAGATGAGGTCTCACTTGAAAGCTGCATGTAATTGTGATTTTTTTTTTTTTTTTTTAATTGAATTGCCTTGAAAGATTGTTTCCAACACTACTCTTTGCTGCCTGCCATCTGCTCTAAGGGCTGTTTCTTTTTTCAGCTGTGAAACGCAGCCAATTTGGCCCCTGTTCCTCAGGGTGTTGGGAGGAAGAGCTTCTCCCCAGCTGTTGCTGAGGGGAATTCCCTGCAAGTCTTAATTGTCCCAGAAAGAGGTGAAAGCAGAATGAAGCCTGACAATGGACATTGCCAGGCAGAATTGTGCTCAGTGAACTCAGTCCAGTTTGGGTCAGAATATCTGTTAGTTCTGGGCAGAGCTATGCAGCTGCATACATTGGTCCTGAGTGTGTGTGAGAGGCAGACTTGGAGCTTTTTGTGTATACCTTCCCTTCCCCAGTTCTGGTAGGGCAAGGTGTACAGTACAGAGAAACCAGGAGCTGAGTCTCGGGTTAGATTAAATGCTTGAATCTAGCTGTGGTCTTAACATTTACATGTGAACTCTTTCAGATCCATGCCAAAAATGACAGCCAGACCTCTTAAATTAAGTATTTTTCTTCTGACTTCACAAGCTTGGTGTGTTGTATATGAAAATCTACAGTGCCCCAAAATCCCCGAACTTTATTTTTGGGCAGTTCTCCATTGCTTGTTGATGCAGAAGTAAGGGATTTTTCCAAGTAGAAATATTTTTATTTGTTTGTTTTGCTACCAGAAAAATATTAGAATCATAAAAATTAATCTATACTTTTTCTAGCGTTCCATGGCTACTTTTGGGTTCAGTGAACAGAGTTAGCTAGCAATTTTTTTTAAGCCATCAGCTGTATATGTTTTTCCTTGGCCAAACCTTGTAACTTGTTCTGTATTCCAGTACTTTTTCCCCGCTTGTTAACATGCAGGTCCTGGCTCTCACTCTGTAATGCTGCCATCTTCATAACACAGCTGTAATGCTTGGTCACTATCTTTTCACTTTTTATCTGCTGTTAGTTTTGTGTTTGCTGTGTCTCAATTGTAGGGTGCTAGAGTCAGATATTCCTCCTGCTCTTTAAAGAAGGACTTTGTCTTCATACAGAAACTTGGAGGTGATAGTTTTCCAAAGTGTCCCAAGTCCGTGTCTGCACCACCCACACTTCCCATCAGCTTCGTTCACCACCTTTGAATGGAGGAGGTTCTGCTTTCAGTGCCAGGACACCTTTCTGTGCTGGCTCGTTTCCTAATGTTTCATCTGAAGACCTATCTACCATCTCAGTTGCAACATGAAATTTAATTCAGTAAACAAACTCAATATTTGACATTCTAATAATCAGGGAGTGACTTGGAAGTGCTTTGCCCCCAGGGCTCCCTAGCCAGGAGGGCAAGTGTGGGTGCTGACACCATATATCCCAGATATGTTCCCTTTGTATAATGCTATCATGGAGGACCTTCATGCTCCCATCATGTGAACACTCACAGATGCTAGCTGTAGTTCTGCTGACAGTAGGTAATGTTATTTTACAAATATAATACATTTTGATATTTACCTGTCTTAGTTAAGTGTGGATCTGTCTTTAATCTTTACTGTGAACATGTGGGAGTCCAAAAATAAAACACTGTAGTGGTCTTGACTGACAAATAATGTTGATATATCTGAAAAAATACACAGGCTATTTTATGAACACTAATCTCACAAATTGATATGGATATATATAAAAATAATCTATCATAAAAATTAAGTTCTTCTAAAGAAATCTTCTGAAAACCAGAAAGAATGGTGCTGCAAGGAAACAAGAAAGTATTATTTAATACAAAACAGAATATGCAACTGTTTTTAATCCTGTAACTTTGCATGTAACAAAGTTAAAATTACATTGCACTGCACAAAAAAAGAAGAGAAAGGGAAGAACTGTAAATTAGTAGAGTTTCTTAATGTAACTTGAGATTAGTAGTGTAGTAAAAACAGCCTTTATTGTGCTGTGTATTGTATCACAAGGTGGAAGTGACAGACATGCTTGTCATGCGCTGTTCATTTTGCAGTTTAGTTTATTGCCCTTTCTCTCCCTTCGTGTTTTTTTTTTTTTAAAAAAAGGTTGTTTTATTGTGTGAGATATTCTTGATGTTGATACTGTTTCTTTCTGTGTATGTACATTAACTGCTGTAACAGGCCTGACTGGGCTCTTTGGATGTTACAGCAGTGCAAATGATTAATACAAATGCTGCTGGGAGATTATTACAGCAAAGGCAGCACCAGTTATGGAGAGAAGTACAGTAATAGCATGCAGGAATTCCTGAGCTTTCAGCTCAGCTCAGACCAGTTATCAGCTCTCCTCAAGTAAATTGCTTCACATCTTGCTGCTCTTATCCTCATTACTTAGAGAAAATAATACTTTCTCAGTATAGTGTAAGATGACTGTAAATAATAGAGAACCTCTGTAAGCCTTTTAAATGGAGAAAGTATTATTATTAAACAGGTTTTTTACTATCATGCACACTTACATTTTAAGTCTTTGCAGAAAAAAATCCCCATTACTTGAGAAATTACACTTATTGTCTTTTGTAGGAATTAGATGGGTATTGTTTTAGCATTAGACTGACATTAATAACCTGGAGTGTGGCTTATAGATGGGAGCTACTGCACACAGTATGTATATATGGAGTAGTGGAAATTAAGCAATCCCATTAGGATCACCAGATAACCAGTGAGAACTGGAGAGCAGTACATCCTGAACAGTACATCCAATATTGTGTCCACATGACAAACACTAAATCAAATATGTTCTGGTCAGCTGTAGAGCAGCACAAATATCTTCTCCTGATTTCCTTTCCCTCTGCCCCCAAAATGATTTCATACTGTGACCAGACTGTGTATTGTGAATTTGAACAAATATGTTATTCTTTTACAAAGAACTCTCATGTACAGTTTCTAATTAAATGATTTTAATAATTCCATTTCAATCAACCCACATAAACATCAAATATCAAAAAGGAATCTCCGTTCCTGTAGTCCTTCGTTGCCTCCACAGAATTGTTCTCAGCAATATAAATGATGTTTGTTCCCCTGTTACTGCATCGCCAGATAATGAGCAGTTTTATTATAGTTGAAACATTATCCCAGCATGTATTTGCAAGAAGCATATAACAATGAAAGAGTAATTTTTCGTTATTTTTCTTAATATCTTTAGACCATCTATGCATCTGATAAATATTTATATTCAGCTTTGTATAGAAATATATTCCTCTCTTCTAAATTGCCCTCCACTGCAGTTGCTTTATATGACTTTTTTTCTTTTTATTCATCATAAAGCTATTTTTAGGGTCATCTCAGTACTTTGCATGAACACTTTTTCTTCTCTATATTTATTGGGAATGTGTGGTATGGACAAAGGAAGCATTATTTAGTTAATGTAATTTCAGATTTTACTTTAGATGTATTTCAGATTGCTACAAAATAGTTGCTATCTTTTAATATATATTTTTGTTACTGCTAAAATTATGATATTTTTAGAAGCACTACTTATTGATCTTGTTTTCAAGTAGACTGTGTTGTAAAAACGAGTATCATGAGATACTCAAACGCATTCTGTTTCTGACAAGATTTGTTCCTTTCTAATTTGAATGTCCCCCTAGCATACAAGGTTCATTTCAACTAACTATAGAAAATCTTTATTATATTTACACTTGGATTTATGATGTAGCTTCCAAAAGGAAAAAAAAAAATTAAAATCTTGCTTTCTGTGGAGAGAAACTCTCGGGCAGCAAGTCTGGCTGATCTGAGAGAGTGACTGCATCAAAATATTTTGTGTAAATAATAGTGCCTGCATCATTTTTAGGAGTAAGAAAATGAGAATGAAAGATTTGAGTGCCAAAGGGATGTGTGGGGGTCTCCTGTTTGTCTTTATTTTTTTAAACTGTATCCTGTTTCACAACAAATTTTAAAGATGGCACCATTTCTACTGGTGTTGGCATTGTTTCCTTCTACTGCTGTTGTTACATTTATATTGGTGATTGTTAAACGGACAATTCACATGAAATGCACTCTTCCCCTTTTAATTTCAGTCTCATCTTAAAAATAGAGATTCTATAGCAGAAGAGTGTAATGGGAGATAACGGGATGATACACAGAAAGGAAATATCAAGCAGCAAGAGAAAGACTAGCTATATTCTGTCCAAAAAATCTTCTCTCTACATAGCACTTAGCACTAATTATGAGGAAATAAAGATATTGCCCTCTAAAATCTTGACAGCTAAAATCCAGCTGTTTGTTGCTGCATCCTAATCCTTTTTGCTTTATAGGTTTCTGCAACTGTAGTATTTAATGGGTGTTTAGTGAATTTATTTTTGGAATTGTGAATCTTCCTGTTACAGATCTTATGAACACAGATTAAGTGCAAGGAACATTGTCTTAGTGACCAGGAAGGCATGCTGGTATTTCTTGATTGTCCCTAGTTCCATGTGAGAGAGGAGTCATCAGCAATCTGGGAGATATAGAAAAACACGTGTGGGATGGATCTGTTTTCTTTCTAATTTAAGATAGTTAAGATGTGTGTCTTCAGGTATTTTCAGGCAATTTAAACTGCAAGGAAGATGTACATATTTTATGCATTTGTGATAGATGTCCGTATTTTTTATTAATATACTGTTGATGTTTGGGTAGTTCTCAAGTATTTGTTATTATCTATTCTTCTCAAGTGGATATTAAACATTGCCTTCCACAACTCTTAATACGTTAAAGGTAATTGGCAGTATTACTGATATTTGCAGGCATGCACTGTTTCGAAGGATTGCATTATAAGAAGTCATTTTTCACTTAATCATCCTTTTTCCTCTGCCAAGGTAGGCTAAGTTAACTCCACTGATCACCAAAAGAGAATTTGAACCTATATTTTATTGCCAGTGATGTCAGAATTCATATGAAGGAATTAATATGAACCCTTTTATGTCCTTAGTGGAAAAATATAGTGCAGTGAAAGCTACCTGTTTTCATGGTGGTCTTGGTATTGAGAAAAATGTGTTATGCTTCATAACTTCTTACTGTATTATATAGGACCCACGAGATTTTGATGCACTTGACAAGTGTAAGAATGAATGCAGAAGTGTTTCAACAGATGTCACAATTGTGCATAATTTTGTGTTTTTTCTGTTTTCAAATACTTTGTGCTTTTAACAGCACCCTTGTCCTGCCAGGAGAAAAAATAAGCTTTGTGTTTATACTCAGTGCCCACCAACGTGGTGCAAGGCAGCTTTGTGATTCCATAGTGTGCTTCACACGAGCAGCACGGAGCTCCGTAGCAGCTGTAGTGACACACATGCAGTTAGTAACAGTCCAAAGCCTGGGTCTAAAATTCCCAACAGCTGGAACAGAGCTTACTGCATTTGCCAGTGTATTTCAAGGCCCGTTAACTACTGTAAAGAAAACACTTTTGTTGCTATTTTCAAACAGAACATAACATCTGCTAAAGAGTTACCTATATAAGAAAGGTCAGTAGATACTAGGGAGGAGAAAAGTTTTGTGGTATGGCAACTATGAGTCAAGGAAGGAAATCGTGGTAAAAGAAAGATGGTAGAATAACTTAGCAAGTATAAGGATAATATTGTAAGTCTTGTATGTGCATTATAAAGCATTTAACAAATAAATAATTTCCATGTTTACCAAAGCATATACTTTTAGTTTGCTTCAGTGGTGCGTTATGATGATGGAAGCATGGTAAAGTTGTAATTTAGTTTAGTTTAAAAGAATGACTTTTAGCAGAATTATACTATATCAGAAATTTGGAGATGTTGAACTGATGTTTTGTATGTCATGAAACGGATTTTTTTTTTATGAGGAGAAAGACTTCACTTTTTTTTATGTAGTTGTATTTTGTCTATAAAATAATGTTACAAAAAGTTATTGCTTATGCCTAGAAGAGAGATTTCTGGATTCTTTTTCAGCTTGTGTTCATCTTCCCAGCTGTGCTTAGAGGTGAAAATGACGAAAGTGCACACTTTAATTTTAAGGTGTAATTTTTATGTGCTTTTACTTTTAGTTATTGGGCTGGCTGGCGTTTACCTGTACAGATTAATGGAAAAATACAAGGTCTACATTCATGGAGAATTTTGATTGCAGCATATGAGTTTATAAACTTCAAAATTTGAAGTAGGGCTATAGATATTGTTGAGTAACTTGATGCTGAAATGGTACTGTTGCACTAATATCCCTTTTCTCTTGCTGTGTGTATAAAATTTCCTTGAAGACCTGCATATACTTTGATGCCCTACTGCAGAACTGTTTTGTATCCTGTGTCTTTTATCATCATGTGTTAACGTAGCCTTTGCATTACCCAGTTGTCTGTTCTTTTGGCTCTTTCAGGCCAGTCTCTGACTCTAGAGTAAATGCTTAAGAACTGAAATTAGTTGTGATGATCAATAGTTCTCTCTTCCCTCAATAATTCTTAAAGATCTTTGAAAACCAACAAACTCCCAAAGGTGATTGAGACTTATAATTTCTTTTTGCTCAATGTGAAACTATATAATCCTTCAGCACATTACATGGTTGTCCTGTGGCATTAGGGTATTAGTACTAATGGAAAGACATAGTTATTACAAACAATTCCAAATTTCATGGTGTGTATCTTAATAGCAGAAAGAGATTTTCTCATGATTAAAAAGAAAAATGGGTGGCAAAATAAGGAAGAAATGCTTGTTACATAGTATGATTCCCTGGAGACTTAATTACTGAAAAAACAAATAGGAGGTAAATGTTCAAGATGTTTACAGGTTAAACATTCCATAAGTATCTCTTAAATAAGAGTATCTGCAGCCTCGGAGCAGCTAATTGCTCAAGAATCACAGCCATTTATGCTGCCTCATTTTCCCCTGGGATCGACACTCACAACAGGATAATTCTTACCCTGATATAAGTGTCACAGCAGGGACTTGGTGTAATTTGCTGATATGATATCAAAAATAACATTAAGGTAATTACATTTTGCACTTGTAATATTTCACAGGCAATAATATAACTGAAAATTACTCTTTTTTTTTTTTGGTTGTAGTAACCTGGCCGTTCCCTACCAGAACCACTTTTTTTTTTTTTTCCTCTTAAGCTACAGCAGTGAAGTTACTTAAAAGTTTGGGGGCTTTTTTAGCATCTTCAATGCAGAAGTGTACCCAATAATCAGGGTTAAAGAACAAACTGAAGTATTACACCATTTGACTTGTGGGATGTTCTCTAGACTAAGCTGATCCATTGCATGATTTGTTTTCAGTACTGTTCCACAGGAGTTTAAACTGAACCTTTTGTTCCTGACATTTTCTGGAGGAAAAGTAAAATGAGTAGATTCATTTTTTTGTTGTTTGGATGCATTTCTGTTGATAAAATTAAATCTTTGTGTTGAAAAACTAAATTCTCTGTAACACTAACTTTAACTTGTGAATTATGCAGCCCATGTAAGGAAGTTCAGTATTTGCAGCTTTTAGGGTTAACTGACTGTACCATTGTTCTTACAGTCCAGGGTAATGAGAGTGCAATGAAAAAGTGACTACACCAAGAAAACCAGACATTAGTTTGTTGGAAACTGACAACGAGATCTGGATTACATTAAGCTTCTCTAGTTTACACCAGGTGACAGAATGAACCCAGTGTTCCTCACTTGGGTCACCAGGGACAAAGGAAATGGATTTAATTATCATATAGACTCAGCTTAACCAGAGGTTTTGCAAAGCTTTGTAGAAAGTTGGTAGTGTTTCTTTCAAATCTTTTATCAGTTTCTGGGAAATGACCAACAAGTGCTGAGAAACACTTTCTTACTTACATGTGTTATCTTATTTATATGATACCTGTTCATCTTATTTAGATGTTTTAGATTAATTTGCCACTTTGGTCTTACATAAAAGATGATTGCTCATTAAATCCTGGTCCAAACAAGCAAAGGTATCCCATAGATAGCAAACATGTGGGATCAGACTTTAAGCTTTTGTAAATGGTAGCGTAATGCTATGTAATATGATCTACAAGTTATGGTAATATTCAAACTAGCTAGTGTAACTGTTGAGGTTGTTGGCCTACAAAGCCTTCCTGGGCTGCCCCATTGAAAGCTGACTGCATGCTGCTCTGGAGCCAGCTGTGAGTTGGTTCTGCTTCATCCAGATGTCTACTGAGTTCTTGCAGGAAAAAAAAAACCAACAGTATTTGTCTACCTAACATTTGCTTTAAAGGACTCACTGAACATGCTGCCCATGGTTGACTGTTTCCTTTCAAAGACTGGTCATAAAAATGAGAAGAGGAGTCATGTTGGACTGAATATTTATTTCTGCTGCTATTATAATTTTAATATAAAGAAACAACCATTTAAACAAGATTGCGCTTCATTACAAGAGGCACTGTGAGTAACTCAGTTAAACCTTAGAAATGAAGGCTAATTGATATAATATATTTGAGGGCTCTCGTGCAATGGGCTAAGTCGCACAGACACACAAAAAAAAGGACACTTGAATATAATTTTTATTTTGCTATTGAATAGTGCTAGGGACACTTTTCGCAGACAGACAAATGTTTGCCATTACTTGATGCTCAAAGGCAACATTGAAAGTGACCTGGAACAGGCAGGAACTGACTTTTTTTCTACTAATATGACATGAAAGTTTTATCGTATTAGGAATTTTCTGTCATGGTGGATTAGTATCAGGTCATATTAATGTTCATTTTTACTAACTTACAATGAAATGTGCTAACGTGACTACACTTTACTATCACACAAGAAAAAAAGCAGAGTGATTTTATATTAATATGATACCATAGAAAGATTTCAATACCTCTGTCCCATGACAAGTAGAAAGAAGTTAAAAATAAAATAAAATACAGTGCCTTGGGACAAGGAGTTTGTGATTTTTTTCCCAGGGATGAAACTCCTTCCCCCTCCCTCCCCACCTCCCACATCATGTCCGTATTTGTTTAATAGTTCCTGGGTTTTTGAAGTGATTAATTTTGAAGCAGTTTGGACCTCATTTTGTAATCATGGTTGCTCTTGCATTTCTAGCTAAAAGTAATTGAGAGCTGCAAATACTGAGTACTACAGAAAACAACCTAAGGTGTTCTAGGCTGATTATCCCTTGACTTTCAGCAAAGCAAGTGTTGACTTCTCAAAATGTTGATCTAGTAGCCAAATTAAAAAAAAAAAAAGGCGGGAGTAGGGAGAAGAAAAGCCATCATATTGTGTCCATGCTCCATTATGCACAGAATGTTGCGGCCAGAAATAATTAACAGGCACAAAGGGTGGCAGTTAGTCATTTGGCCGTATGATTGTACCTGCAAGGTTTCTTTCATCTGGAGCCAAAATCTGATAAAAATGGCTAATGTCAGAAAAGTTCCATCTTATCTAAATTATGACCAGAAAAAGCCTGATTTTAATGTTGGCTCTAAACTTCATACAGGACAAAGTAGATGAGTTTGGCTCCTAGATTTAAATTCAAGTCATCTCTAATTTTGAAAGTCTCCACTACAGCTGTCAATTTTTCCCTTTGATACAGCTAATATTTCTAAAAGCTTTGGTCTAAAATAAAAGGGGACAAAACCTTTCAAAAACTCCAAAGAGGTGATAATTTATAAAATGAACTTATTTTCAAAAGTGCAGGATTTCTTCATTAGATGAGATCCATGAATAAAACCGGGTTTCCCACTAGGAGGTGATGAAACTTGTTTACACAGGTCAGAGGACATGGGCACTTTTCTTGCTGCTTGTGCAGCCCTTTGCTACAGGCTCTTGGCAGGTAAGGGGAGGAGACCCCATCACCACCCTTTTTCAGTGTGAAGGTAAAAGCTGTATTACTCAGTTTCTATTCTAACTAATAGAAGTGCCCTTGTGACTCGTCTGAAGTCAGTTGTCCTTTTGTTTCTTGTCGTACTTGCCCTGTGTGGGTTGTGCAGTGATGACTTCCAGGAGGACTGTGGAGTGGCAGGGCTGGAAGTGGTGTGCCAGCTCTTGTGTTTTAACACCTAAAAATGAGATAGGCCTTTGTGCTCGAAAAAATGGGAAGGGCAGGCAGACACGGTGGGCTGCCAGCCTGTGTCACAAGACAGGATGCTCCATCAACTGAACTGGAGAATTCGGCACTGCCATCGAGCTGGGGCTCAAGTCTCCCCTGATCCACATTGTTCTAGCTGCTTTTATGAATAGGTCATGGTGTCGTTGAGCTGATCAACACTCAGAGATAGTAAAAAGTGGACTCTGCAGGGAATTTGGAACCTGAAATGCTCTGCATCATTCAAAATGCTGACCTGGGATACTAACGCAAGCAAATCTCCTAATCCATGGCTCAGCACAGGGGTAATAGCCAGCTGGTAACAGGGGTAACAGCCACCTGGGGAGGAGGTATGGAAAGCCAAGCTGAGTTTGGTCTTTCTGAGAAATGTAAAAGAACATTGTGTTAGAGAGGAAAACTCTGAAGTTTTTATGTCAGTGTATTGGAGACGTGTTTGTTAATCACATGTAGTCATTTAAAAACTCTTGCAGGTTAGACACCCTCGCCTCTTCATCCTAGTGCTGTCCCCATGAGGTTCAGAAGCTTCTCATCAGAATGGTCTCGATTAAAATGGCAGCACCACTATCTGTAGATTACGGCTTTCCATCATTAATACTGTTATCTCTCTCTTCAGACTGATTTTTAATTTTTATGTTTGCAATTATAAGTGATTTATAGGAAAATTCATTGCACAACCTGTCCGGAATCATTAAATTCAGCTAGGTTGAATAACCTGATGTTCACCTGGAAATAACCAAATCAGTGACATTATCTTACTGAATTTTCAGCTGCCTTAGAAGTAGAGCTTATCTTTTATTTTTTTTTCTCTCAAGTATAGTGGCTAGTGGGGGGGGAACAATTTTAATTCATAAGAGGTAATTAGCCAAGTCTGAAAGGTGTGCACTAATTACAGAATGCTGTATATCTTGTGTAGCTGATTGCAGCACAGGTTTCTGAACGGTAGCTATGATTTTTTCCAAACACTGTTCAGTAATTTGAAATGTTATTAGGGGATTAACTTTCCATACGAAAATCTAAACTAATACTTATTATACAGATTATAACAGTGAGTGGCCTAAGAAGCTGTTGATGCCATTATTTTGCAGGCTGTAGTCACTGCCAAAGACAGAGGAGAGTGCAGGATAACCAGCCCGGGTAGGGAAATATGCAGAGCACCATCCTCTGCTGTTCCTCGTCCCTCCTACCTCTGCCAACACAAGTCAAGCTGATGGGTTCCATTTATGAGTGTGATTCCTAAATGAAGAGGCAGAGGCGAAGAGGTGTAGGGATTGTTGTGTTACATTGTTTTGCTATGGCTGCAAATCAATCAAACTATGCTCAATCGTATTGAATTTTTAGCTGTTTTGGAATGTGGTTGTCATCTTATTTAGAAGCCAATCTTTGGGAAAAGAGTATGTGGGTTTACTATTTTGAGAAAACAGCTGAGTAGTACACCTTTAAATATTTATTTCTCTTTGGTTGATAGTGGGTAAAGTTAGTTTTTGCAGTCAGTATTTTTAAACCACATTAAATGGCTTGTTTTGATTTATTCTTTATGGTGGTGTTAGCTGTTGTTTATCCTCTCTCCTTCCTCCCCAGGTTTTATGCTCCTATAGAGCCATATATTCTCTCTTTATGTGACCTCTGATATTTGTTCATCACATGGGAAATCAAACTGGATTCCTTCAAGCTAAAAGCATGAGGCTGCAGCTAAAGCTAAAGGCTTGTAGTTACAGTAAAAACCTCCCATTCCCTGTGAACGAGGCAATAGCAAATGCAGACCTAATATAAAATGAAGGCCATACAGCTATGATCATGGAGAATGGTGTGGGAGTATGTGGCACAGTGGTTCGTGCCAGTGGTGATTGAGAAAGAAGCTCTGAGTTTTCTCTGCTGAATAAGTCGGCACTTAAGTGTGGGGCTAAGATTGGGGGCTGCAAACTGCACACTAATTGGGGGATGGAAAATACCTGTGTACAGTTTGAGCTTCGGGGGAAATGTAACTCTGTTTTGGAAAAGAAAGGTCTAAAGTTTGCTCATCTTTTTCATTCTGTACCCTGGATTATTGTTAAATTCTAACACCCCCTCTCACCCCACCCAAAACCCCCCCCAACTTTGTCATCCTTGTTAAAAGAAAAAAATTTTAAGGAAAAAGTATAGTTAAATCATATTTACACTGTATTATTTACGCTGAGTATTCTTTGTCTTGGAAAGCGCTTGGTCAGTCCAAGTATAATTCTTGATTAATAATTTAAAGCAGCTTTCCTTACAACTTCTTTCTCTACCTTTTTGCCTTCGTTCTAGATTCTCTGATAGGTTAACTAGCAGACTTAAACCTAAGAGGACTTGCCTCTTTAACAAAAGTCCAAATTATTTTATTGAAAAGTAAATGATCTCTTTTCCCCTCTGCCTACCTTATTAATCAAGGCTTCCTTTTCTCTGCATTTCAGTGCTGTTTCTGTTTGCCAAATTATTAGCCTAACCCACTCTTTGTACCGATATATGATTAAACAGCTTATCAAATGCACTTTGTATGCATTTCTGGAATGCATTTGCTGTTGTAAATTTTTTAATGCATTTAGCTTCCAATATGAAACTTGGGGAAATGATTCTGAACATCTCCACATCAGGTTCCCGTTGCCTCCCTTTGTCTATCCTAGTGGTAATATCCTTGGAGATTTTCTCCTACAGACATCGCTGAAACCCTTAATTGAACCACTAGTGTGCTTGTTTAAAGTGTTTCCCTTGCTTGGTTTTCTAAAATGATTTTTAAGCTTTCCCTACATACTTTTTCAGTTTCCCTAGGCTTTCCCTTAACTAATGGCATTATGATGGTCTCTTCCTTGTCTTCAGGGATCTCTCTTGAACTACATGAACTTGTAATGTGTCAGTGAAGACACTCTCAATTTCTGTTCCCACTTTCTTTGATCTTTTTTTTTTTTGCTTGGATATCTGGATATTTTCTTGCTTTTTTTGCTTGGATATCTGATGTCTAGTATGTGGGCTTCCTTAGTGCTCAGTTATAAGTAGCTGTGCATCCTTTTGGAAGAGAAGAAAGGGACGTAAGCCACACACACCCTTACCCCTTTGCATGGGCTGTTCAGATAGGAGGGCACAATGTGAAGGAGCAGTTGCTACTATCACTGAGCTGATAGGGGAAAATAAGTTGTACTAGGAAAAACTTGGCATAGGCCACATTACCAGTGGATCAAGTAAATTCTTTTGACTGGTTATATCAGGATATGGCAATATAGTGCTTACATCCGTAGTTTAGTTGTATAATCAAAGTCAGAATGCTCAGACTAAAATAGCAGTGAAGTCTTTTAGAATATAGCTCTGGTTTACATGTAAAGTCAGAGTTATGGGAAGCCTTGCAGGAAAGATTAAGAAGGATCTATAGAAGACCCACTGTGCTGGTAATTTTAAATTGTTTCTCTCAAAAATTTACTTTGATTTAGACAGATACAATAACATGCACAAAGCAATGCTATCATACTTCTTTCAATTCAGTAGAGCTCAGTTACCATGAAAAACTTCACCTTTCCACTTTTTATGGTTGTTACAGGGTATGGAGGCAGATAGGTTGGCTGAAGCCACTTTGTCCCAGTAACCTGTTGCAAAGCAGTCATTGTGAAGGGCTGGCATGGTCTGTATCGCCTGTGCCATCTGCTGTGGTGTCAGCCAGAGGTAACATGCTGGGAATGCTCTGGGGCTGGGATGGGGCAGGACAGTGTGTGCAATGAGTTGCAGCCCCATGCTCCACCAAGGCTTCTGAAGGACCTTAACCAGGAAACATGTACATCTCCCAGTCATCACGCACCAATAATTAGAGTCTGTGAGAAAAAGGGCCATTACCTTCACTCATGCTGAATGAAGATGCGGTGCAATAACTGCAGAAACCAAGGGAAGGAGTTGCCCCTCAAATATCTGCTACAGCCTTAAACCCCCCTTATAGAAGTATTCAGGTATGTTGCACCAGCTACAGTTAGAATAGTTGAAGTTAATTCTTTAAATATTCCAGGTAGTCATTGTGTTTTAGTTTGATCTTTTTCACGCTCATTCTGGAAAGTGAATTCTTAATTCTCTGGGTTTGTTCCAATTTAACACACACACAAAAAAAGTTTAAAAAAACCAAAGCAGGAAAAAACCCTCCCATACTGAGAGATTTTGAGCTGTATGATTCACTTTTGGTTTTGTTTCATTTGGTTTAGCCTTTTTCTTGTAATACTTAATCAAATCTTTCACTTCTCATATTCTATGGATGGGTTCAAAAGCTTTTTTGTTTATGTTACGTATTGTTCCATATATCTGTCTTGAGCCATGCTGGCTTCTCTTGTCATTTTGACACTGATTTACTGGAATGAACTTATATTTTAAACTCTGTTACTGTTCTCTAAATGCCTTCCATTCCACATTAACATTTCTCAACAATACTTGGTTCTAATTAGTTTTTTCCAGCCTGTTTGCAAATCTAGCACGATGCCTTCTGAAAACAAAGTTACTGAAGAATATCAGACATTTTAAGATAATAAGTGATCAGGTAACTTTGCTGCTGGTAGATCATCTATGTTCTGTGTGTGCTTGTATCCTATTATATATGTATCATAGTCATTTAACTCCTAAAGAAAAATGTTTAATTCTATTAGATCTGCTACCAAATCTAATTTTTCACAGTGGCCTATAGTAAGTAGAGTTTCAAAGGCTTTTGAGTTAGGTCATAGATTTCTATTAGGATATTCCAAAAGAGCTCTCTGGTTTAACTCCAGCTGGCAGCTAAGCACTACACAGCTGCTCGCTTGCTATCCCTCAGTGGGATGGGGGAGAGAATCAGAAGGGTAAAAGTGAAAACACTTGTGGGTTGAGTTAAAGACAGTTTAATAAGTAAAGTAAAAGCCATGCACACAAGCAAAGCAAAATAAGGAATTTGTTTACTACTTCCCACGGGCAGGCAGGTGTTCAGCCATCTCCAGGACAGGCGGGCTCCACCACACGTAATGGTTACTTGGGAAGACAAACGCCATCACTCTGAATGTCCTCCTCTTCCGTCTTCCTCCCCCAGCTGTATGTGCTGAGCATGATGCCACATGGTCTGGGATACCCCTGGGGTCAGCTGTCCCAGCTGTGTCCACTCCAAACTCCTTGTGCACCCCCGGCCTCCTTGCTAGTGGGGTGAGGTGAGAGGCAGAAAAAGCCTCCACACTGCTCAGCAATAACAAAAATATCCCTGTATTATCAATACAGTTCTCAGCACAAATCCATAACATTACTCTATACAAGCTACTAAGGAAAAAATTAACTCTGTCGTAGTCAAAACCAGCACATATTCCTATTGACATATTTTGATGGCATTCTCACTGACTTCTGATACAGAATCACAGAATCATTCAGGTTGGAAAAGACCCTTGGCATCATCGAGTCCAACCATCAGCTCTACTCTACAAAGTTCTCCCCTACACCACATCCCCCAACATCTCATCTAAATGACCCTTAAACACATCCAGGGATGGTGACTCCACCCCCTCCCTGGGCAGCCTATTCCACTCTCTGACCACTCTTTCTGGGAAAAATTTTTTCCTAATGTCCAGTCTAAACCTCCCCTAATGTGTGTACCTGTTCTTGTCTTGATCTTAAATAGGTTTTCAATTCTTCTAGAGACAATGGAAAGCTACAGCAGTACCAGGATATCTTTACAGGCCTCAGTGAAAGAAATTTGCATATATGTTAACATTTTAATTCTGTTTTAATCCAAGCAGCTGAAGAATTTGCTTCCTCATCTGTCTTTCGTGTGCTGCTGCACACACATCCATTACATGTCTTCTACAGCAGCAAAAAAAATTGTTCAGGGATGCTTTACTCAGTGTTCCTTTTTATCTAGGAGGATTGTTTACAGCCAAATTTATTTCAAACAGAGCCTGTGGATCTAAATGAGCATAGGTACATTGAAAGAGAGATAAAATATATTTTTTGGAGCCATACCAATTAATACTAGCTGAGAGTTGATGCATTTGCAGTGTGCCCTTATCTGTGTGATTGTTTTCTCTCTCTCGTATGCTATTTCTTCACGGTTTAGTGGTCTTGAGGTATGAATTTTAATCAAATAAAGTTAAAACTGTGGTTTTATTACTTGTATTACTATAACTCTTAGGAATTCAAGTCATAAGGCACAATTTCACTGTCCTAAGCACTGTACCAGCACTGAACCAAAAGACATTGCCAAAGAATTTACAACACAGGAAAAGGGGAAGCACATGGGTGGAGGCCAAAGTAGGAATGCATGCAAGCTCTGTTCAACACCCAGGACGGGACTAGTGGAAGTCCTAAGAAGTTTCTTCCTCTCCACTCTCTGAAATGTCAATTGGTTTATAGAGAGCTTCCTCGCTTCCTCTCCATTTTGTCTTGCTGATAGAGAAAACATAATAATGTGCTGGTTGGCAGTTACATTTTCAGAAGACATGGCTGAGGAGAGCTTTGGGAGGGTATTGTGAGCTACCTAGGAATTTAGAAAACCCTCTCAAATATGAGGAACAACATGGGAGTGTACACACACTTTTTGGCTTCTATTTACCCTTTAAAAATGAACTGTTTGTGTTGTGGATGAATGATAGGAGTATAACTTAAAGCAGTGGGTGAGAGATCAGGGATATTGAGAGCTGTAGGCAGTGAAGAGCTTTAAAAGTGAAGATGAGCCATTTGGAGTTTGGTGGAGTGGAAGGAGTAGAGTGTTGGGTCTGCTTTGCAGTAGTGCTTTGAGCTGAGCATGTGCAGGGGCAAGTCTGTTGTCAGGAAAAAGATATTTTTGTAATAAAGTTGTGAGTAATGAAGGACTGCCTGGTTAAAAGATTTAGCTGTGTGGATGGACAACAGAAGTCTTGTATAAAAAGAATCTGCAAGACTTCAAAGGTTGCATTCCAGAAACTGGGTTTGGATGGATGTCTAAGAGAAGTGTAAGTGCAGCTTGATCAAAGCAAACTGTTACACCTTGCCTGATTAGATATTTACAGTAAATTTGGCACTAGTGTTTTTCATCTCTCTCAAATTTTCAAGGGGAGCAAAACATAAAAAGTGAAACAGATTTCATCTGTGCAGAGGCTAGTTTTCCAGATTTGATTGGAGAGTAGTTGGATAGATAAAATTCCTCTCCCTTTGCAGTACTATTGCTGCCTATATATCCACATCTTTGTGCCTGCTCATTCTACCCAAAGCCTCAATGCCAATTTCAAAGTACTTAGGTGACCTTCTAACCCTGGTGTTTGGCTTGTTTCCTGTATGGCAGAAGCTCAGTGAGATACAGGGATGACCCATGAATGAGCATGCCCTTGAGAGAAGAGGATTCTTGGATAAAAGAGCTGTGGCGATGTCAGCAAGAAAGCTGTCTTGCTCAGTTCCTCTGTGTTGTACCATGGTATCAAAGAAATTTTTGACACTATCATCAAATTACCTTTCTTTTCAAACAACCTGCGGAACCTGCAATTTAGGCAAAGCACGCAGATCACAGAAGCAAGCAAGGCACCATACAGTGCTCCTTAAGTTGCTACATGAATTTTGTGTATTCCCGTCTGCATCATACAGCCTCATCCATGTGCCTTGTTATGGCTTCGTTGTGCTCCTTCGTGGCTGTTAAAAATGTGATTCCTTGCCTAACTGCCTCTGCTGAGTGGAACTGAGAGGGCAGCTCCATGAATCACCTGTGCATCAAAAAAAACCAAAAAGGCATATCAGGGAAGGGACAATTGTGGTTCTGGTAATGCAGGGCTGTTTTTTATCTGAGATTGTTCTGAATTTTTACCAGGGGCAAGGTGGGATGGTGCACAACTGAAGAGGGTGTAGGAAATCTAAGGCTTTGCTTGCCCTCCCTGAGCCTGCGTTGTGGTTAGGCTACGACTTGCCCCTTTGACTAAACTGCAAGGTGCTGAGCTTAGCTCACAATGTTTATAATCTTTTGCTGTTAAACGTATTTCATTTAATTTTAAAATGCATCTTTGGAGATAGTGTAACCCTGTCCACAAAGCACATCTGAAAATTTGACATGCAACTAAGTGTAAAACATTTGACCTGATGCTGTTCTAATCAATGCTTGTTAACAGTGTAGCATACAGGTAGAGAAAGTATAAAAATATGGTGTAATGCAGTGGAATGCAAAAGTATTCTTTCAGTTCCATTCTGAGAGTGCAGCAAAAATAGCCCAATGTCAAATACTATTTGAATATAATTTCTTAATGTGTCTGATACACTTATTCTTTATGTGAGCCCACTGATACCTTGCTTGTGCCACAAAAATTTAAAAATATCTTTTTTTTTTTTGCCTCTTGGTGTACTGAATTAGGTTCTTGGTTTCATTCTTGACTCCTTATGATTTTTGCAGTGACAGATTGATGGCATTGCTACCATCATGTTGTATAAGAGAATTTGATATTTCTAACTTAATATGTCAGTATACTGTTTACAAAATCCCCCCTCTGCAGGGGAATGAATCCTACACAGTTTCACTTCTTGTTGTTACCATCTTGCCAAATGGAGAGAAGGCGGCTATAGTAAGTTCTAACACTGGTAGGTCTGGTCCGATATCAATGCAACACAATACTAGAAGAAGTAGCGATAAGAAAGCTACATAAAAAGCTTCTCTGTAAACCTTGACAGACTCTGCAGCAGTAAAGGCAATACTGTGAGGTTGAATTTTATTCTTCACTATTAATATGTGGTAATAATAAAGCAGGCAGACAAATGGGAGGAAAAGATATTAAGTGTACTGCATATATTAAAATTAAACAGCATTTTTTAGCTAAATTAGTTGATCTGTACATCATAGTAGAACTGTCTTGCTGTATTGTCTATAACCTTTAGCCACATCTCGGATTGCAGGCTTGAGTTACGTACTGACAATAACCACACTGTTTCACTGACTTATTTTGACAGTTTATGTCCGGTTACTTTCAGTGATTTGCAAAGCTGACATTTCCCTTTAGTGAACCTGAAACCCTTTTCTGCTGTATTGCCCAGATATTTTTAACATACCAGACAGTAATGAAAAGCAGAGAAAAGAGGGCTTCATTCTCACTGAACACATGGAGTGGGTCTTACAGCAAATATGAGGGGTGAAAGGAGCTATAGTATAAATGAGGATTGGGCCTAAGATGAGTATATTTGTAGTCAGAAGCATATTTTTATTAATTGCTCATGCTATAAATGTCACACTGCTGTTTTGTTCCTTAGTAGATATTCTTCTGATATTGCAATATTATCTTTCCTTATGGTAAAGTGTGTCTGATTGAGTCAATTTATACTGACAGCTTTCCTAAGTTAAGTTCTCTGTGAATTCCCAGTTCATTTAATATTTTTTCCTCCTTCTTCCCACGTTTGAGCTACCTTTGTTCTGTGTCTGAAGGATAGGAAGCTGATAGTTATTTTATATTTATATTTCAAGGCTGCTTAATGTTTAATGAGGCTGAATATGTTGTAAAAAGCTTCAGAACACTCAGACTGGTTAATATTTCATGCCGATCTACAGAGACAACTATATTGATCATTTAAGCATCTGCTAAACAAGACAAGGAATAAATTAGATTTTGGTCAGTTTGATTTGGCTGATGAGTTAAATAGCTTTTAGAGCATTATCACCTTTTAAAATGTTTTGTTTCCAGTTGAATAAAGTAGATTTTAAAGGCTGTATTTCATCTTGCCTGTTTTGTTTCAGCTGTGTTTGTATATGTTATGAAGGGATGCAGAAACATAAAGGGAGGATATTTGCACTGTCTGCTTTATGCACCCATAATTATACCTTCTGAAGCCATAGTTGAGGGGGCCCTACTTGTCTCTATTGACTGCATTTTGGACCTAGGTTCCCACTGTTAAACTAATGTTTATTTACATCACAGTTACATGTCTAGAAAATTCTCTGAATACCCAGCAAAGCTGCACCATAGATATAGTCTGATTTAGGGAAAACCTACCTTATCCCAAAGTTCTTTATCTCAGAGGACCCATTTTAACATCTTGTATGCAATCTTCCTTTTTACAAGCTTTGGGGTAGCAAATATGAAAAGTTGTTTTCCTTGCAAAAAGAGGCAAAATAAATTATTATATCCATTCAGATGTCTAACTGTTCTGTAACTGTTCTGTAAACCTAATGCTAGTTGACAGCAGGGCTTTTGAAAGGTCCTTTTAATACTGAAATAATTTCATAACCTTTTTGTGATGATTGAAGTTTTCCAAACTTTTCACCCAGCACATTCAGCAATTGTAGAGCTGATATAGAGATTTTTATTAAGAAACTGAGTAGGGAGCCTTGGAATAAAGTCATGGGGTTTGACTGTTAGCTCAAGAAGATATCCTAGAATTTTAATGGTCATGCAACGGCACTGAAGAAAGACTAATGCAGGAAACATTTGCTAGTTTGTCTAAACTCAAGCATAAATTACTGCATTTATTGTCTCTAGAAAAACAGTACTCTGTAGCCTACAAGAAGTATACAAATACTTTTCTTGTATAGAGTTCACTTTTAACTGTTTTTGTAGTAAATTAAATATTCCAACTCAGTATAATCCTAAATCTGTCTGTTCCAGGTTGGACATGTTTTTGTTTTTGATTATAGATGGGAATAATGGAATAATACTCTTTTTAATATCTTGTATTTGATTTCTTTGTTTAACTATGCTTTGCTGTATCCAGTTTGGAGCAGATGTAATAGTTGTGAAAACTTCCTTTCTTCAGCATAAAGCATTTCAAAGTTATCAGCGACTTGGGGACGTTTGGGGGTTCCCAGAAATGTTATGTCTGTACTGTTAACTGGATTTAAAACACAGGGACAAAGAAACAATAGGGAGACTCAGGCAAAGGAATTGATGCAAAAATCTTCTAAATGAAGAGCAGGAATGGACAAGAGAAGCTTTTGGTTTGGTTAGATTCTAGGACACCTCTCCAGCCACTCTTTTCCCTTCATTTCTGCTGCCTGTGGAATTCACTTGTGCTCAAAAAACGCTCCCTAAGATCTTAAAATGTTTCATCTAAATGTTACCAACTAAAGCTTCCAGGAAGTTTTAGCTATCTCAATTCTTTTGCACTTCATTTGATGCATTTTCAGCTAGCATTCCTCTCTTTTCTGTGTCCCAGCAACCAAGGCCCTGTGAGATGCAGTGAAAGCCATATCAGCAAAACTTCAGTTTAGCTGAATTTCAGGTTGGTGAGGGGGAACATTGGGAGTAATTTGTGAGGGATGTGTCTAACCTGTCAATCTAGTCAATACTACTTTTGGTATGTCTGTGTTATTGTACAGTTGATCTAATATTAAAAGCCCCCCTGCCTGTATTTTTTGTCTTCCTGAAACATCAAACTGGTTTTTGTCCAAACAGAAGGTATGTCCTGAGAAGTCCTGAGAACACATGCTCTTGGGAGTTCAGTAATTGACAATTAAAATTTTTTTGGTTTTGTTTTGTTCTTTTTTTTCCTAGGTACTGTGGCCTTGATACCAACTTGTTAACTTGAATTGCAGCACTGGGATTCACGGTGACCAACACAGCATTCGTTATCATGCACCCATCAAACTTCCTTGGAACCCAACAGCAGCCTCAGGTGGAAGAAGATAGTGCATGCTGGAGCAGCCTATTGGGTAGCTTTATTTTTACACTTTATTTTTATCTAAACCTCAGCAATCTGTTGGGTATGAATGCAGCATCTTGTGTGACAGCTGTTTCTTGGGCAGTGCTGTACTAGAGCTGTTTGAGAATGTGGCAATGGGATTATCAACTCATGTTTCTGTGACACCAGCCACAAAAGCACCAAGGAGCCTTACTGAGGATTTTAAGGTATGTCTTCAAATTTTTCATTAAGTTATTGTACACCCATTGATCCAATGGACTTTCATTTTAAAGGTCATCAGGCTATTCCCATATAAAGAAAAAATTTCCCACTTAACTGTGAAAGCGGCTTGACGTGTATCTAAATTCTTGTTGATGTGATGAAACATTGTCATTTCTAATGTATGTGTCACACTTAATTACTATTCAGATTCAGTATCATGCAATGACTTGTTTTATATAGCTGTCCTGGAATTTCAGGTATGTGGTGGGTTCAGACCACAAGTGTGGCCAACCTCACAAATGTGAGGCCAACTACAAAACATTAAGCAAATACTGAAACTTCAAATGCTAGCCAATCAGATCGTATTTGGACACTTTATAATGATGAAATAAATTCTTCCACATGGAAAATGACAAAGATGCAGTATATGAAACTGAGCTCCAGAACTCTGCTGCCCTTACCAGCACTAACACTTGTGCTGAAGATGGATATCCCTTAATTATCAATAGGAATAGTAATGCGTATACACACTAATTGTATTTTTGTCACTGGCATAGTGGAGAGACGCTCCCATCTGTTGAAGATATTTTCCCTTATCCTGTGGAGAGACAGAATGCAGGTGTGAAATTGCCTGTTGTGTCACATACGCACGTATGTCCCTTCACGCTACGGGAAAGCTGGTAACTTTTTTTTCTGAGGTTTCTTTGAAATTCATCATGTCTGGAATAATCTGTACAGCACTTGAGTTTGAAGGACATTAGTCTTACTGGTGCCTGAAACTTCAGTGGAAAATAATCCTAAATTCCTCTTTTGTAATTGGTGAATATGGTTAATATGTTCCTTGCTGGACATATTAAATGGCATATAGCACACACTAAATTGCAGTGAAGAAAAGAGAAGGACATGGCTTATTAGTGGTGGATGTTTCCAAGTGTTTGACTACAAGCTGAGTCAGGTTTTGCAAAATCTTTGGCCTTGACATGTTTTCTATGACTCCTTCTGTTTCCCTGTAAAACTAGTTACATGTGCTAATGGTAACTTACTGTCTAGGAGGGATGCCACCATCGCTCAACAAAATGGCTAAGTTTGCTTGAACAGACCAGTAAAACATTAGACACTGTCTTCCATGAACTAGACTTATGCTCTATCCTACATGAGTATGAATCAGTCTAAATTCCTAGAAGTTAGTGTGTAGTAGTAGTAGTAAGGAGATCAGGATCTGATGGTTGTAAGGTTATTTCTAACCTCCAGTCTCACCACCATATTGTTCTGCTTGCCTTTGGGTGGCCAAGGCTTTAGTCCCTCTATATAGGGACTAGGAGTTCTGCCATTAATTTCCCTTGGATCACGATTGACTTCTGCATTGCATATGGTAAAGCATTATGCCACTATTGTAAGATACTTCTGTAATTACATCAGCATGGGCTGCATTCTCCTTTCCTCGGGGAGTTATGTACAGTACCTTGATTGGAATAGGAGACAGATTTAACCTGATTGAATCATTAAATGGAAATATAAGACAATGAACATTAGCCACTTAGTTCATTTCATACAGTCTAATAATTAAAACTGCATGTGCAATAATAATGGCTATTCCAGATATCTAAGTAAGAAAAATGCACCTTTGATATGTTGTGCCATAGGCATAATGAAAACATTGAGTTAATGGAGGATCTATGTAATAAGAATTACTATACTGAACCTGCAGTTAGAAATATATAAACATGTTCCCCAACAGAATTTCACTACGTCACAATTCATTAAGAAAATCGGCAATAACTGACAAGATAGGCACAAAATGGATTTTCATGTTGCTGGGATGAAGTATGGCTCCCAGCAATTAATGGTTTTAGTCACATTAAGCAGATAAATAATGCTATCTGACATTACAGTATTTCACATTACACTAAAATTTTGTAACATTTGCTCATAATATGACTTGAAATATGTTACCTAGGAAAAAAATGTTATCTCTGGAACAGTCAAACCCCATTAGAAACCTT
Source organism: Strix uralensis (assembly GCF_047716275.1). Taxonomy (NCBI): domain Eukaryota; kingdom Metazoa; phylum Chordata; class Aves; order Strigiformes; family Strigidae; genus Strix; species Strix uralensis. The sequence continues at coordinate 4,018,286 of NC_133986.1, forward strand.
AGGCTTGAAAAATCACAACGTTAACAGTTATATCCTCTAGCAAAGGTTTGCGTTCCTTAAATAGTGTTAAATTTAAACCCAGAAGCTCTAGTCTCTTTTGGAGTTACTCTTCCTTAGTGCATTGAGCTTGAAAGGAAAATTCAGTGCACGAATGTACTGTGCATTACTGAATGTTGGGAAGCGAAACACTCTAAAAGAGCTGCATAAAGAAGAGGGTAGCTTTTAGAGTGAAATCACATCAGTGATACTCTGTTTTCTAAAAAAAAGTTTCTATATTCTTCTTTATAAAAAAGCTCCTAATCTTAATATGGCCCATTCATTACCCGTTATCGATAAATAATTTGATTAATTTTAACCTCATTCTAACTGGCATGATTGCCTTTTTCATAGCTGGATATAGTCTACCTGAGTACTATTCTTTTTGTAAAAGATTTTACTGTAAAATACTATGGGTCTAAATTTCCAGTTCCTGCTTGCATGAATAACTCCACTGATTTCAGCGTTCTTACTCATGTAAGTATAGATTTATACTGGAAAATGCCCAATGTGTTCCAAGCATTAATAGGAATCAAGCACAAACATGGGAACATGATTTATCTCTCATGTGATGCTAATTCTATTCCAAATTCATTGAGTAATGTGGAAGAAAATGTGATTGCTTGTCAAGGCTCAGATGCAGTTTTCTGTTGGGACAGTATGCAGTGGATTTGGAAGTGTCATATTTAGCTGAAGGCAACGATGCTTAGTGTCTCAACACCCAACTCCCACTGAATTTCAACAAGAGTTAGCAAACAACCTTCCCTTGGGCTTCACTGAAAATCCTTGGCTTAGCATCCAATCTGAGCTGCAGTTTCACTTGCAGGAAACAAGCCTTTTTTTGAGGTCTTTTAAGGTAGAAGATAATCTGAGTGCAAAGAGTACTGCAATTCTGTTGCTAAAATACAAAATGTTGAATTTTAGTATGGAAGGACTACTACAGAAAAACCCCAGTTCCCAAGATTGTTAGGATCACTGAATACAATAAACCTTTCCAAATCCAAGTCATAAACAAAACAGATAATCTTTTGCATGTGCCAAGATACAATTTTATTGCTTCTCAGATAATACTGCATTTAGGTATTTATTTAACTTGAGGGTACTGGAAAAGCAAAACCAGTTCGCTTATGTCTTATGACATTTGTCCTACTGTATGTTAGTGGAAGAGGTAGGGACTTTTCAGAGACATTGCTGGCAATGTCATAAGAAGTGCACACCGAAAGCTTAATAATTGTGCTAGCAAGAACATGTAATCTCTGCCACTCTGGTATCTAGATTTAATTATCTTCAATTGGAAGATGTAAAATATTTCACCACAGTTTTTATATGACCTTATAAAACTGACACTGTTTATGGAGGTCACAGTGCTGCATTGTCTCATGATGATTTTCACAAATTTGTTAAATTGCTGCAGTGTATCACAACCTGGGAGTCTCAGAGCTCCTCTCTGGATGGTTGTGTGCTCACCAGTGTGTGATGCTGTACACCAAACCTTGAAGGAACCTCCCAAGTCTGAAGCCCTTATCTCCTAGTATTAGTGTTCAGAACAAATTCTAGTGATAGCAATAGCAACTATGTATATTGGACTCTTCCAGATTTTTTTTTTTGATGTGAGGAAGAAACAGTTGTTGCCTTAAGTCCAGCTGCTATTTGTAGATGACCACCCAGTGCTGCAGGAG